>NC_134864.1:6675000-6997500 GCF_049852395.1 Peromyscus maniculatus bairdii
CCCTTCCAAAAACCTCCCTCACCTTAAGTGAGCATTGAAGGTGTCCACTCACCACATACACCTCTCTGAGAGTTTGTGTTGGGCCATTTCCTGCTCCAGCTGACCACCTCTGCTTCCACAACTAAGGAAATCCCAAATGTCCCTGGCTGGGCCCCACTGTTCCTGAAGGAACCCAATCATACTTTCCATGTCCTGGCATTCCATTCATGCCTGCCTAACCAATGAGGTTCACCCACGGAGTTGGAGTGACTGGGCAAAGGACTTTTTCCCCTGGGGGCTGACAGCCAGAGGTTAGAGGAGTCATCTTCAAAGATCTTTACATTTTCCCTAATGGGTTTGTGTGTGTGTGTGTGATTTTTTTTTTGTTTGCTTGTTTGTTTTGCTGTTGTTGCTTTTTAGGTCCTGGTGATTCTGTTAACCATATTGAATAACGAATATTTTGGCTTTATGTGTGTTCTCCTTTATTTGAGTTTTGATGTCATACTCTAATTTGTTGACTGCTTCTGGGTCTATTGTGGGCTTCTGTCTCCATCTCCTTCAAGCAGAAGCCTCAGTCATAATCGGAGAGCTTCCTTCATTTCCAGCGGGGTTATTCCATGACGCAGAGCCCCCTGGAAGCAGCCTCCCCACACTGACACGGTATTCATTTTTGTCATTTCCAACTTCTGTCATTCTCTCTCGACTTCCTCTCTCCTTTCTGGATTATTCAGGAGCAATCTGGTGGCATTCCTAGGAGCTGGGAGCTCCCAGCTAGGTTCCTGTTTGATTCTGTTTGGGATCGGCAGCGGAACCAGGAAGGCGCTCCAGATGATGAGATGCTCATGATTTGTCTACATCAGGCTGATGACCAGGATGGTGTCCTCACCACCCACCATACCATATCCTGATGAAGTGTGGGCTCTGTGGAGAGCAGCCAGCAGGCATGAACTCTCCTGGTACTGTGCCTGCAGCTCTCAGGAGCTCTCCAAACGCTGTGTAAGCACTCAGGAAGATATTTTATCTCCTTGTTTGGCTGCCCAGGTGAACAAGAGCTTGGGTCCTGTCTATGCTCCCATGCTTTGTTTCTTCCATGCTTTCAGGGAAATAAAATTCATAATAGAGTATTGACTTTAAAGTGGACAGTTCAGTGGCATTTGGTACTTTTATGGCATGTGTGATCTTGACATCTACATGGTTCCAAATATCATCCCCAAAGAACACCCTGCACCTTTAAGAAGTTATTCCCTACCCCTTCTGACAACAGGCACCGGTTTGCCCACACTGGGCATTTCGTATATGCAAATCCCCTCACACAATTGGTGATCTCTGTATCTGATTAGTGCTCAGTGAGTTTGCTTGTCCCGAATCCTCATGGTTAAGAACCTTGCAGGCAATGGTTGCAACAGCCCATCTACCCTCCTGTATCAGGGCCTGGAGCTGAGTTCACCAAATCTCCTTTGCAGCCTTCTTCAGCGTCTTCTCTGGAGTCACACTCACTGGTGTGTTTACTCCCAACAGCCTCTTAAGCAAGACGCAAGCTTTGCTGATGTGTTGTTCTGGCGGTGAGAGGTGGTAAAGAAGTCATATCCTCTTATCTAGAATATTCCTTCATTTTTGTACAATCGGTCCAAGGCACTGTCTGATACGTGTGTTTCACTCCCAAAGGTGGATAAGCATATTTGATGGATTTCACGTACATTCTAGTGTCAGGAGGATGTTTCTTTCCAGAAAGCGTGTTGACTTTGCCTTATCTCATAATGAGACTGGCAGAACTTGTCACAGGCCACTTATTTCCTCGACTGCCAAGAGACTAAATTTAGCGTTCAGTTGGATGAGCTGGGTGACTGCACGCTTTGCGAATACTGATTTCTCCCCTGCTGCTAAAAGAGATCCCTGAGTTTTAAATTCTAAACTGATGTTTTTTGGTTGCTGTTTTTCTTACAAGATTTATTTTCTTTTTTGGTGTGTGGTGTGTGTGTGTGTGTGTGTGTGTGTGTGTGTGTGTGTGTGTGTGTGTGTGTGTGTAGGTATGTGCACACAGATGTGGGTACCCATTGTGGCCAGAAGAGGGTGTAGGACTCCTTGGAGCTGGAGTTACAGATGCTTGTGAACTGCTGGATATGGGTGCCTGGAAGTAAACTCCTGTCCTCTGGAAGAGCAGTAAGTGTTTTTTAACCACTGAGCTATCCATTCATCTTCTGAAACTTATTTCTTGAGAAGAAAGAAAACAATCCTGTGATCACAAATGTATTATTATGATGTCAAGTGTTTATATTGAAAAAAACCTACATATGTAAATTGTAAAAAAAAAAACTATAAAAATCACAATATAAAATCATCTAAAGCTACCACAGCTGTTCTCACATATTACCGAATCTGAAAGATCTGATTATTAACCTTTCTTTTGAAAAAGGCTTTAAATTACATAAATTATTTAGTGGCAAGGAAGTTCTTTCATCCTCGTCTGCAGGACAAGCCTTGGATTTGTGTGTTGTGTCCTATCCGGCCCCCACACCTCTCCTCTCTTCTGAGGGGAAGCGGGAAGTGGAAGGAAGCCAAAGTTCTGCTCCTCCTTGATGGCTGGGTTTTTTAGTCTTCGAGGGCTCTTCCTCTCCTACTTTAGTTGGTCAGTTTGAGGAAAGGGGGTGATTGATCAATTGACTCACAACTGTTGTGTAAACACATCCTAATCCAGCCTTGAGGTGCATGGTGAGGTCCATCAGCAGGGGTTGGGGGTAGTGAAGTAGGGAAGTGGGGGGCTGTAGGGCTGGTGAGATGGGGAGGCATGGGGTTGTGGCTACAGCAGGAGAAAAGGCCCACAAAGCCTTTGTTAAGCAGCCCGGCTTCTGTCTCAGGTCAGGAGGCAGAGGAAGAAGGTGGCCATCTTGGAAGTTCACCATCTTTACCTAGCCATGGACCCTTTCCCTGTTTGTCTGCCTGTCAGCAAAACCTCACTCCTAGTCCCTTAGTACCACGAACGCAGCACCTGGAGAAACTTCAATCTGTGTTCCCAGGCCAAGGTCACTCATATTTGGTTCTAGAATAAAATATCCCTTTAAGGTGAGAGGCATACTTTTGCTCTGGCAAGAGTGAGGGAAAGAAAGCTTTGTGAGAATTACAAAGTAGTGGACCTGTGCGTGCAGATTAAGGTGGCATACAGAGTAGAGGATGGCTCTCAGAACGAGATGCTGAAGTAATCAGCACCATGTCACACCCTCACCCTTGGCTCAGAAGGATGCTCTTTCCTGAAGGATGCCTTCCATCACTGAGAGACAGACGCCAGCAGGCACAGCCTTGCTCCATGGTGGTCAGCATCCGTGCAGAATTCACTGTGAACTCGATATAGAGGCCCGTGTAGAAGGAGCCTTGAGACATTTCCCAGTCTGACATTCCTGGCCTGATTCTCACTCTGCTCGTAACTTCAGAATGCTCTCAGGCCCCCAAATTCAATAGATCAACGTCAAAACAAATTAAACACAGGAGGCCTCTCGTAAACTGTGCCTCTGCCCAGGATGAGCCTGGCTTTTCCTTCCGTTACGTAATTCCATTAACAAAATCTTCTAAAAGGAGAAGCCGTGGGGAGGATTATTAAAGATGAATGATGTTTTCAAAGGCAGGTCAAAGAGGTCTGAAATTCCCAAAGTCGGGATCACCTCCCTCACCCGAGATTGCCCAGGAATCTTCCTTTTGGTGGCTTCTCGGAGTTCATGTTAACATCAGTGCCTTTTAATGATCTGCCTTTTGAAAACACAAAACAAACAAACAAACAAAACAAGAAAAACAACAACAACAAAACCTTACTGAAGAGATATAAAACTGTGCAAAGAGGAATCCAGCTGAAGGAATCCTCTGATGTAACTCCAACCTAAGTAGGAACTAGCTAGGCTTGTTGGAAGCTGTACAGAAAACAAAACAACAACAAAAACTGTACCTCCGACATAAACTGAGATTAGGTTTGATAAGAATATGTTCTGTTAATATTTATTGGCTAAGATTGTTCCCAACTAGGCCCTATTCCTAGGACTAAAAGAGACGTTCCTGGTTCACAGATCATAAGGCAAATTCCCACATAAAAACAAAACAAAACAAAACACCATGTCTTTACTAGGCAGTTCATAGCGAGTGGCATCGTCACAGCCACTGTCCTGTGCCACTCTGTGCTTAGCAGGAAATATATAATTCTGACAGACAGGCAGGCAGGATGACCCTGGGTAAGAAATCCACAAAAGAACAATACTGGTTTACTACAGAAATAACTGTGACTGCAGCCCAGGCCTTCCCAGCTCATGTGCCCCCATCGCTGCTGGGCCCTGCCCCCAATTCCAGTCACTTCAGTCACTCAGGGGCAGCCCACACCAGTCAGAAGAATAGGGTCACCTGCTGCACCAAAGGCCAAGCTAACTTCCAGAAGGCCACCTCCCAGCTTGGACAGAGACTCACTGCTAGGTCAGAGGTCACACCAGCCACCAGAAATCCAACACATAAAGACTTAGAAAACCAAAGAGGAAACAAAAACCAAGGAACGAAACACCCATCCAACAAAGATAAACTCCGAGTCAGGGACTGGAATTAATCATCTCAAACCCAGATGCCTAAATGCCAGTGTAAAAATGCAATCAACAACAGTCAGGGCAATGTGGCATCACCAGAGCCCAGCTGTCCTACCACAGCAAGACCTGAATACACCAATGCAGCCAACACACAAGAAAACGACATTAAAAACGACTTTATGAAGGTTATGATAGAGGTTCTTAAAGAGGAAATGAAAAATTCCCTTTAAAAAGTGGAGGAAAAGATAACCAACAAATTAGAGAAATCATCAAATTTCTTAAAGAATGCCTAGATAGCCAGGAAAAACAAACAGAGAGGTGAAGGAAATTATTCATGACATGAAAATGTAAAGAGAAGCAATAAAGAAAACACAAACTAAGAAAATGTAGGAAATGGGAAACTGGGGAAATTGAACAGAAACTGCAGACAAGCATCCCCAACAGAATAAAAGACAGAAGGGAGAATCTCAGGGGTGGAGATACAACAGAAGAAACAGATTCTTCACTCAAAGAAAATGTTAAATCGAGAAAAACCCCTGACACAAAAAGAATTGTGACTGTATCTTTCTTTGCTGTGTAAATTTACCACTTGTCCAAATGGCCAGACTTGTCATCTTCTGTCTCTGCTTAATTGTTTAAAGTGTAACTTGGGGCCAGGGCCTGAGAGAGATTTAAATATGACAGCCTATATGGAGCATTAAGGATTTAAATAAACTGGTAACATTGTCTGTTCATGGCCACCTTCCCTTAGGGCATTAGCCAGAACCTGACAAGCCTTATTAAAGAGCTTTTTCTCATTCTCTCTCTCTCTCTCTCTCTCTCTCTCTCTCTCTCTCTCTCTCTCTCTCTCTCTCTCTCCCTCCCTCCCTCCCTCCCTCCCTCCCTCCCCCCCTCCCTCCCTCCCTCCCTCCCTCCCTCCCTCCCTCCCTCCCTCCCTCCCTCCTTCTCTCTCTCTCTCTCTCTCCTCTCTTAACTGGCTGAGGCACAGTTGGGCTTTATGCTGTAAAGGAGGTGTGTTCATAGGCTTGAACCATTATTTGTGGTAACGTGTAGGTCAGAGCTGCCTGACTGGCATTTCTGGAATTGCAGAAGATGAAATGCTTGGGTAGAGTTCGAAAGCCTCAGCATTTTGAAGCAAAAATTGCATAATGAGGAAAAAGGGATTCCTCCCCACCCCCTTTTGTAAGCTCTAAAAACACCGAGGGCTTTAGGCATCCTGGACAGGAAGCCTGCAGGCAGCTGCACTTCTTTACGTGGGTGGCAAAGTTAAGGTCACTCCAAGAACAGTGCTGTCCCCCAAGCATGGTGCTTTCAAATTATCTAAAAACTTGAGGCAGGAGATTCTCTGCTTTATAAATGTGTATAATGTAGCCTGCCTAAGGCAAAGGATGTACTTTATAATTTTATAAAAACAACAGCTCATGAATAAACAATGGGTTTAATGCAAGTGCCTCAGGCTAGAGATTGGATTCAGAGCCAGCCCCACCCCCAGCCACTCCTCCATCCACTGCTGAAGAAGCCACTGCTGTGCAATAGTCCAGAGTCCTTCAGCTGGGACTGGAAGGGTGTCACATTTCCTTGGCCTCAGAGGCAAGGTTGTGGTGAAATCTGGTGAGGAGGAGGAAGACACGGGAGTTGTTGTCCTGAAGTAACAAGGCAAAACAATAATATGTGACTTCTCAGGGCTCTGCTTTATTCCCATGATTGGGTTTAAATGGCAGGATTGACAGCCAGCTGGCCACCCCTGTGTGTTTTGAGCTCAAAGACACTTCAAGTCAGGAGGTCTAAGCTAGCTTCTGGTTCTAGGATTCCACAAAGCAAGTTTCAACTTCTGCTCACCTCCTCCTAGAGCGTTGGTCCCGAGTGCATTTTCAGCCATTGGGAGGGATTCTGAAAGTGGGCTGGTTGCCTACAGAGAGAACTTCCCCAATGGGCAGATGCTTCTTCCAGTGCCTTCTCAGGGAAGCAAGAGAAAACATCCAAAGACCCCAGCACTCCTCCAGTTTCAAAATGTAGAGCTAGAAGACACAGAGCAGAGTTTTATAACTTGCTCATTTACTTTAAAAAAGTTATTCACTGGGCAACTTGAGGATAAGTTTCTGCTATAACTCTTTGGTTTTATTTTCCTGAGCCAGGGATTGAACCCAGAGTCTCACAGGTCCTAAGTGAGTACTCTACCATCAGACTGCACACCAGTCCTCTGTCTTTCTTAAGGTGTGCTAGCAAGTTAATTGCAGTTCATCTTCATAGTGAAATGAAATTCACTAGCCAGCACATCCCCAAAGTCCTCATCAATGAAATAAGCATGTCCCAAGACTCGATCCTGTGTTAAGTCACCATGGCTGCATCACAGGTGGCAGGCAGTCTATCAGAGCAGCACCCAGCAAGTAGCTCGGGAGACGAGTGTGTCAACGTCTCAGGGTTCTGGCAAGCTGTTTGTTAATTGTAGCCATTTTTACAAAAAAGATGACTTGAACTTAAAATTAATTAAATTATACTGAAAGCCAATGTAACTACTCCAAACCCATTCCTAAGTATTTTAATGCAGACTTGCTCTGCTTCAAGGCTGTATACATCTATTTTTATCTGCATAATGGAATTTCTGTGTCTCATAGTTAAATATTACATAACATGGAACATGACCTTGTCCTATCTTTTCTTGTAAATGATTTACTGTATTGTTTTAAATTATGAGCCTATGTGTGCATTTGGGCTCATGAGTGCCGTGGCCATAGAGGCCAGAAGAGGGCTTGGATCACCTGGAGCTGGAGTTACGGTCAGTTGTCTGCAGCCCTACATTGGTACTGGGCACCAACTTAGGGCCTTCTGCAAGAGCTGAAAGAACACTACACATGTTAACTACTAAACCATATCCACAGCCCAGGATGTAGCCCAGGCTGACTTCACAGTGGTGATCCCCCTGTCCCTACCTCTGCAGCATACCCTACTGGCCTGAGCTACTATACCCAGCACTGTCTAAAAAGGTCTTTGCACTTGGTGGAGAATATTAACACTAGAAGAATCAGCTAATGCTGTAAACCAAGTCCTTTGCTACAATGTCAAGAGCGTCCTATATGCTCTTAACTACTAAGCCGTATCCACAGCCCCGTGGATGTAGCCCAGGCTAACCTCCAAGTGGTGATCCCCCTGCCTCTAAAGAGTCAGCTAATGCTGTAAACCAAGGCTACTCCCCCACCACCATGACCTAAACTTTGATTATCAAGACATTTCCTAGCACACAACAGTCCATTCTTCTTCCTCCAGACGATCACAGCACAGGTTTGGTATTCTGCCTCCTGAGACCAGGTCTCCACACTCAGATCCCAAACTCCCTGCCAGTACCAGTTCCTGTGGCAGGCTTTGTACTTCCCGGAAGTCAACTGTACCCTTCCTCTGCTTTCTAGTTGCGGTGTTGCGACCTGTTTTGCTGTTTCCACCCAGTTGTGATGGACTGAGATCTCTTAAACTGTGAGAAAAACAATCTCTCTCTTAAGCTGTCTCTCAAGGTGTGTGGTCACTAGAAAGCAATGAATCCCCCTAGGTTAACAAGCCTTTTCTAGGCAAAGGCTGTGGCTGAGGTGCGAAGTCTGCATCATGGTGGAACAGGGCAACCCTGACAGAGGGAGAGGGCTGGAGTCCGGTGGCCCTGCAGGGTACCTATCCATGCAACTTGGAGACCTAGCAGAGATGAAAAGAAAGTTATAGTACAGTGCACACAGCGGCCTGGAGTGGAGGAGAAACCTGTCCTTGCTTTTTCCCCAGGTTGCTCTTCAGGAGAGAGGAATAAGAGATGTTAGATAGAAAGATAGAAGGGAGAGAAACAGAAACACAGAATAGCCTCGGGAGGGTCCGGATCAATATCCACCAGCCCCTCCTGTATCATTAAAGGGCCTTTTATAGGAATGCCAAGGGGTGGAGCAAAAGTGCCAAGTGCAGAGCCTTCCAAACACCTGGTAACCACACACGTGGTCTAGCCATCCTTTAATGCAGCCCTGCTGGGTAAAGCAAACTCAGATCTTACTAGGAAACCTTTGTGGGCTCCCACAGCAGCCATGCCTCTACCTATCACAGTGATCCCTAGACGCTTTTGGCAATGGTAGGATTCACTGGACAGCCTGAGGTTCATCCCACATGAGGATCTGTTTCCAGAAAAAGATTTTTTTTGCGGGATGACTTTGAGGTCCAAGGGAAGCAGTCTAATTCTCACTTGGACACGAGGAAGACGGCTTTACCACTCTACTGGGTGTCCTCCATTGCAAGGGAGCAAACAATTACAAGAAACCAGGAGAAACCCAGGGGTTGTGTAAGAGCGTGAGGGTTTCGTGGAGATGTGTAGCCAGAGCCTTCAGAAGAAAAGGCCAGCCTCACTAATCACCCCAGTAACAGCAGAAGATGATAAAAGGTCTTTCCCATGTCTGAAAATGACCTAGGACTCTTGTAAGGGCCACCATACCAGGGTGTGCAAAGAGGCTAACCACAAGTCTGTCCCTGGAGCTGGCCACAGGAATGTGGAGGGGGGCTCGAAAGCTCTAGAATGTTTTTGAAAGTCATCATAAAAGCCGTATGCTTAACTTGTGAGCTCCATGGCTTCTCTGAGCTACAACAACCTCTAATCTAGGAGCATGCAAGCATCAAGACGAGCCTTAGCCCAGGCCGCTCTTGTAATTACCACGCATGCATAATTCACGACTTGCATTTTCCTACCAGTTCTGAAGCATTCCAGCACATAGAATTAACCACGGCCCAATGTCTTGCAGATGTGTTTATTTCCTGGACTCTCCCCCGGCTTCATATCCCAAGTCTACACGCATTCCTTCGTGAGCTGTCAGTGCACCGAGCTGCTCAGAACTCTGATGTGGGCTCTTAATGAACATGTCAGCGCCATGGGACTGGGTCCCCCTTTTCCACCACCCACCCAGATGCCCTGAATTCCATTGTCACTACCATCGGGATAAAGAATGGGGCTGGCACGGTGTTGAAGATGTCCATTATAAATTCCAAAAGAAACACTCTAGCTTCAAATATCCTCCTTTCATGGATTAGAGCAGGCTGTATCCACTTATGCTCTCTTTTTGAATCAAAAAGCTCCAAATTCAGGGCCTTTTTATAGAGGAAAGCTCTGCTTCCTGCCCCATTTTCAGCACAGAGCATTTGTCTTAAAATTTACATGTTTGAGAAATTAGAAACTTTCCTTAGACCTCCAGTCTCAGGTTAAAGTTTCCGAGATTCCGGTCTAATAAAAGGAAACAATAATTCCACTGGGCTTCGTACTGAACTCATCATTTACAAGAATGACCCTTTATATCCAGCTGGCTCCTGTTCCTTATGATACTAGCTCCCAATTTAAGATTTAAGTTATGTACTAGGGTGTTAAAAATGGAACTGTTGGACCTTTAATTCTCTTACAACCACATTAATTCCAGTTTAAATAGAATCTGAACTAAGCCCCACCCCCCATGGATAGAAACATGCAGATAACGTGGGATCAAAGCAGAGACAGACAAGCAGTTTGTCTTGTCCCAGGAATCCTGGGCTGGTCACGTCTCTCACAGTTAATGAAATCTCTGTGTAAATATCTCTCAAGAGGCCACTTCTGGAGACTCACAACCTTCTCCCATTAAGGAGAAGAGCCATTGACTTCTCCCTCCACCACAGTCCTGACTCTTCTGTAGAAGACAGGTATACCAGAGCCATAGGTGTGCCCAGGAGGTAGACCCAGAATGTAGGACTCTGCCCACATCTCAGACCCAACCACCAATTGCAGAGAAACGACGAGAGGGCCATGGAGTCCCACCGTCAACAAGGTTTATCCTGGAAGTGTGCTGCAAGGTGAGCATGCAAGGAAGAGGCTGGGGTGGGATTGCTAAGGCAGCATTGGGGCTAGCCAGGCATCCTGGTGGAGTCCAGTGGGAGCTGCCATGGCTGGGCAACTCTCTAGTTTTCCGTCAAGTCAGGCTGTGGGGAACATGAAATCCTGATGAAACATTCAAACTGGAAATCAGAACACTATGTCTATCAGGGCCAGTCCTAAAATCTCTTCTTTAAAATTCTTGCTTTAAAATGAACATTTGGGGCCAGAGAGAGGGATGGATCCAAAACATACCAAGGCATGGCAGCTGAGGCGTGGCACAATCAAGTTCCAGAAACACACAAATGTGGTGTGTTAGTTATGTTTCCATCACGATAACAAAATACCCGAGGTAGTTAATTTATATAGAAAAGGGGGTATTTAGGGCTCACAATTTTGAGGTTTTGGTCTGCAATCGGTTGCCCCATTGCTTCGAGCATGCTGGGAGTCGGCACACTCTGGGAGGGCACGTGGTTAGAAAGGGTCGGTGAGAACTGAACTCACTACGTGTAGTGAGTTGGGTGTCGTTGGGAGGCCTAGTCATAGCTAAGCATCAGACGACCGCAAAGGCTTTGGATTAGGGATGTCCATTAAACGATGACTTTCAGCCAGGCAGTGGTGGTGCACGCCTTTAATCCCAGCACTCAGGAGGCAGAGGCAGGAGGATCTCTGTGAGTTCAAGGCTAGCCTGGTCTACAGAGTGAGTTCCAGGACAGCCAGGGCTGTTACACAGAGAAACCCTGTCTCAAAAAAACAAAAACAAACAACAAAAAAGGTGACTTTTGATGAATATGGAGAAAAAGGACAGAAGGAGCACAGGAGACTCAGAAAAGCACACATTGGCTCTCTTTGTGTTGTAAAGGAATATTGCCGTCATCGGGCATGCCGCCTCCTGGGTCCACAGCTTCTTTGCTCTGTTTAGTTATGGAGGCGGAGGAAGCTGTGACTCTGCGTGCCTTCCTCGTCGCAATGCTAGGCTGCTTCAACAGGGGGCACTAAAGCGGCCCGACCCCACCTTGGCTTCATGGCTGCCTCTCAGCATAGAGGCCCAGCAGCCCACAGGAGTCTCTTCCCACAGCCACTTGCATCCGTGGTGACTGTTTCTAGAGACCAGCAGCAGCAGCACACACCCTGGCCCAGGTCTCTTTCACCCCACAGATCGTGTGTTCCTATAGCAGCCGTACCTGGATTCTCAGCCTCGGTGGCGGGGTGGGGCTCCACCAGGAACCACCGTGGCTGGAACGAGGATGCTCTAAAGAGACACTCGTGCCCCACCCTTAGGCTACTAGACTACTAAAACCACAAGTACCCAATCAACCCCCCAAAAAATCAGATTTCCCTTGAGACTCTCATATTGGAAAAGAAAAAGGCTGGAGAGGCAGGTTCCAGTCAGAGGACACCCCAGTTTGACACCAGTGATGAATGGAAACACACCTTGACCAAGACTACTTAGGAATGCACACCTCTTGTTCTCTAATTGAACCTAAAGCTCCTGTCAGGTCCTCACAGATGGACTTGGAGGTGCCCACTGCACTTTTTTATTTATTCTTCTTCCCCATGTGACCACATCAAATAAATCTTTGTCTATTTGTCAGCATTATTTAACTTTTCATGGGCGTATTGAGGCTGATCCTAGCTTGTTAGGACTGCCAAGGCCCAGGCCAGCTCTGAGCCCCCCAGCTCCAGTGGGGAAGCTATTCCTTTGCACCTGCTTTTTCTGGACTCTTTGGGGTACAGGATCACATTTTTAGCGACAAACCACCTTCTATTGGCTAGCCGCCGTTCATTATCTTCCATTTTCCTGTTCAAGTGGATGCCGTTGTGTCTGTTCCTAGCTTGTAGAAGGGAGTTTTTTATGTACTGCGGCCACTTCTAAGCAGAAAGAACAGAAGAGCAATCCAGGGTCTTCAGAGGTCAGCACTACAAAGGTTCGAACAGACACCACTGGATGGCGAGGGTTTGCTCAGGATGCCGTGAGGCCCTCTCAGGAATGCAGCAGAGGGGCTGATGTACTAATGAGAGGTTGAGCCGGATGACAATGCGGGTCACTTCCAACAGAGAATGCCTGAGACGCTACAAGGCACTGCGGCTCTCCCTCTTGTCCCCAGCAATAATTGACTTTCCCAACCCTCCTCAGCGCCCCAAAGAAATACCCGTGCTTTGGTGTTCTATAAAAAGACGTGAACTCAATGTGAAGGAGGTGAAAACAATTACTATTGAACGCAAGTTTTCCCAGGGATTTTTCGAATGACCTTGTGACATTCCTCATTAGTATCATTGCCCCGCTAACAATATATTCCACTTCATAAGCATCTACTGTTGGGATTTCTAAAAATACTCTAACCACCAACAGTATAATGTTTAGAGAGCTAAATAGCCAATGGGTGGGGTGGTCCTTTATGTGCAGAGCGGTCTTCAGTCACCCACTCTGTTCCGGCCCATAGCGTTTATTGTGGAAGACAGGTTGGATAGGCTTGTGTCTGAGGTTCAGGGGTGCCTGCTGATGTCTCCACATCCTGATATCCCAGGACTAAGGATTGCACCAGGAACGCATAATTAGAAATAGAAAGTGCTCCTGGACATAGGAGTGGGCTAGTGACTGAGGAAAGGTATCTGTTCAGAAGCCCTGGGCCAGGAGTCTTATGAGCCTTTATAAGTCAATCATACAGCACACGTCATCTCCTGTGTGTGTATTATGCAGGCTCTTCTTGGTGTGAGTTCCTGGTCCTCTGCAACTGGCTTATTTCATATGTTACTCTTTTAGAAATTATTTTTATTATTATTGTATGCGTGTACACATGATGTACATGGGGTGCATATGTGGCATCGTGTGCATTTGGAGGTCAGAGGACAAGTCTGTGGAGTCGATTCTCTCCTCCCACCCTCACATGGGTCCCGGGGTTGAAGTCAGGTCACTTGCTTTGCAGGACAAATGTCATTAGCCACCGAGCCAACTTGAGGGCCCTCTGTGTGAATCTTGCTACATCTCTCTCCAGCCCCTACTCTCCCACCACACAACCAAGTAGGCTTTGAGCAAACAATTTAAGGTCAAGCCTGTGGAAGAAATCCCTCCCAGGAGTCTGACCAACAGATGTTCCCTGACTAATAATAGGCTTGCATCCCAGTGGACCTGCTGTAAGTTGAAAAGCATGCACGTCTAAACTTAGCCTGCAGGAAGCCATGGCCAGCAGCACAGCCCGCTGGAGGCTCACTGTGGGTTGTCTTGTGGAACTCACAGCCTGCAACCTGAGGCCTCTGCCCGGCTCTGCAGAGGAAGCTCAATCTGCCTACCTCTGACCCTGGAAAACACCCAAATTAACTGTTTCCACCAAATACAGATCACATTCACACCATCATTCAGTTGAAATGTAAATGGACCCAGCCGAAGCAAATGGGAAACCACGTGTGTCTTGATGCAGTCCTTTCTAAGTAAAGGGCTGAAAATATCAGCATTTTTGTGCACACTAGCTTCAACATACAGGCAGGAAGGCTGTCCCTTCCGCAGCTCTGCCCTCCAGCAGGGCAGTCTATCACAGCTATTAAGTTTCCAGTGACTGCTTCTCGGTTTTCTAGCAATTTGACCTTTAATTTTGATGTAATGTTATTCAGAGGAGAGATAATTTACTGTTTCCTCTGTGAGTGTAAATCTTACATCCTTCAGGAACCGACAGTGGCCCCATTCCCTTCCCCGTAGTTTACGTTCATTTAATTTCTCCTGCTTTTTGTTTGCAATCGAGTTTTAGACTTTTATTCATTCTCTCATCGTAGATTAAAAAGATTTCATTTCACCCTAAGCAATGACATGCCACTTTGCTTTTGATGGACCTACGGCTGTGCATGTGTGGCTCTTGGCCTTCTGTCCATCTAAGCGCTAGTTTTTAAAGGCTAGCGAGCATGCGCAGTGATGGTTTCTTTGGCTTTTGCATTCTTTCTCATTCTTCCTCCAGCATTTCCTAAGTCCTACATCTTTTATGTAACTTGAGTCTCATTCCTTCTATCCACTGTGGCACTGCAGAGCAGATGTTCAGTGAGTCTGGTAATCGAGACAGAGGCAACTTTGGTCGTTGGAACAGAGGCATTGGCTGATGTGATGGGAATGTGTGGCCATCTGAAAAAAGCAAGGAAGAGGAAAAGAAAGAAGAAAAGATGAAAAGACATTGTTCTAGTCCGTTGCTGTGATAAAACACTTCGACCAAAAGCAGCCTGGCGGGGCCGGGGGGGGGGTGGGGGGGGTGGGGGGGGAAGGTTTATTTGATTGACATGTCCTCAGCTTGTCACTGAGGGCAGTCAAGACAGAAACTCAAAGCAGAGGGTGGAAACACCACCTGCTGGCTCACTCCAGGGCTTGTACTCAGCTAGCATTCTTAGACAGCCCAGGACCACCTGCCTAGGGGATGGCACCACCACAGCAGGCTGGGCCCTCCTACATCTAGACTTGTCATGGTTATTGCTGCCTGCTTTTCACTAGGTTCCAATAAGGATAAGGAACAAATGGTGGAGCAGAAAGTGAAGGGCAGTTTGGTCAGGAAACGAGGCTTGCAAATCTCAAAGTGGCTCCAGTTGTTAAAGAGACCGGTGCCATCTGAAAGGAGTCTTGAGTTTGGCGGTAAGATGAGAAAGGTGCCTTGAGGGTGAGACCCCACCCTCGGAAGGCTCCAGGACATAAAAAGACTTCATTTGAAGAGCTGCCAAGGCATCCTGCTCAACACAGCTGTCTAGGGAGGTGTTTTCCTATGCTCCCTCTTTATTTTATGTGTACAAGTGTTTTCCTACATGTATGTGATGGTCAGAAGAGGGCATTGCATCAGACCCCTGGAACTGGAGTTATAGAAGCATGTGAGCCATCATGTGGGTGCTACTGACTAAACCTAGGTCTTCCTTAAGAGCAGCAAGTGCCCTTAACTACTGAGCCACCTCTCTAGCCTTCCAACCACAGGAACTTGCTGAGTTAGGACCAGAGAATGATTTAGTGTCACTTACATGCTGTTAGAGGGGTGTGGAGGCTTGCAGCAAAGTTTGAAAAAGTTTAGGAGGCCAGGCAACATGTGATAGGATTGGATTCCTTGTCAAGTGCTCCAAAGCTGGCTATGCCTAAGGCTCTGAGGGTGAAGCCTAAATTGCCATAGAGACCCCAGGATGTTGGAGTTGCCAGAAATGTGGAACATGTACCTGGAAAAGCTGTAGGTGCTGAGTAGAGCTGGTGCTGAAGAAAGATCCTGTGTGTGGCAGGTAGCCAGGCCGAAGGAGTGGGCTGTCCATACCTGTCAGAACTCACATCTTGGCAATGTGTGCTCCAGATGGCAGAGATACGGGACTTAGTGTTTGCCCTGCTGGGCTTCAGTCTGGCTTGAGTCCAGTGTCTCCTCAAAGTCTTCCCGCTCCTCCATTTTATAATGGGCACGTTTACACCATGCTGTTGTGCATTGGAAGTATATATCTTTCTTTTTGATAACTATGGAGGCTCAAAGCAATGTGGTTATCTTGGCATTTTACAAAAGACTTCACTTTTGGATAGTGTTGAAACAGGGATGTAAATGTAACCAACCGTCTTATTAAAATAAGAAACACAGAACCGGGCTGGAGAGATGGCTCAGAGGTTAAGAGCACTGACTGCTCTTCCAGAGGTCCTGAGTTCAATTCCCAGCAACCACATGGTGGCTCACAACCATCTATAACAAGATCCGGTGCCCTCTTCTGGCCTGCAGTCATATATGCTGTATATATAAATAAATCTTTTTTTTTTTTTTTTTTTTTGGTTTTTTCGAGACAGGGTTTCTCTGCGTAGTTTTGCGCCTTTCCTGGAGCTCACTTGGTAGCCCAGGCTGGCCTCGAACTCACAGCGATCCGCCTGGCTCTGCCTCCCGAGTGCTGGGATTAAAGGCGTGCGCCACCACCGCCCGGCTTTATATAAATAAATCTTAAAAAAAAAAAAAAAAAGAAAAAAAAGAAACACAGAACCAATGTAAAAGAGAAAGCTGAGAGGTCAGCGCTCAGAGCTAAAATCTTACCTCCTGCAGTGCTCCTAGCTTCCCTGAAAGAGAGCTACTTCCTGTGTGTCTGTCTTTAAATAGTCTTTCTGTTCTGCCTTCTCATTGGTTGTAAACCCAAACACATGACTGCTTTGTCACTGCCTATAAGTACCACCCTCCAGGTCTTAAAGGCATATGTCTCCAATGCTGGCTGTATCCCTGAACACACAGAGATCTACCTAGCTCTTCTACCAAGTGCTGGGATTAAAGGCGTGCGCCGCCGTCGCCGCCGCCGCCACCACCACCACACTCTTGCTATGGCTCTAATAGCTCTGATCCCTGGGCAACTTTATTTATTAACATACAATGAAAATCACATTTCAGTACAAATAAAATACCACCATATTGGGGCATTTTTATGTCAGACCAAATGCATTTTGCCTTATGAGATGACCATGAGCCTTTGAGGGCCAGAGGCAGACTATTATGGTTTGACTCTGAAACCAGATTCATATTTTGAGTGCTTGTTTTCCAACAGGTGGCACTATTTTGAGAGGCTGTCGCACCCTTAGGAAGTGATGTTAAGCTAGCTAAAATAGGTTACTAGGAGCAGGCCTTTAGGCTTGACCCCTGGTTTTGATCATTCTTTACTTCCTAGTCCATCATATGATCCTGCTTACCATGAACCTTTGCATTCCCTCTTCACCATGACCGATGGAAATTTCTGGAGTCATAAGCCAAAATAAATCCTTCCTCCTTTAAGCCATATTTGTTGGATATTTTGGTCAAAGCAATGCAGAAGCAGCTAATATGACCAGGAAGCACCATTAGGGAGACTTGAGAAGTCAATATTAGTTAAGTCATGGATGCAAAGGCCGAGGTGGGGTGGGCTGAGAGATATGAATAAGTGAAATGGTTCTTGCAAGGCTCGAACAGGACATGAAAGGTGAGGAAAAGTTGCTGGTGCAGATCCTGGGTCCCAAGGAGACCAGGATACGAACAAAGGTAGTGAAGCAAGACCGAGAAGGTAGAGCAGGGAGAGGACCTTTGGTGGACACCCCCACCCCCCGGAGAGAACTGGTAACAGCTTTGGGGAGCCACTGAAGAGGAAGCGCCATTCTCCCCTCCTTCCTCACTCCGGGGTAAGCATTAAGCATGGAATACATAATAGGCCAGACTCCATTAAGCTTTCCCTGCTGATGTCAAGAGCTCTAGCAGGGACAGCCAAAGCAATTCCAGGGCAAGTTGATTACCAGCCCGGCAGGGAGTGGGGGTCATCTGCAAGTCAATGGCTGCCATTTCCAAACCTATTAATTCAGTGAATATGTACTGTAAAAGTCAAAAGATGAGCATGGAGCTTAGGGTGATGTTCTTCATGTCAGCACCTTATTCAGGCTTCACAGCCACAACCCTGTGGGACAGTTTTTATTTAACCAACTTTAAAGAGTAGGCTCAGAAACGAGGCAGCTTGCCCAAGGAGGCTGATTTCTTGGGTGGTAGGAAGCAGGTTCTTAAGTGGTAGCTCTCCAGTATGTCCCGAGACCTGCTTTCCTTGTCCACCCAGGTCCTCCAGCTCTGAGTTCGAAGTCCTTTTCAATTTGACACTTCCCTCTTGAGCCAGACATGAGTCCAGAACAAGAGGGCCAGCAGAGTGACTATATGACATCGCTGATGTCACTAAGGTGACGTCACCCTTTTGTACCACACATTCCATTTCAAAGGGATTCAGCAAAGAGACGCTACCTGTGTTCCTACGGGGAAGATTCTCACCTGACCTGTGTGTATGCACATGAGTAACATGTAAGGAAGCCCAAGGCCTGCCGGTCACTTTCCATTCATGTAAAGACAACCTCAGGTCAGCCCCTGCCCATTGTTTTCTTCTTTTCTTCTAATGCTCTGTTGTCACAGACCTTCAAACATAAACAACTCAGGGTCCTGGAGAGGGGACGTTTTCAGTACCCCACACTTCTTATTCACTGTCAACTCCAGATACATTTAGAACTCAGTAACTTCAATCAGGAGGCTCTTAACTGTTCCTGAGCAGAAATCCTCACACTCCAGAAGGTTTTAGAATTAAATATGAAATGATTTAAATAAACCAAACCTGAACCTTTATATAATAGATGATTTAGTACACATATAATATTTAAAAGGATGTGGCTTATTAGTATGACTACTCTGTCTGTGTCTTCCATCTTCTACAATTAATGGATTAGTTTAGACTCCTCATTTTATTTTGAACACCAGTTAACTTTTTCTCAGATTTAGAATGCACAGAGAATGTTGGTGGTGTGTATGGAGAGGATTTAAAGGAGTTACTTACACTGGAGAAGATCACCATTACCACTTTGTCTTTAGGGGCACAGAGGAGAACTAGCAGCTGATTTCTCAACTCAAACAGCAGGAATCCAAAGACGCTGAAGTCAAATCTCCAAAGTGCTAAGAAAAACCACTCCATAGCAATGGAGAATCCCAGGCATTGCAAACACTGTCCTCAGAAACGAAGAAGAACTAGAAACACGTGGAGATGAACAACGGCAGAGTGCATTGTCCACTGGAAGGCTGCAAAGTGTTCTGAAGGAGTTCTTTGAGGCAGAAGGAAAGTGACCCTAGATGGATGCACTGTAGAACAAGAATAATCAGTGAGGCAAGCAGGGTAGGGATGGATTTTAAAACTTCCCTAACCATATTTTTAAAAAATGTGTCACGGGTTTCAAATACAAAACACATGGGCCGGGCACAGGCCAGTAGGGGAGAGCTTGCCCAGTGTGCTTTAGACCTAGGGTTTGACTGATAGCCAAGAAAGGAAGGACAAAGGACTGGCCAAAGAAAAAAAGAAAAGAAAAGAAAGGAGGAAGATGAAAACACATGATAATATTTCAAAGGGTAAATGGAGGAACAGATTTAAAGTGTTATTCACTATATTATCCTGAGAGGGACTGTCTTAGTTAGGGTTCCTATTGCTGCAAAAAACCACCATGACCAAAAAGCAAGTTGGGGAGGGAAGGGTTTATTCAGCTTACACTTCAGCATTGCTGTTCATCACCAAAGGGGTCAGGACAGGAACTCACACAGGGCAGGAACCTGGAGGCAGGAGCTGATGCGGAAGCCATGGAGGGGTGCTGCTTACTGACTTGCTCTCCATGGCTTGCTCAGCCTGCTTCCTTATAGAACCCAGGACCACCAGCCCAGGGATGGCCCCACCCACAATGGCCTGAGCCCTCCCCTATTGATCAATAACTGGGAAAATGCCTTATAACTGGATCTCATGGAGGCATTTCCTCAACTGAGGCTCCTCCCTCTCAGATGACTGTAGCTTGAGTCAAGTTGACACAAAACCAGCCAGTCAGTACAGTGATGAAAATACTCATTTATACATAAAGCAAAGGGTGGATAGATAATACCTAGTAGCCAATCAAAGAATAGAGGACATGTGGCTAAAACACCAATAGAAAAGAATAAGAGTTTTAAAAATGACTGATCAACTGATTAACCCTAAAAAGTTAAGAAAAGAACAGAACAAAAATTATGATGTCCTCATGTAGACTTCCCAGTAGATTTCTTTCTGCTGATCTTATTTTCTTTTCCATGGTAACAACCTGTTTCCTGTGTGTGACTGAAGCATAGCTTAGACCTGGGAGACACACTGGTTTAACAAGGAGGGAAACCCACCCCAAAAGAGAGTGGCATCATCCAGCGAGCTCGGATCTCAGACTGAATAAAGGAGAGAAAATGGAGGAGCCAGATGCAGCCTAGGGTTTTCTGCTCTCTGCATCCTCGAATGTTGAGCTGAGCCCCAGCCAAGTTCTTGCCTCCATGAACTCTGCCATGACATCCCTGCTAAGAAGTCAAAATAAATCTTCCATCCTTCTGTTGTTTCTGGTGAAGATTTGGTCCTAACCAGGAGAAAAGTCACTAACACAGTTGCTGGGGGCACCATCCATGTCACCGCACCTTCCTCATTCTGTCTTCACAGAAAGTGTGGTGGGGTTGGAGCTCGGTGTCTACAAACACGGACTGCTCTTCTAGAGGACCCGCATTCAGTTCCAAGCATCCACACTGGGTGGCTTATTGCCACCCCTAACTCTTACTCCAGGCGTCTGATGCCCTCCTCTGGTCTCTGTGAGCACCCACATAGATGTGTACACATGCACACCCACAGACATACATACACATAAATAAAAATAAATATTTTTTAAAGTATGGAAGGTAGATGCAGCTGTTTACATTTTGGTGAATATACATACTATGTTAAAGCAATAAATAGCGGGAGTAGCTTACCCAAGAAGCTACAGCAACCAAGAGCTAGGTTCTAGTCACATCTTGCCTGGTCTCCACAGAGGCAGAGGTGAATGTGGCAGGTACAGGCTGCCTGTTTCAAGAGACAGAGAGTGCTTTCAGCCTGTGCTGCACCGAGATGCATTTTTACCAAGCATTGGGATTCAGTAAATCTTTAGACATTTGCTCACTAAAGGATGTCTCAGTTCTTTCCAGTCTTGAAATTCTTACAAATCAAGCTGCTAGAACACTTATGTTCCTAATTCTGTGTGAACACGAGCTCTCCTTTCTCTTGGATGAATTCCTAGGAGTCACAGGCAGGGTCGTGCGTTGGTTGCTTTTCATTTTGGCAGAAACTGTCAAAGTGTTTCCCAGAGCAGTGGTACCACTTCGCACTCCCACCAGCAGGGTGTGAGGGATCCATGCTCTCCCCACCCTTGCCAGCATGTGGTGTTGCCCCTGCTCTGGTGTTCTGGTGTCAGATAATGTCAACACGGATGCCATCTTGTTTCTGGCATCTGCTAATATTCTATTTTCACCCCCTCTAATGTCTTCCTGGATCTTGATGGCAGGAGTGATTTTTCTATTTCGGGTAATGTATTTTGAGACACTGTATCTTTTAAACCTCACTTTTGAGCAGCTTCCACGTGAGCAAGGGGGGAAGGCACCAGAAAGGCTTCAGGTTTCTATGGGTGGGATCGGGCAGGCTGCCCACAGACCTCTACCTTCTCTGACTGGAAAGACATTGCTACCCTGTGATCACTCCCCTCGAGTCTCCATGGACACAGGGGCAGTGACTTCCTCACCACTAGACAGTGCTGAGAGTCCTGCCTTGGACACTGTGCCAGTAGTGAGGGGATAGAGAACCTCATTCTCCTAGTTTGTTACCTGACTTCTGAAGTCACTGGATTAGACATTAGACCACTGCCTCCCCGCAGGCTTCTCACGCTGCCTTTGCTGATAGGGGAACTGGAAGAGGTGTCTTCTTCTCTTTCTTCTGCTGAGTTTGGCTGGTGTAGACCCACCCATTATTGTCTAAGTTCTTTGCTGTCACGGGCTGGTCCTTGGCTAATGCTGGTACTTCCATTTGCACCGTTCCATAACTTTCAGTTTCTTCAGCTCCAAATGTGACACAGAGGAGGCAATGGAAAGGATTTAAAACACATGCCACCATGGCATCCCCAGGTCCCTGCCTGACCTCCTCTCTGCCACTCAAGTCTCCCATGCACCACGGCCAGGGCTGCTGTTGTACTTGGCAAGGGGAACAGAAAGAAATGCAGCCACTCCACTGCTCACAGTGGGTGTTAGTTAGGCAGGAACCTAGTGTTAAAAGTTCAGTGTCGGAGCCCTGGAGACACTTCAGCTAATACAGTGCTTGCCACACTGTAGAGGGCACCAGGTCCTTCTGCTCACAGATGAGCACCAGGGAAACCAGGAATGTTAAGCACACAGGCTTGTCTCTTCAAAAGAAGGGATGTGTACCTGTTTTCCACCTAGAAGGCTGGAGTGGATGTAGTTAATAGCCTGGTGAGCTGTGCTATCTGTAGGGCCAGGCCATACCCGAATCCCCCAGACCATTATCTTTATCCCAGACTCTTCCTCCCTAGGCCTTTATCCTGAGCATTGTTTATCAGTCAATACAACCCATCCTTATGGGAGATGTCACATGTACTTTGTAGTTTGGTGACCTCTACGATATCTGTATGATGGAGATCACACCAGATTCTTGCTGAGGCCCTTAAGATATAGAACCAATCTTTATGGTCAAGGTACTTTGCAAAAGAGTTTCAATGTAGTCACACCTTAAACTTTATTGTGCACATGGAATTCAGATCATTGTTACCAGGAAACTTTCTCCCAAAATTGTACTGTACTTAATATATCCAAAAAATAAAAATAAACTGCCTGGTGTCAGACTTGAGAAGATTGAAACAACACCAGTTAACTAAGTCATGTTGAGCCGGATTTCCTTCTTACCTCATGCAGATCATTACTATGCCAGCCATGGCATTTACAGGGACTCCCATCTCCAGCCACACAAGTGTGAGAACATAAGTTTGGATCCCCAACATCCATTAAAATAACTAGGCATGGTGCCATATGCCTATAATCCTAGTGCTAGAGGAAGGGACAGGGGCATCTATGGAGTTCATCGGATAGCTAGTCTTGCTGAAGAGGTCAGTTCCACGATCAGTGAGAAATCCTGCACTGAGACCAGGTGGAAGATGGCTCAGGAAGACACTTGGCATCAATGTTTGGCTTCCATATGAACCTATATACACATCTGCACACAAGCACAAACCTATATACATTTGTACAACACACACACACACACACACACACACGCACGCACGCACGCACGCACGCACGCACGCACGCGCACACACACACACACACATTGTTTAGAAAATCAACTTAGCCCTAGGGCGTCCACTAGACTCACCCAGTGGGAAAGTTCAGCTCTGACTTGGAGGGCGTAGCTGGAAGAAAACCCGAGGCTATCCCTCTTCATTTCCATTTGGTCCCTTCATTTGTCAACAGCCCCTAGAACAAAACAAAACAAAACAAAAAAATGCCAACCAGAGTGAATTGCTATGATGGCTTGAAACGAGTATTCCTAATACACCCCTGAATCTGCCTAACCAGTCAAGCTGTCTGTATGGCAAGCTTAACCACAACCTGTCACAGGCCTATCAAGTCAAGAAGCTAGCTGTGACACTCTCATCCTAAACCAGGGAAAGGATGTTGTCCTAAAATGGGACTCACCCAGATCCACCCAGAAATAGGCACCTTGATCAGCTGGGCCTCCACGGGCTTGATCACCTTGAATTTAAATGTGGGTCCTACTGGGCATGGAAAGGCATGTTTTTAATGGTAATCCTAGCTGCTAGCTAGGCTGAGGCAGGAGGATCATGAGTTCAAGACCATTGTGGGCTACATAGTATATCACATACACACACCCACATTATCTAAAAAAAAAGTTAAAATTAAAAAAATGTAAGGGCCTGGAAGATGGTGCAGTCATCAACATCCTACTGTACAAGCAAGAGGACCTGAGACTGATCCTCAGCACCCACATTACAAGTACGGTGGCCCACGCTCATAATCACAGCACTGGGAAGGCAGAGATGGGTGGATCCCGGGTTCTTGCTGACCATTCAGCCCAGCCTAATCAGCAAGCCCCAGCTCTGAGCAAGAGCCCTGTCAAAAACCAAGGGGAATGGTTCCTTAAGAATGAAACCCTAGGTTCACTTCTGGCCTGTATGTATTTGTGCATATACACATGCACATGTACTTGGACACACACACACACACACACACACACACACACACACACACACACACACAACTAAATAAGATAAATTTTAAAGTAAATGTTCCTACATCTCTTTCCTGAACTTAGATTTTATAGCATGGCTGGAATCCCATCGAGGTGTCTGAAGCTACTCTGAAACTAGATTACAGTTACATACTAATTTCTACATAGTTAGTCAATTTCTTGTGGGTCAGGGGGTGTGGCTTGTGTTTTTAGGGAAAAAAAGACTATGTAAGACTTGTACTTAAAAGGACCTAGTAGTCATATCCTTTCCTGTTTATTGGTGTTAGCACAAATAAATGTGTTTTTAGAGGGGTGGCCCGGCACCTTCCCTATTCTCTTGGTAGAAAACGGACTTGACATGATCCAGGACTGACCAATCAGAAGATCCTATTTCCTGGATGTCACAACTGATCTAGAATGTGCAATAGGTACGGACACCAGGAGGGGTCAAAGAGAAGATCAATTCTGGGACCTTAGCTTGCTGCTCATTAGTTTTGGGTCATACATGAGCTATTACTCCAAATTCATGTTGAGGGCTGGGTGCACAGCCAGTGAATCCAATGACTGAGAAGCAATTGGTTAGTGAGAGCTCTGAACTAATCAATGCACCAATCCATCAATGGGCCCCATCACTGAGTGGACCACTGGAGCCTGGTAATAGAGGGTAGAACCAGATGGGTGGAAATGAGTCATATGGGATATGTCTTTGAAGAGTGTATCTGGTCCCCAGGTGTTCTCCCTCCTCCTCCTCCTCCTCCTCCTCCTCCTCCTCCTTTTCTTTCTCTCTCTCTCTCTCTCTCTCTCTCTCTCTCTCTCTCTCTCTCTCTCTCTCTCTCTCACTGTCATGGGCCTAACAGCAGTGCAGCCAGACAACCATGGACTGAAGCCCTGACCCCCAACAGATCTGTTCTCCCTTAAGCTGCTCTTGGGTGCTTTGTCATAGCATCGGAAAGCAACCGGTGCCGTGTGCAAAGCCTGATTGTGTTTCCTTCTGCCTCCAACTTTGTACTCTCCTAACAGATTCATCTCAGCGTGAGGCCAGAATGCTCATTAGACCAAGCTAAAATGGATGGGGCTCAAGATGGCCACATACACAACAACAAAGACAAGGTAGTTGTGTTATGAAGGAACACCCTTGTTTATGTAAATACCCTTGGTCAGTCCCCAGGACCATCTAGATGTCAGGCCATTGGTCAGAACAGATCACAGGCTCTTCATAACAAATATCTTCCCTTGGTGCTCCCAAAGGAAGTCCAAATAATCCTCTTCCTCTCAGTTACTCTTGGCTAACTTAAAAGCAGTGGGCTGGGAAGATGGCTCAGTCCATGAAGTGCTGTCTGCCCAAGCATGAGGACCTGAGTCCCACCCCTAGAAACCATGTAGAAATGCCAGGCACAAAAGCACATGCCTGTTATCCTAGCACTGGGGGACAGAAACAGGAAGGTCCACGGGGCTTGCTGGCCAGCCAGTCTAACCATTCAAGAAGCTGGAGTTTTGGAGGGAGACTCTATCTCAAAAACAAACAAACTAGAAATGAGTAAGAAATACACCAAATATCAATCTCCCGTCTCCAGCACACCCCTCCATACAAACATGTATGCACACATAGCCAGGAAATTAAAAGTAACTTGGGATTGCTTTGCTGTGAGATGTCTCTTTAGAAATGTGGGTCATGACAGTGGTTGATGGTGGTTAACAGTGGTTGACAGTGGTTGACGGTAGTTGACTGTGGTTGATGGTGGTTGACAGTGGTTGACAGTGGTTGATGGTAGCTGATGGTTGACAGTGGTTGATGGTGGTTGATTGTTGACAGTGGTTGACGGTAGTTAATGGTGGTTGATGGTGGTTGATGGTTGACAGTGGTTGACGGTAGTTGACGGTGGTTGATGGTGGTTGATGGTTGACAGTGGTTGACGGTGGTTGATGGTGGTTGACGGTGGTTGATGGTGGTTAACAGTGGTTGATGGTGGTTGATGGTAGCTGATGGTTGACAGTGGTTGACGGTGGTTGACGGTGGTTGATGGTGGTTGATGGTTGACAGTGGTTGATGGTAGTTGATGGTGGTTGATGGTGGTTGCTCTGCAGAAGCTTGAAGTCTGCTTTTCTGAAAACATTGACTCTTCGCTGGACCCTATGGATTTCTTTTGAGTACTGAACATGGGGAAACGTTCTGGTTACCTCTGGGTTCCTATTGTGTCCATTGTCTTTGCTGTCTTAACTGTCCGAGCCTCCTCAAGCCCGCCTGCAGACATGTTGATCAATTTGAAGATATCTTTCTTCATGACTAGAATGAAGGATGAACTTGGCCCGTTGTCTGATGGACCTGGCATCTGTTTCTTCCACCCAGCTCAAGTCCTTCAGTCTCATCATAAAGCCTAAACCAAGTCCAAGGCTACAGTGTTCATGCGACATGGTGTTATCAATAGTAAAAGAAACCCAGCAGTCCTTATGTTAAGCTGCCAGCTGCCAGCCCAGAGACCTCCAAGCCAGGTTGGCACAGAGGGAGGAAAGTAGGTGTTGAAGATGTGTCCTGGCCATTGAAAGAAATCACCGAACTTTTGCTACATAATGCAGTCGAAGCCTGTTCCTGCCTTTGTTTGGCAAGCAGCAGTCTTGTCCCCTCTCCGTCACCGCTGTTTCCCATTGGTTTGGGATGAAGTCCCAATGAAGAAACTTTGCCTGTCTTATTTTTGACATTTGACTCTGTCTCATTTCCATTGCTTCCATACCAAGATGTCCTCTATCTCCAGTACCAAAAGGATGTGTGGAGGTTTGAAGGAAAATGACCCCCAAAAGGGAGTGGCACTATTGGGAGGTGTGGCCTTGTTGCAGGAAGTGTGTCACTGTGGGGGCAGGCTTTGAGGTCTCTTTTGCTCAAGCTCCCCTCAGTGTGACATTGAGTCCACTTTCTGTTGCCTTCTGATCAATATGTAGCCAGCACCATGTCTGCCTGTACACCACCATGCTCTGTGCCATGATGATAACGGACTGAACCTCTGAACTGTAAGTGAGCCACCCCAATGAAATGTTTTCCTTTGTAAGAGTTGCCATGGTCATGGTGTCTCTTCACAGCAATAGAAACTTTAACTAAGATAGCACGTGGTCCCCAGACCAGTAAAAGAATTTTCTGAGTCCAGATGTGCAAACCCAAGAGGTAGAGAGCCAGAGCAGTGTCAGCTCTTCTACCATGAACAGCAAACTCACCCAAATGTGAGGCCAGAGGAAGCGCACAAGAGGGACCAAATGGCCCAGAAGACAAGACGAAATGACTTCCTCTTCAGTGAACAGGGAAGACTTCCACCACGATTTCCTCACTTTACAAGTACACTTATTTATTTGTGGGAAGAGGGGATATGTGCCACAACGTGCCTGTGGAGGTCAGAAGATAACTTTCAGGAGAAGGTTCTCTCCTTCCACCATGTGGGCTCCAGGGATTGAACTCAGGCCAGCAGGCTTGGCTGCAAGCGCCTTTACATGCTGAGCCAGTTTCCCAGACCCTTTGTTTCCCTTCTTTTATTCTTTCCCCGTTTTTGTGCAGCCATCCCTTTTAAAGGTGCAAAGTGGGGGGGGGGGGCAGGTAACAATGAGAACAAGAACTCAGAAGCGGATGCCCATGTACAGCATCCTCAGCGTTATCCTTGTGATGTAAGATCACCTTGACTAGAATAAAAATCCACAGGAGCTCATCCTGAGCAGATGGCTTCATTGAAGGGGCTGAGTGCTACAGAAACCTCAGAAGATCAGCGTTCAAAGAAACCTCAGCCTCGTACTTCCTTGTCAAATCATGACACAAGGACCAGGGGATGGGTTTGGGGGAAGCGTTCAGGTACTCTGGCCCCAGAAGCTGAATCACAGACTGGGTATTCCAGGCACAGAAATGTGCCAAGCCACACACATTTGACCTTCACGAGGATTTAAGCTCCAACAAAGGTTGCATTGAGTCTTGTGTGTGGGAAGGAGAGTGGACGGAAGAGCTCAGGCAGGTAAGGTCTTCGGGTCCTTCCTTAGGGAGTAGCTGGTGTTAATTAAATGCAGCAAGCTGGTCCTGGGAGTGTTTCTAATGCCAAGTAGCTTTCACCTTTGAGCTGTGATGCCAAACCTTAGTTCTGGAGAAAAATAGCAAGCCTTTGTCCTCAGGGGGAAAATGGTACACAAAGCCCTGCCTTATTGAATTAAAAAATGAATTTTACAGCAAAATTAGAAATATATCCATATAATGCAATTGGATAGTAAAAAAGCTTGGAGGTTAAACAAATGAGGTTATGGACCTTTCTAGTCAGCTAAGAGTTAATGAAAAAGACGTTCTGTTTAACCCAGCAGATGAAAAGTTTTTGCTGCTTTTTCACACTGTAGCTTGCCTTTTTTTCAATCATGAGACTCAGCCAATGAAAATGAATGTAGTTAAGTAAACACATATAATCCCAGGATTTACTGTGGGTTTTTAAACTGGTGTCAGTGCGCTCAATTGTAACTGTCTGTTGCAGGAACTTTTCCCAGGCAATGCGAACATGGATCTGCTCACCTCAGAGAGGGTACCAACCAACTGCAGACCAACAGAAGGCGTCTACCTAGGCCTAACTTGGTGATGCAATGGGTTTATTATTGGATGCTTACAGGAGTGTGACCCTAAAGCAGTCATACCACTAAAAAGTCTGCCACAGGAAGTGATGCTCCTTATCTTTACCACAATGAGTGATGCAACCAACTCTCAGATCCATCTATGTGCCCACAGATCACGGGGTCCTCCTGGGGACAGAGTTGGTTCTAGGCAGGGTAACCCCACAAGTCTGTGTGTGTTTCTGTATATCATCAGTGGGCATACATTAAACATAGGGTTTTAATTTTTGCTCTCAAGATTTAGGTAGGTGCTGTTTATTTTAGTAGTATGCTAAAATTTTACTTTTTAATGATAATTAGGTGAGCTTTTAAAAACAGGCCACAAAGTCCCATACACTGTACAATTTGGGATGGCCAGTCATGCTGACGCCAGGCAAAGGGGACCCCAGGCTTCAGAGCACTCAGCATGAGCCTAAAAGCAGAGACGTTCTGGAGCTGGGGAGAAGCCTGGCTCCCTTAACTCAGTCCCTTCTGCACAGTTTTCCTTTGCTCTGTTTTACGTAAGCTCCTGGCTTTGCTTACGTTTCTCTTTATGAAACACCTTCTGTTTGGATATTCTGGTTTGAGCCTCTCATTGTGGAAAGGGATTTGTTCTGCCCTTTGAATCTGGCTTCCTGGCCTCTCCTCCCCCTTCTCCCTACAGTGACGCTGTTCATTGTCGTTTGGCGTTTCCTACATTTGCACATTGTTTTCCTGATCCAGTTACCAAGTGTTTAGTCCCGTCACTCCTTAATTATATATAGAGATGTGTTTTGATGTCAGAAATTTCAGATACGCCTCTTGGTGGAGGAGAGATATGTGGGGGAAACCCTCAAATGGCCCAGAATAAGGCCTGCCCATTTTTATCAGAAAACTCAAGGGAAATGAGGAGAATGGATACTTGACCAGGATTTAGGTGATATATCTCTATGGTATCAAATGGGAAATACTTACCTGAGAGAGAGAGAAAGACACAGAGACACAGACACAGAGGCAGATTCTAAATGCTGTTTTAGACCCTTGATCTCTTGAAAATGTACATTAAAAACTCAAGAGGAAACACAGCCATGTTAGGGTCTTAAGTACTTGCCACACAATTACAAGGACCAGAGTTTGGATCCCCAGCACCCAAATCAAAGCTGGGTTGGGTGTGGCAGCCCACTTGTAATCCCAGGCCTGGGAAGGCAGAGACAAGGGGCACCTAGGGCAGGCTGGTTAGCTCTACTAGCCAAAAGGCAAGATTTAAGTCCAGGGAAAGACTCTGTCTCAATATGTACATTGGGAAGTGATTGAGAAAGAAGCCTGATATCAACCTCTGGCCTCTATATGCACATGTGTGCACACATGCACACAGGCATATACAAACACACACACACACACACACACACACACACACACACACACACACACACATTTAAAAAGAGGTCATGCATTTGAGAGAGTTCAAGGAACATGGGGTAAGTTGGGCATGTGTAGTGGTTTGAATGAGAATAGCCTCATAGGCTCATATATTTGTATGCTCAGTCCCCAGGTGTTTGGGGAGGATTAGAGGTGTTTGGCCTTGTTAGAGTAGGTGTGGCCTTGTTGGAGGAGGTGTGGCCTTGTTGGAGGAGGTGTGGCCTTGTTGGAGGAGGCGTGTCACCAGGAGTGGGCTTGGGAGTTTCAAAAGCCCATGCCAGGCCCACCTCTCTCTCTCTCTCTCTCTCTCTCTCTCTCTCTCTCTCTCTCTCTCTCTCTCTCTCTCTCTCTCTCTGCCTGCTGGCAATGGATGAGGATATAAAGCTCTCAGCTACTTTTTCAGCACCATGCCTGACTGCCTGCTACCAGACGCCCCACCGTGATGATGGCGTGACCTTCTGAAACTGTAAGCCAGTCTCCAGTTAAGTGCTTTCTTCTATATGTTGCCTTGGTCGTGGTGTTTCATCGCTGCAAAAGACCAGTAACTAAGATGGCATAAAGGGAGTAGAAATGATGTAAATACAGTACTCATGTAAAACATTTTTAATTTAAAAAAAATCGGCCAATAGCTCACCTCTAAAATCTTGAGTCTAGCTTTCTTTTCCAAGTTGGATTCTGAAATTCCTTGATGCCAAAGGGAGGCTAACAACAGGTGGCCTACCTGTTGAGCCAGTCTTGAAGCCCAGGATTGAAAGGAGATCAGGACCAATGAGGGAAGTTTCAACTCACCAGTTTTGGTTTGGACCCTTGGACAGTAAGACATGGACCAAACCCAACAGGACCGTTTTATAACGCTGTATTTTCATTCATTCCCAACAGAGATGAAGGTCTTGAGAAATCTTGAAAAAAAAAAAGAAAGAAAGAAAGGCCACTGTGCTGGGGTCAGCATCTTTCAATCTGTACATGCCTCTTCATAATCATCCAATAGTCCAGTGTGTTGGCAGAACCTGTTTGCAATTAAGATGGCAGGAAAAATGGCTGTAGCTGTAGAGGTGGAGAAAATTGAAGTCAGTGTGCTTTACGGTCAGCAAGTGGAAAAAAATAAATGAGTCAGATTCTCACTTTGGCAATTTGAAAGGGAATTTTTTTTGAAGTAATGAAGAGAACTAAAATAGATAGGATGAGAAATTGACTCTGGAATTGAAAGGCATTAGTCTGTGTCCTAGGTAATATGAAATTCCAGCATCATTGAGAGTATTCACACTTACCCTAATGCTTCTCAATAGAGTCCTCAAATGTACCTTGCATAGAAATAAAAATGTCTGATGGACAAAACATCTGCAAAGAGGATTCCGTTGCACCAAAAGGGAGAGCAGCTGCTGATGACTCCACGCAGTCAGCAGTGCCCAGCCCTTCTGTAAACTTTCTTGTCTACCTGTGTCTTCTCGACCTCCTAATGACTCTGATGCCCCAAACAAAATACACAAGGCAGAAGCTTCTCATTCGGGATCACACAGCTTGAGGCTGTAGAGACAGTTCAGTGGTTAAAAGCACTTGTGCAAGCATAAGGACTCACTTTGGATCCTGATGTCTCCGTGGAAGCCAGGTGTGATGCATGCCTGTAAGCTCACCACTAATGGGGTGACAGGTGACAGCTGGGGCACACTGGCTGCAAGCCTGACTGAAAACCGTGAGCTCCAGATTTAGCGACACACCCTGCCTCAAGGGAATCTGGTGGAGAATGATTTCTGAAACTTTCCTCTAGCCTCTGCAAACCTGAATACACACACATGTGCACATACTCTCCAGGCACACACAGCACACACATAAACACACACACACAGGTACACATGCACGCACGCACACACACACATGTGTACATACCCCACAGACACACATAGCAAACACACACAGGCACACACTATAGATCACACAAGTAGACATGCTAGATATGGGCAGCTAAGGTCTGAATCAAGGCTCTCTGGAAACAGGTGCCTTGCCACACGGCTCCACCTTTCTCAAGATTCTCGGTGAGGTTCAACTATACACTGGCTGTGTGACCTTCAGTCCGTCCTGGTTATTGCACCCTTCAAGTGAGCTCCACTGGACTGAAGGAGGAAGGCTGGGCCGGCTGGCCCTGCCTGGGAGCTCACCATCTGACAGGGCCTCCAGTGAGCAGTGGCACGCCACATCTATTAAGGAAACTGAAAATTCCTTGATGCTATTTAATTTCTGGGCTATCCAATTTCTTCATCTGTGGACAGGAAAAAAAATTGACCAATTGGCTATTCAGAACTAAAAATATATAGCAAAATCCCCGAAAATATTTTTTCAATGTAGTTTGGGGTGGGGGTTGCTTCCCCAAAACAACTGAATCAAATTTGGGTCGAAACTTGAAGTGTATAATTTGGAAACCCTTCCTCTGACAATTTAAATGAAAACTTGTGTCTTAAGTACCAATAAAAATGCTGACTCCAAATTCCCTCCAGCCCTCTATTGTAGTTTTATCTTTAGAAAACCTTTAAATACTTCCCTATTATGAGACATTTATGCTCACATGCTAGCAGCAAAATGCCTACCACCCTGCCCTTGTACTCCAACAGATTGGAAGGTGCAGCATCTCAAACACAGGAGGGTGAGCCATCTCTTTGCCAGGCACCATGACACCTCCCAGGAGCTTTCTACACCAACAGCCTAGACTCATGGACCACATCTTCTTCCTGCATCATTCTGAGCACTTGAACCATCACTACCAACCAGAGTTTGTAATGGCTCCTCTACTAAAGAAAACTAAGCCCCAAGATGCTGCCATAGAATGGGTTTCTACCCTGTTAAGGGATCTGCTATTGGCCCGGGATGACCAGGAAAGAGTGGAGAGAGAGGGTGAGGTTAGGAGTCAATAGATATTGATATCAATAGGGATAGGAATTTGACTTCCTCGGATCATGCAACTTGGGGTATGAGCCAACCTAAACCAGTTCTTGAAGGGGCAGAGAAGGTACTAAACGCACTCAAATCTTAAGTGTATCAGTCAGCTTTCTGTTGCTGTGACAAAATACCCAAGATAAAGGGCTTGAAGGAGAAAAGATTCCGTCTGAGTCACAGTCTGAGAGGCTGCGGTCTATGACGGACTGGCCGCTTTGCCCTGGGGTCTGTGCAAAGCAGCAGGTCAAAGCGAGAAGTGTAAGGCAGAAGAGGCTGTGTGTCCTGTGGCAACCAGGAAGCAAGGAAAGGAGCAAGGCATGAGGCCTCAGTGTCTCCTTCAAGGGCATTCTCCACGTGACCTAACTTCCTCTCACCAGGTTTCTCCTCTTAAAAATTCTACTGCCCACCCCCAGGAACCACAGACTGGCTGTCAAGCCTTCAATGAATGGCGGGATTTAAGACCCAAATCATCAGAGGGAATATGTAAAATACAGCACTTGAAGTCAGTAGTTCTCAACCTTCCTAATGCAGCGACCCTTTAACACAGCTCCTCATGTTGTGGTGACACCCCAACTATAAAATTATTTTTGTTGTTACTTCATAACTGCAGTTTTTCTACTGTTATGAATTGTAATGTAAATATCTGTGTTTTCCGATGGTCTTAGGCGACCCCCCAAAGGGGTCATGGCCCATTGGTTGAGAACCACTGCTTTAACTGCACTTGGCAAGAGGTAATAACTTCAAACCCAAATCCTGAGGCCTGAATGACCCACAAGTATCTGTGGGCTGTGTAATGCAGAAAGAAATTGATGGTTTTCATCTATGCACAAAAATGCATAAAAACAGGCAACAGTGCAAGGATGTTAAATTAAAACTCTAATAAGTGCTAGATCAATCTCAGTTGTCAATAGCTTTCTTCTTCATCTGTTCCTGTAAGTCAAATCTCCGAGGACACACACAGTCAACACCTAAACGCAGTGGGCCATGTGAGGTGCTATGCTGGCCAGGTGCTGACGCCACATGAGAAAAACATGGCTGCTCTGAACTGATCCACCCACCGTCTCTGTCTTTGTTTGCACACAGCCCTTTTTATCTTCCACGGTCCCAAACAAATGATCAGTTGCAGAGGGTGCAGGATGTTACTTTCCAGAACCCTTGGTCTGTTTTTTTAAGGCGGCAGCATCGATTACCCCCTGCTTTAAGTCATAGCCAGGCCTGAGTTTCCCCTGGGCACTGACTAGCATGACCCAAATTATAGACTCTGTGCCCAAACCCCTGGCATCACATCATGGACCTGATCCGAGAGTAAAGGAGCCACTATTCCAATAAGGGCTGTCAGGAGTCAAAGCAGGACAATAGGAACTGAGGCTGGAATATTCCAGGCAGACGAGGAGATAGGGAACAGTGACCCAACACTGGAGATGGGGAGTCTTAGCTTTGTTCTGGGGGCAGCATGACCCCAACAACCTGAAATACAGACACTTTCATGAAGGCCTGCATGCATCATTCCTTTAGCGCTGCTGGGTACTCTGCATGGGACCTCACTTCTGCCTGGTACATTTGCTACTATGATGTCACCCATTTCCAAAGGGACATAGAGCATCTCTAGTCCATCCTGTCTGATCTCCAACACCTTCATCTGACTTCCTTTTATGCTTATTTAATGATGGTGTGGTGACTGTTTGCAAAGCTTTCCACCTCCAGACTAAAAATGGGATCAACATACAACCCAGCAACACCACACCCCTGAATATTTACTAAAAGACTCCAAGTCAAGGGATCACAGAGACACTTGCACATCAATGTTTATTGCAGCGCTTTTCACAGTAGCTCAGTAGTTGGACCAACTGAGGTGCTCACCCAAAGAGGGATGGACGAAGATGTGGTTTATATGCCCTGCAGAACCTATGCCATCTGCAGGAGAGTGGATGCAACCAGAACTCATCGTGTGAAATGAATGAAGCCAGTCTCATAAAGATGCACATCACACTTGCTTTCATTTGTGGGTCCTAGATTTCACATAGACATATAAAACCACATGTATACAGATGTCCTGAAAGATGTGGAACTGTCCAGTGGGACAAAGGGGACTAATGAGGTGGGATGACACAGGAAGAAGATGGGGGTGTTCATGCATGATATGCCTATGTCGTAATGGCCTCATGTAATGAAGTGCAATAAGATAAAAATACATTAGTAAGAGATTAAAGCTTCTGTTATTTTGAAATGTATACGATTGTTAAACCATTGATGGTAACTATTTTGTCTTGTTCATATTTTAAATTACTAATCACAGTCTCTGTGTAACCTAAAAGCACATAATCCCCATGGGTGAGAGCCAAGGACTCCCACTAATGGCTGAGGGGTGGACTCCAGACCACAGTGAAAAGCCTCAGCTCAGATTCTAGTTCCTTAAAGTCTTGTACATCCCGTTGTTTCTTAAATAAGGGCCCAGAGGTTCAGGGCTAGAGCAGGTCATGGGGGATGCACGCGACTCTTCCTGGAGCATCTCCTCCTCGCTGATGATTACTTCAATGGGTAGGAGGCCCAGAGAGGTGCCTCAGCAGGTGGAGGGGACACCAACCTGATGACCTCAGTTTGATGCCCTGGACCCACATGGCAGAAGAAAACGGATGACCAGAAATTGCCCTTTGACCTTCACACTCCTGCTTCATAGTACATTTGCACACATGCACATATGCACACACACACACACACACACACACACACACACACACACACACACACACACCATATGTGTAATAAGTAGGAATGTGTTGTGGAAAACACAAAATTCTGTGTATTTCTTACAAGCCATCACTTAGAGTAGTCTGTAAACATTTCAATTTACCTTACTCTGCCCTTAAAACAATCGTTGAAATCTATTATTCTCCAAATATACACCTAAAAAGACACACAACACTGTTTTGCTTGATTGCAGGACTTGATCTTTACAGACAGAGCTCAGATGTCAAGGCAGACATCTCTGGATTTGGATGCCAGTTCAGCGGTTCCCCAGCCTCGTGACCTGAGCAAGGCATCCAACTTCCTAAACCGCTATTTCTTCATCTACAAAGGAGGTACATGGTTTGTGAAAGGGTTTAAATGAGACCATTCATTTTCAGGAATGAGATGAGTCATACGTTGTGTCGTGAGAGGTAACTTTCAATAGATGTGATTATCACTCAGATTTCAGGAGCGAATGCCACAGCTAGAGGGTTGAGTGGAAAATGCCTCAAGCAGACTCTGAGGAACACCAACCACAGTAGACAGAACAGTGTGTGTTCTCAGCAGGACCTGGGAAAGCTGGCTACAGGGACCCCGCACAGACTGGGTGTAGAATGGGCCGTCCCTCAGTGGGACTCTCACTCTGGGCTCTGAGGACACTGACGACATGGGCTCTGCTTCTGCAGACTCAAGCATGTCCAAGGAAACGTCAAAGCCAGAGCTCAGACCTTGGAGTGAGGACTGCTTCCAACATGGTGGGGTGGCATGGGAGAGGCAGGATGCTGAGAAGCACGATGTGGGGCGAAAGTCTTCCTCACCCACATGTGTGCCTCTCAGGAGTCTTCATGGAGGTCATGGCCATCCTTGTTGCTGTGGCAGGGAGGGTAGCGCAGTGAACAGCTGCTTGACAGGCTTGGACAGTTCCCCTGAGAGTCATGTTTTCATCCCCCCCCCACACACACATACATACACAGACACACACGCACACACACACCACACACGCACACACACATGCCACACACGTGCACGCACACACACAGACACAGACACACACAGACACACACACACACACACACACACACACACACACACACACACACACACAGCTTCCATCCTCTCCTTCCTGCCTGCCTTGAGGTCTAAAGTTTCTGTCCATTTTGGCAAGGAAGTAAGTCTCTCCCACTCTGTCACGGGCTTCATGGTGAATGCCTGGAAGGTGAGATGGGCAAAGATCCCACTCAGGTAAACAGTAGGGGGTTGAAAGGAGTTTGTAAGCGGGCAGGGGCGGCTTCTGACCAATCTAAGCTTTCATTTGTCATAAGCTGAATCAGGATTGGGAGGGGGCATCCAACTCATTTCACTTAGAAGTCTTTCAAATGAAAGACCCCAAGTTGCCTTCAGCCACCATGGTGCAAAGACCTTTGTTTTCGTTTTCTGCATTGATTCCATAAAGTCAGCCGCTGCACTCAGCCCTGCAAAGCCATGTATAGACCAGTTGTGGGAGACAGCCCCAATAGACAAGAGCCACAAGCACACAGGCTCGCTCAGTTCCAGGCCTCCGGGTCACAAGCTCACTGACAGAGTGTTCGTTTTAAGACCTGAGGTTGGAGAGATGGCTGCTCTTACAGAGGACCTTGGTTCAATTCTCAGTACTCACGCAGGTTCACAACTGTCTGTAGCTCCAGTTCCAGGGCGTCTGACACAGTCTTCTGGGCTCCACAGGCATCAGGCATGCACAGACACACATGCAGACAGAAACCCATATATGTAAATAAGAATAACAATGAAAAGTAAACAAAAACAAACAAAAAATGCTTCAGAGACAAAGCCCACTCTGTACCATCCCAGCTTCATGACAGTGCCCGCTCCTCCTCCCAGCCTCCATATGTGCATGCCAAAACAGTAGTTTCTGATACACATGGAGACTTGGCAGACCAGTACTCCTGGTAGTATCGTGGCACCCTTAGCAGAAACATCAGTTTTCTGCCTGACCACCCCACTTGTAGCACTGACAATCAGACCCACGGAAAGAGACACCTGGCCCGTCAGGGACACTACTTACCCCTCAGTAGACCCTGACAGACTGTCCTGGCTTGATTTCTCTCAACTTAACACAAGATAGAATCATCTGAAAGGAGAGAACCTCAATTAAGAAAATACCTTCATAAGATCCCTCTGAAGGACATTTTCTTAATTTGTGATTGGCAGGGGATGGTCCAGCCCATTGTCCCATCCCTGGGTTGGTGGTCCTAGGTTCTAAGAAAGCAGGCTGAGGAAACCATGATGAGTATTCCAGTAAACAGGTCCCTTTCATGGCCTCTGCCTCAGTTCCTGTCTCTAGATTCCTGCCCTGTTTGAATTCCTGGCCTGACATCCTTCAGTGATGGAATACGAAGTGGAAGTGGAAGCCAATTAAACCCTTTCCTCCCCAACTTGCTTTTGGTTATGGTGTTTCATTGAAGCATAGAAACCCTGACTAGGACATAGATCAAAGTGGATCTCTCTGCAGTACAAGGTAAAGACTGGATCACAGACTTTAAATTCAGTAGATCTCCTGGTGTCTCCTGGTGCCTAGAGATCATCACTGGTCAGGACCAAACGGTCCATTTTTCCAGAAACTGGCCAGTGTCACTGAAGTGGACATTGTTCTTACCATCATCTAGGACAGCCCCAACAGATGCCTCCAGGAGCCAAGGAAACAAGATCTACTAGGAAACAAACAGAGCATGACTGAAAGCAGGCGTCCAGAAAGCCCTCCATCCAGACTGTCACCGTGCTCAGTGTATCTGCCCCAATTCTCCAATCACTGTCACGACTCAGCAGGACTTCCTGGAGAGAGCCCTAGGGTCATGTCACCTCCTTCCATCACCAAAGAGCAACCAACTCTTTCTTATGTGTCCATTTCAAAACATTCCCAGGGAAAAATCACACATGATCAGGCTTGCTTGGGTCATGCTGTCCTTAAACCAACCAATCAAGGCCATGTGTGAAGACCCCATTCAAAAGCCTGTCACAAAGTAGGGGAGACCCCAGGAACGGTTTCAACCCCAGGATTTCCCTTTTTGCACTAAAGCAAAGGCTGGTAACCCGTGACCAAATGTGGCCGGTCACCTGCTTTGTGAGTAGAACTTGACTGGCACATAACCTCATGTTCTCCTTCCCTACAGTGGAATAGCGGAATAAGAGACTCCGCGGCCAGCACGAACCATTACTGTTGACATAGAAGAAAACATTTGCTTTCTCTTATGCCAAAGAATGAGCTGTCCCAGCAGAGAGTCCAGGAGCTGTCCCCAGGCTGAAATAAGAGCCAAGCACACGGTCATCCCCTGGCCACGGGATCTATGCGGGTTAGAAGCAGCCTATGGAGTAACCAAGAGGAAGCTTTGTGAGCAAGATTTGGTGAACGTGGCACCAGCACAGGGGCTTTTTGGTGTGCCCTGCTCTTCTAGCTGTTCGAGGTGGGAACACCCAGCCTTGAGGCTCCTAGAAACCTGATAGTTTCAGTGATGGAAGACAGGAAACCCAGGCTGCAGGGGAAAATGCATTCTTTGCTGATTTATTTTAGGAGAATGTGGGAAATGATGTTTTATACCACAGTAGCAGGTTGTGTCCTTTTTAACTACGAAGAATTGCCCTACACACCTTGTGCTGTTTTGTGCTGGGGTCACTTTGTATGGCCTCCTGGAGGGTCTGTGAGAACCCAGAAGAAGGCTCCCCTCTACCTGGGCAGAAAAGAGACTCAGCTGTGCTGGAAGGACATGCTGACTGACCGGAAATCTCTCCTCAGAACAATTAAGAGGCAGCCAGCGGTCCTTTAGGGAAACAGGTACAAAGTCAGAGCCGGGGAGCTGTTCCCAGGCCTGAGATCTCCCCAAATTCCTCTTTCACACTCCTCAGGACAACAGGCAAAGCAATGCTTCTTTCTGCCTTATCTCTGGCCTTCCAGAGAGCAGAGCAAAGTCCACAACCAGAACCTCCCCTTCCTCCCTCCACATCAGTGCCCTCCACATACAGCTGACCCTGGGGGAAGGAATAAAACAGCCCTGTGCCTTAGCACCAAGGCCGATAAAGTAAAAACCTATTAAAGGAAATAGGTTCTCTGTCTCTGTCTGCCTCTGACTCCATCTGTCTGTCTGTCTTTGACTCTCTCTGTCTCTGTCTGTCTGTCTCTGTCTGTCTGTCTCTGTCTGTCTGTGTCTGTCTGTCTGTCTGTCTGTCTCTCTCTTTCTCTCTCTCTCTCTAACTCAGCTAGAGTTCCACCTCTCTCCCTGGCCTCTCCAAGCACCCATTGTCTCCCTCTGGCTAAAGTTATAAATGTACATGTGAGCTTCCTTTGCTATGGTGTGGGTGAACTTAGACCTCCAGCCTCAGGACGAAATGACCTTTCAAGCCTAATCTTTGGAGATAAGACTAATGCATGTGACCCACCCCTTCTCATCCCCGAGAGCACCAGAGGCTTAGTGGGTGGTAGCGGGGTTTCAGAGTTCTCCGCACATCACAGTGTGCAGGCCTCTCTTGGAGAAGGCTATTATAGAAAGTACCTGCAGATTCGGGGCGGGGGGGCGCGGGGGTCAGGGTTGAAACTGTGGTGCATCCTCTCTCCTGGTAACTCAGAGGTGTTTGTCAGTAAAAGTGAAATGAGATAAAAGTTCTCATTAAGATGAAGCTACAATCCATCCCAGGCTCATTTCCCAGGCTAAGACGTCTTTGAGAGGCTTCACAGGCGCTCTGCATGTCAATCAGCTTATCTCATCCAAATTACCACATTGTCTTCTGTACACTCCTTGCCATTCCCCAGCGTTACTCATGAGGACAGAAAAACAAAACAAATGCATACCAGTGGTTAGACATTGCTCGGAAACAAATCAAGCATGCTGCACTGCATGAGCAGCGCTCATCCGATGCATCCCAGGGATGCCGCTTAGAGGAACGTCCCCCTAGACGTTCCCTAGGAGACCCCAGAATGACACTGCAGTTATCAGAACACAGCACAGCCCTCGCTGGGGTGGTCCTGTGTGCCTCGCCGTGTGTGTGTGTGTGTGTGTGTGTGTGTGTGTGTGTGTGTGTGTGTGTGTATAGCAGAATTCTCTGAAGCTGAAGACCAGATGCTCTGTAAGAATGCTCGTGAGAAGAGGACATACCTCCCAGCTCTTCACTGTTCCGTTTCATCCCAGGGTCAGGTGACTGGTGGGCCCTCTGTGATTATCTTTTCTCTACACCGAAGAGTACCCAAGCATCCTCCATCAATCTGAGTTAGGGGACCAGCATGCCTAGAGTTTGAGGCAGCTTTAGGACAGAGAAGCGGAGATCAGCTTCCTTCAATATGTCACAGTAGAATGAGCACTGGTCCTCCATCAGTCCTCAGAACAGGACGCCCATTCCTATCCTGATGAAGTTTTCATGTGTGTTCACAGGCGATGAGTAAATGAATGAAGAGGAATTCCGCCTTTCTGTCCCCAAACAGTTAACCCTGGGCTTTGGCGTCTTGCAGGGAGACTGCCTGAAGAATGGCGTCTTCAGAAAAGAGGCCGTTACTGTATGTGGCTGTCATAATGTTCATGGCCAGTGCTAAACTAAGCTAAGTTTGTACTTGATTTACATACACTGAGTTCAACCCTGGACCAAAGCTTCAGGGAGGGGAGTCCCAGTAGTTGCCAGAGATCATCATTTTCCAAGCTGTCTGCGGTGATTTCTCCTTGTGCCAAATCCCACACACCTGTGTCCAGCAGCAAACCAAGGCTGCTTGGGCAGCATCGGAAGCAGGTGCCCCCGCTGCTCGGAACAGACAGCTTACCCCTGCAAGCAGAGGCAAGCCGCTACATCCAGTGGTTCCCGGGTCTGTATGTCGGAAACACTTGGAGCACTTTGCTATGAATACCAACTTCCCAGGCTGCTCACCCTCTCTCGCCCCCCTCTAGCCAGGGTCAGCTCAGTGAGCCTGAGTCTGCTCAGGGGCCCAGGAATCTGAATGCTGAAAGCACCAGGGTTGGTTGGGAGTGATGGCAGCCAGTCAGGCACGTTCTGTGTTCCCACTCCAGGCACTGGCATCTTAGAGAACAAAAGAGGAGCCTGGAGATGATCTAAGTCAGTCTCTTTGCTTTACGGAGAAAAGACATTGAATTGGGGGCGGGGGGTGAGGAGTGGAAGGGGAGACAGGAGGAGAGACCCAGTGTGATCAATAGAGAGGACCCCAGAGGAGACCATCTTTTTTTTTGGCAGAGAATCTATGGTCTGTGCTGCCTCTGCTAAAGTAAGAATCGAGGGGTGTGTTTCTGTGGACGGCTGGAAACAAACAACCTTACAATGAAGAAAAGCGGAGGCAGGATGCATGTCAGCTCTATAGAAAGAACCTCTGTGCAGGGGAGACGCTTGGAAAGAGCAAATGTTAGTGAAAGATGCTGCACATTAGAGGATGCTCCGGGGGCCAACGCAGCCGAGAGCACAGGGCCCCTTCTGTCCGGCCATCTGCAGCCCCTGTCTGAATGCCCACGCAAAGCAGGGGCCGTGAGGCTTTAATGGCTTCGGGGCGCAAATAAAGAGGAAACAAAGCGATTCCTGAACCAAGGGCAGCAGCCTGGAAGCAGTTCTGGGGAGAAAGGGCTCTGTTGATGAGCCAGTGCGCTGTAAAGATGCACTTCCCTCTGCCTTCCTGGATTAGAAGGGCCGTGGGGAGCTTCAGGATGCTATGTGTGAGTTACCAGAGGCATCAGAGAAAAATGGTACCTTTGGAACTACAGCCTCCCAGAGTACCCCGACCCAGCACCCTGTTTCCTGCTGATTCCGTGTTCCCGGGGTCAGAGCCTGGGCCTGGAAGCCTTAAGAAGGCAGGCTTCACCCCGTGTCCTCAACAGGCTGCAGTTTATGTTGAAAAGGACAAAAACACTCATTCAGTGTGTCCACATTGGGAAGAAGAGGCCTAACGATGCTCCAAGTCCGTCTTCAGGGTTCTGACATGATGTTCAGGTTTAAACAGAAAGGAGCCTGGGCAAGGTGTGGTCCCACCCATCACTGGTGGTCTAACAAGTAGACAGAACTATATGAAATCCCTTTCCAGGAGACAAGTATCTCCTCAGGCTAGGACCAGGCTCCTAGCATTTTCTCTTTATCAGCTTCGGGTTTCTGGGAAATTCTGATTTGAAGGGGTCTATTGTCTCAAGAGTCTGGTAGCCAAAGGGAAGGGTACACGTGTCCTCTTAAAGTATCTCCATTCCTGCCCAGGCAGTTGCAGCAGGGTCCAGGGAGAGCAGAGATTTCAGAGCACCTTAACTGGAGTTGTGGCAATGTGCAGACTGTGGGCTCAGCACGGAACGGAGGAGATTCCTGACAGAAGGTAGCGCTTGCTAAAGGTTAATACGGAATCATTATTTCTAGGACTCTGGGTCCTCCCAGATACTTTCCACTGAGAATACCCTTTAAAGAACTGTTAATAAGGGGAAAAGGAGAAGCAGAGACTCCCCAGGCACTTTCCCACAGTACACATCAGTTCAGCCCTCCGACCACGTGGACATACCATGCACTTAGCCATGGTTTTCTAACCATGTATCCCACCATGTAACAATGCCAAGGTCCAGAGATTTGTCCACAAGTAATGACACAGCTGGAAACAGCTGGGCTAAGAACCCAGGTGCCCTGGTACACAGCCCTGCATTCCTGCTACATCAGCAGTTGCTGAATTATTAGTTGTTTTTTTTTTTTTTTTCCTGTGTAGTCAATAACATTTCACCTTCCCCCATGCTTGCTGTGGTGATTTGAATGAGAAATGAATGAGATGCACATATTTGAATACTTGGTCCCAGTTTGTTTGGTGGAGCTGTTTGGTGAGGTCCTGGGACCCCCCACCCCCTACCCCCACCCCACCTCCACTGTTCTTCACACCTCTTCTGCTACATAAGCCAAAAAAAACTCTTTCTTCCACTTGTTTTTGGTCATGGTGTCTTATCAAACAACAAAACTAACTAAGACACTTGCATAAACTCTTCTAGAAGGTTTTGGTTGAGTCTCTACAGTTGGCTCTACAGTGCCTCCCTCCCCCCACCACTTCATCTAACCCTCTTGGGTGTGGGAGCAACCTGAGGTTTGTTTTAAATAATGACACATACAAAAGGTGACCGGTGTGCCTCTTTTGGGTTGGTGACACTGATCTTGGAAATGCAGAGGGACTGACAGAGGACACCATGATGGAGAAAGAAAAACCAGGAAGTGTTCTGTTGATCCTTTGGATAGATAACCATCCATAATTCATTTGACCCACAAACCTTGAAAGAAAAATACCTGGTATTTTCTGCACTCAAGCCTGTCCTAAATTTAAACTAAGGGACTGAAAAGTGGCCTCCAGAGGGAAATACCAATCATAATATTATCTTTTTATAGGAGCGCTGGCACTCATTAAGTTTTTCGGGTTGCTTGCCTCCACTTGCAGGCACATATTAACTGATTGTGGGTACAGGCTTTCAAGCAATTCATTACCACCCATCAACTGGGGGTGGGGGAGAAAGGAACCTCAAGTTAGACCCTGGTAAAGGGAGGTCATTTCCATTCTGGTAATCCTCCTTGATTATAGGTGCTGGCTGCCAAATGTCCTTGACCTTCCAAATTTAAAGCTGTCAGAGGGTGATGCTGTAAAACCTGGTAACACTGTGAGGACCAAAAGACTGTCTTCTGTCTCCTGTCAACCCTTGTTCCCACTGCAAGGCACAGCCCAGCAGGCAATGGCAGCTTGGCTTGACTTGTCTATACATGCTGTAAACAACACAGGTGCTTTGGGCCCAGCTAGTCATCCCTGGACCCAAGAGCAAGTTTTCCAGCCAGTGCACACCACTGGATTCCTTCTCTTTCTGTTTTCCAGGAGAGAGAAAAAAGCAACTGTTTGCTATTTTGATCTTTACAGAAAGCAAAACGCCTTACGGGCATACATTACATTAGTAAATTGTCATGCGCTAACTCTGGAGGTGGGATTTAGCCTCCCCCACTTCAGACCCAAGCATGTTTGCCTACAGCATCCTCCAAACCCTGTCTGGGTTAGGCTGCTCCTCCAACTATGCAACAAGGGAAAAGGAGAACAGATCATCCTGGAGGAAAGCAGTGTGTGCTTGAGAACAGTTAAAAGGTGACGCAGTTACGACACAGGTCACCATTGATTTCCTCATGATATGAAGATGCCTGTACGAAGACAGCCAGTGGAAAGCTCACCCATAGAGAGGACAGAGGGGACCCTCTGCTTGAACATCAGCCAAACTCCAGCCTAATATCTGTAGCAGGGCGTCCTCAGGTGACTCCTGCTGGCTGGCACAAATATCAGTGTGTTGATGAGGTTTCAGCCTCTCGGCCGCCCCTCTCTGTCTGCTCCTATTCTTTTACTTCTGCTTGCTATGTGCTTCACAACCCCACTCACTCCGAAGCAGAAGCCCAGCTATGGTGTCTCGTTCTCGGGGCCCACGGTTGCTTCCTGACACCTTAGCAGCAGCTGGAGTGGTTAGAATCACAATGTAGCGTACCTCTCAGGTGGGCTGTAGTCGGGGAGAAAGAGAGAAAAGAGGTTTGATCATATTTTGATTTCCAGGTTAGAACAACAGTGGGATCGGCCTTCTCTCTGTTACAGGGCCTTACAGAAGCACTGAGTGCTGAGACTGAGCCAAAGCCATGATGCTCCGTATTTGGGCAGTGCTTTCCTTATCAAGGAGAAAAGCATTAGCAAGAAATGGTTGTCAGATGCCTGGGAAGGGTCATACCTTAGATTAAAGAAAACTACCAATGGCGTTGTCGTTGGTCACGCTTTCCTGTAGGATGTTTGAGAACATTCACATGGTCAAAATTAGCCATCTTTTCAAACTGTCAAGCCAGTTTGGGGTCTGGCCCTGTTTTAGTTACTTTTCTATTGCTGTGATACAGCATCATCATCAGGGTTGATTTGGGGCCTATAGTTCCAGAAGGAATAGGGCCCATCACCACTGTGACAGGGAACACAGCAGCAGGCAGGCAGGCAGCAGGCAGGCAGCAGGCAGCAGGCAGGCAGCAGGCAGGCAGCAGGCAGGCAGCAGGCAGGCAGCAGGCAGGCAGCAGGCAGGCAGCAGGCAGGCAGGAGCAGCAGCTGAGTGCTCACATCTGCAAACAGGAATCAGAGAACACACTGGAAATGGCGTGGAGTCTTTTGAAACCTCACGTCCTCCCCTTGCGACATCCCTCTCCCCACAAGGCCACACCTCCTGATCCTTCCTAAACAGTTCCACCCACTGGGAACTAAGTACTCAACCATATGAGCCTGTAAAGGGCATTCACATTCAAACCACCACAGGTCGTCAGGTGGGGTCACTCCGGATTGTGAGCCTCTCCTCGTTCCTTTAATCTTCCTGTTACCATGTGCAACGTCTGCCGTGATGAGTCAGGGTCTTACTGATGATTTTGTATCCCTGGGAAGCACAGGGAAATGTCCCTTTGCTTTTATGCCCCTCTTTGCGGAATGCGCACTGGTTAGAATCTAACTTCCGGGTCCCCATGGCCTCTTTGATCAAGAGGACAAGTGACTCTTAAGAGCCACACGGCATTTTGAATGATGCACCTGGGACCTAGTTGCTCTTGGAGAACAAGGGCCAAAATATTGGTCCTCTCAGTGCCTCTGTGCAAACAGAAATAGGCCACCAAGTGCGGTGATGTTTGGTGTATGGTCTAACAAGTAAAGCTTGCCTAAAGAGCAGAGGGCAAAGCCAGCCACTACTTAGCCAGAGAGGCTAGGCAGTGGTGACACACACCTTTAATCCCAGCACTTGGGATCTCAAGCCTTTACTCCTAGTACTTGGGAGGCACACACCTTTAATCCCAGCACTAGGGAGGCTGAGACAGGAAGTGATATGGCTGAATGGAGAAAGGAATATAAGGCTGGAGGAGACAGGAGCTCAGTCCTTCAGGCTGAGGATTGAGCAGAGGTAAGAAGTCTCTCTAGTGGCTGCTGCTCTGCTTCTCTGGTCTTTCAGCTTTCACCCTGAGATCTGACTCTGGGTTTTTATTATTAAGACCACTTAGGATTCATGCTAAAACCAAGTGGTTATTTAACACAGAGAGGGTGAGTTATACCATTTCATTACTTTTAACTTCTGTTTAACATTTGGATAAAGCTTGGGTAAAGACAAAACAAATCTTTATGTATTAATATTCAGTTTTCCAAGTACTTACTTTGATTAGACATATACTCTCTGCTTTTTAAATTAGTCCTGGTGAATGCTAAGAGCGCATCAATAACTTAAGAGAACCCCATGATTTAAATTGGGGGTTGAATGAACTTTGGCCTTGGAAATATTAATAACTTTTAACCATCATACATGTATCATCTTTAATATGCCTTATATTACTTACTCAGGTTGTCTGCAGCTGACGTAGGCTTTTGATTTTTCTCATTCTGGAAGCAATCGAGCCATCTTAATTTAGGAAAACCCTTATCACACACAAACCCTTCTTCATGTCCACATGTTTCTCACACGCACCTTCCACTGCTCATTGCCTCTTACTTTTTTGCCTTTGGTTTTCCAAGACAGGGTTTCTCTGCGTAACAACCCCAGCTGTCCTGGATCTCGTTCTGTAGACCAGGCTGGCCTCGAACTCACAGAGATCCGCCTGGCTCTGCCTCCCGAGTGCTGGGATTAAAGGCATGTGTTAATATCATGAGATACAGTGACATTACCTAATAAATCTAACACTTATTTAAAGATACACCATTGACATCAGACTAGACCCAGAATGTTTGTTCTCTGTAGGCTTTCAGCCACTTGGTTCTCCTTTCTCCCCTCACTGGAGCAGTGTCTCTCTCTGCCTCTCAGGGAATGGTGGGGGTGAGGAAAGAAGAGGGGATCTCAGTGCCCACGGAGAGAGGAAGTTAGACTAACAGCGCTACATTCTTCCATGGAGCCACCGGCCACAGATGCGAAGAAAATCATGCAGAGAAAGAAAGGCATTGAATGCACATTCCAGACCCACCCTTATCCTGAAGGAAGAGAGACTGAGGGTCTTGTACAAAAGCCTGGACTTGGGGCTGGAGAGATGCCTTGGTGGTTAAAGAGCACTGGATGTTCTTTTAGAGGACCCAGGTCTTATTCCCAGTGCCACATAGAGGTGGATAACAGTCTATAATCCAGTTCCAAGTGATTGATGCCCTTTTCTGGTTTCTGTGGAAACCAGATGTACACAGACACTTGTGCAAACAAAGATAAAATGAAATAAATTATTAACAAAACCAATCCTGGACTTGTGTAAGAACAAGTTAACTAGAAACAGTAGCTTTAGGATCCCGTGGGGACAAGATTTCCAGTGACAGTCACTGGTAGCTGTTGCCTTCTCAGGCTGGGGGAGGCTTGTCCAGTACCAGACAATTCATTGTTTGGTTGCTAGAAGGGACCCGTGTCTTCCCTGGGGTCCCTGCAAATCTGCGTGACTCTCCCAGGTTCAGCCATCTCAAAGTGCTAGTTATGGGGGCACCTGTCTTTGCCATGGTGCCCTTCCTGCGTGCACGTAGTGTGTGTGTGTGTGTGTGTGTGTGTGTGTGTGTGTGTGTGTGTGTGTGTGTGTGTGTGTTGTGGGGGTCATCTAGGCACACTTTCACATCCTTGGCACCTGGCCTCCTGAGCAGCAGGGGAGAAAGACAGAAGGAAGAGATTTAGTTAGGCCCCCACAGAAACCTGCCTGGTTTCCAAGTGAAAGGGAAATGCAAAGAAGAAAATGAGGACTGGGATTCAGAACGGAGCATCCCTTCTGCCTACACGCCATTCTCCATGTGGCATGCAGCAGCCTTCTGGTGCTAGGAATACTCCTGGCCGTTTAGGAGCGGCACCAAGTCCTTTTGTGGAAGGGGACACGTTAGTCACAAACTACTCACCAGCAGCAGGCATGGAAGGTGGTAAGCATGTCACTAACTAGACGCACTGAAGGCGAAGTGGGTAAAGGACTCGTTACTACGCTCCACCTCTCCGGTGCTGGGACTCAGGTGTACACCACCCAGCACGCACCTGCTTGCAGATTGGATTTGGTCCACAGATAGCCTGAAGCAGGGCCTGTCCTCTTCCACAGTCCCCTAATGCAGACATGTTTGCCCACTGGACCTGACCAGCTATCTGTCGGGCCAGGCAGGGAGGGGTCTAGCCATCTTTTCATATTCTTGCCACCTGGTCTCATGAGCAGTAGGAGACTAAGACAGACAGACGAGGTCCTTGGCCCACAGAAGTACAGCTCAGGGACACCAGATCCAGCCCTACAGCCCTCTGTCCCTTGGCTGGATGGGTTGTCACACATGTTTAATGTCATTTCTTCTTTCAAGGTTTATACAGTGGGACAACTGGTGAGTTCTAGAGTTTCTACTCTCAGTCCCACAGTATCTCGAGGACCCTCATCTGACTCCTCATACACTGGACATTTCTCATCTTCCTGCTGTGCAGGCTGCTGCTCCCTCAATCATCCTGCCTTATTAACCCTGTCTGACTTAAAGAAAAAGCCTACCCATTGCACACATCCCAAGCAACGAAGAGCTTGGGCTGGGACATAAATGCCCTCCACTGGATGGTACCATTGCAGCCCAGAATTTAGATAAATGGAAGGAATAAAGTTACCTTGATAAAATAGAAAGAAATGTCTGATGGACCAGATACAATTAGAAAGTCTGCCCACTCCAGGGGCTAAGAGACCTCGGTTATTTCCCCACGTTGCCTGGTTAATTATCATCGTCAGCTTCAATGCAGCAAAATGGGCAGAGAACTAATGAGCCATTTCACAGCGGCACTCACGGCATCATAGCATACGTTTATAGAGATGCTTGGGAGAATAAATCATCGAGGCCTGCTGTGTGCCTGTGGAACGTGGGCAAAACGCAGCCAAGCCATCGTTTTCCTGTCTTCTGGGCCTCTGTGGAAGATATATGGTTTCCCATGTCAGCTGATTTCCCTAGAGCTTCGTCTGGGTGCAGATTGAGTCCCTCTTTGTATCATTGTCAATTGTCACTGTGTTCTCAGGTCACCGAGCATTAGAAGTGTCCCAGTTCCATTTACAGATGGCTGTAAAATGTTAGATTTGGAAGATGAAGGATGGTACATAAAAAGCATTCTAAAACATATTAGCACTCTGGCCTTAAGGAAGAAAATAATTGTAATGATTTATAATGTAATTCTACTAAGATTTCACTGCATTATGACTTTGAAACTTCCTCCTTCAAGATATTTAGCTGCAGTGGATCTTGAGACGATATATTTATATCAGGAACCAGAAGACACAAGCAGAAGAAAATTCTTGATACACACACACACACACACACACACACACACACACACACACACACACACACATGATGTGGTTATATTTAAGATCTTTTTTAGTAAAGGGGGGAAAATGATTCACATCTATGTGCTCGTGACACCCATCTGATTATTAATTCATTTGCATAGTTTTAATATGCATCGCCCACGTGGGATGCAGTGCTAGGCTTCAGGCTCTGCCTCCCTTCCTTCTCCATGGCTGAGGGAGTCGACATTGTTCTCATCTGACTTCTTTATTTCCCATGTCTCCTTCATGGCTGCGTTCCAAACTAATATTAAGAACTGTCATGCAATGCCATTTAAAAATGACCCAAGCTGCTCATGGAAACAAAAAGAGATAAAGTCTCATTCTCTGAAATATTTCATTAGCATTCGGGTTTATACTTCACCTTGTTCCAGAAAGTATCGGAGACAACTCACTATTATAATAAAGTAAGGGTATTGTTTTCAAGTAAGAAACAGTAGAAAACATGGATCAGAAAAGCAAGTTGAAATTTGTGTGCTTTTATAGGCAATACACGACAGAAGTGCCATGTCACCAACAGTGACAAGGCTCAGTATTGTGTAGTGTAAACATCTCTTTCTTCAAAGCCCGTGGGTCACCTAGGGACTCCCCTGACTTCAGGTTCTGGAGTCCTTGTGCCGCATGGCTCTCACTCTCCTTCTGGGACCAGAGACCAACTTGGGAGTATTCTCCTCACGGTGATGATGGAGGCATGGGAGACAAAGAAATCTGCAGGATCTGTGGCTCCCCACCCCACTTCCATGGCACCATGTTCCATAAGGAGAGTTTCGTGGAAGTATACACTGTACATAGCCCCCCACATCCTCCCTTCTCCTCCTACTAGAATCCTAAACAGTCTTATTTCTAATTTCATAGTGTCTGTATGAAACCTAAGAAACACAAATGCGCATGATATTTGTCTTTCTGTGACTGGCTTCACTAGTTTGGTATGATCGTCTTCAGTTTTACCATAGGCACTGAACTGGTAAATACTGCCTCTGTTTTCCAATCTCGTGTCCCACATCACGGACAAACCATAAACCCAAACCACACAAGGAATGGATTCTAGGATGCCCGTGGCAGAGGATGTGGTAATGGTGGTAATGGTGTTGTCAGTGGTTAGGCTGGTGGTGGAGTGACAGTGTGGTGATGGTGGTGGAGGTGATGGATGGTGGCGGTGATGCTTATGACAGTGGTGGTGGTGGTGATAATGGTGGTGGTGATAATGGTGATGGTGATGATGGCGGTAGTAATGATACTGGCAGTGGTGATGACGGCAGTTCTGATGGTACTGGAGGTGAAGGTCGTGGTGGCTGTAATGGCACAGTGATGATGACAGTAGTGATATTCTGGTGGTGATAGTGGTCTTAGTAATGAAGGTGATAGTAATAGTGGTGGTGATAGTGAAAGGTGGTCCTGATGGTGGTGGAGGTGATGGTGATGATTATGACGGTTGGTGATGGCGATGATGGTGGAGGTGATAGAGGTGATGGGAATAGTGATGGTTAGAATGGTGGTGATGGTGGTAGTACCCATGGTGATCGTGATGGTGGTGGAGGTGATCGTGGCAGAGGTGATGATAATGATTGCGATAGTAGTGATGGGGATGATGGTTGTGATGGGGATGATGGTCACAGAGGTGATAATAAATGGTTATGATAGTGGTGATGGTAGTGGTGCCAGTGGTCATCATGTCGGTGGTGATTACCATAGCCACAACTGTAGTGGTAGAGGTGACAGTGGTGATTCTGATGGTGGTGGTGACAGAAGGACAGTGATGGTGGTGGCCCTAATGGCAGTGGCTGCTGCGGAGCAAATATGGGTGTAAGGAAATACGAAGCCCTGTTTTTAATCCATCAGTCACTGAATTCTATAACTAAACCAAGTACTGCTTTAATGGGTGCTCTGTGGTAGTTACGTGGTCACCTTCTATAGCCAAGAGCTATAAACAACACTTTATTCTTCTTTACACCAGATATGCTGTTGAGACATAAACTTGAGTCACTTGGGAAGAAGGAACCTCAAATGAAGAATTGTCCCCATCAGACTGGCCTCTAGGCAAGTCTGTGGGGTGTTGTCTTGATTAGTGATTGATGTGGGAGGGCCCAGTCCACTTTGGGCAGTGCTACTCCTGGACGGGGTGTGTGTGTGTGTGTGTGTGTGTGTGTGTGTGTGTGTGTGTGTGTGTGTGTGTGTGTGTGTGTGTGTGTGGAGGGGGTCCTGGGTGGTATAAGAAAGCACACTGAGCAAGCCGTAGAGAGCAAGCCAATAAGCAATGTTCCTCCACGGTCCCTGCATCAGTTTCTGCCTTGAGTTCCTGCCCTGACTCCCTCCACGACAGATTTATAAGCTGTAAGCCAAATAAGCCCTTCCCACTCCAGGTTGCTTCTGGCTCCAGTGTTTATCACAGCAACAGAAAAGCAAGCCAGGTATGCGTTCTCCGTGTCTGAACTCTCCCCAGAGACCCAGCAGAGCATTGTCTAATGTCGGTGATGGAGAGCCCCGCCTCCCACGTCTGTCCTTCTGCTCTTTTTCTTTTTGCTGTCCTCGGCAGAGATGCTCATTTCTCTACAAATCAATCACTTTACTGTTCATTTCCTAACCTTAGCATCTTATTTATTTATCAATGTTATTTTCTTTTTAGTGCCCTGCTATATAATCTTTTCTCTTTTTTTATTTGGTAATGACAGAATTGGGGTTAAAAATCGATCTCTCCAGACAGCTGTGACATTAACTTGGTAGCATCCTCCTTCTTTACGATGTTCTGAATAATCTGGAATAACTTTGAAGTCTCTCAGGCCATTGCAGAATGCTTCTGTTCTATTTGTTATAGCCAAGTAATTGGTTTATCTTTTCTGAGTGCTTGCTATAATTTTGAATTTGAGAATATTGTGTCGGCAAATAACAATTTTTTTTCCTTTGGGGGAGCATAAAACCAAATTCACACAAATTTTATAAATGTTCCCTGCACACCCGAAAATAACTGGTCCCAACAGGCAAGCTTGCTCTCTGTGAACCTCACTGGCACAGCGCAGGCTGAGTAATGGCCCCAAAGATATCTAGGTCCTGATCCTTGAGGGTTTATTTATTTATTATTACTTTACACAGCAAAAAGGATCTCTCAGATGCATTGGAAGGGACGGAGGCGGGGAGGTGACCCCGAATGACACCATCACTGCTGCCTTCTGAGAGGGAGGGGGGTTGAGACTTGCCAGAAAAAAAGAGGCAGTGTGGCCTCTGAAGCAGGACACGGTGCTGCAGGCTGGAGGAGAGAGTGGTCAGACTGAAGTAGGCGAGGACCACAGTGCTGGGCAAGGCAGAGAGAGAGAGCTCTGTCCAGAGAGTCACGGGAGCCCGGCTGTGTAGAGGAGCCCGGTTGTGTGGGGACCTGGATTCTGGCTCAGGGAAACAGAGCACAGCTCCTGACCTCCAACCCCTGAGAAAATAATTATATGTTCTTTGAGCCACGAAGCTTGCTCACAGGAGCCACATGCAACTAATACAGCCATTTAGCTTCCATCAATCATAGAACACTGGGACTAATGGGCTCCCCCCACTGATAGTATTTGTGTGTGTGTGTGTGTGTGTGTGTGTGTGTGTGCCTGTGCACGTACATGCACATGTATGTGAATATTTGCATGAGTGAGTTCAGGCACCAGCTTCCCCTGATACAGAGGACAACCTTGAGCGTCAATCCTCACCTTCTGCCCTGTTTGAGACAGGGCCTCTCGTCCGCTGCAGTGTCCACCAGGCCTGGCAGACTACTGGGAATTGTCTTGTTTCAGCCTCCCACCTCTCTACAGGAGCACTGGGATTACAGGTGCGTGCTACAGTGCCTGGCTTTATATGGGTCCTGGGGATTCAAACTCAGGCCCCCAGGCTTACATGGCAAGCTCTTTATTCCCCAGCCGCCCCAGCACCAACTGTTAAAGTTTTGTTCACGTCTCTTCCTGATCTTTAAAATATAAATTCAGGAACACAAAGATTATGTGGATGAACACGTGACAGTCACTGACTCTTTCCACAATCGCCTATCGTAACCTCAGTGACGATCACCTCTCCCTTAGGGCTCCTTGAGCTGGTGCCTGCCTTGTCTGAGAACTCAAGTCAGCCTTCCTCCTCTCTCCTCACAGAGCTCGCCTCTCTCACCTGGACCGTCTTATTTTAGACCCCCTTTCATGTCTATTTTTGATTCCCACCATGAGACTTCGCCCTCGTGTGGTAGAGCTTCAACCACCCACAGGTGCTCTCACAGCCAAGGTGTCTGACCCGCCATCTCCCCCTTGCTCTGCCACGCTTTCCATTCTTGCTTCTCGCAGCTTCCTTTTCCATTACGTGTGATGTACACTAGGGTATTTTTAAAAACCTATGCCCATAAATACCTTTAATGCTTTTAAGTGTCTACTTAAATGTACATTTTTCTGTTTAAGTCAAGAACAAAGACATTTATTTTTTTTCTCCTTCTTACATAAGGCTTGAAATTCCTTATACTTTAACGTGCTGTCGTCGCAATTAATTCTGATTTTTGTTCATTCAATTTGCATTCCCGCCCTAGATCAATATATAATCCTCGCTCAGTGTAGTCATTTAAATTAAAAACTGGTCAGATTTTATTGTTGTTATTTGTGGTCATTTTTTCCTACTCATTGTTATTTTAAAGATCATGGAGGAGCTACTGTGAGTCAGTCACTGGGGTGGGACCTGCAGACAGGGCAGTAGCCGGGACCCTGTGGCACTGTCCAGTTCTGAGCCGTGGTTCTCTGTGGTCCCCTCTCCAGCCACACTGACCTAGGCTGGGCCCTGCAGAATCCCTCTCTTGCCCTGTGTTCTTTAGCTCATTTTTCTCTGGTGTGCTGTTTGCCTTTGTCAACTTGATCCAACCTAGACCCACCTGGGATGAGAGTCTCAACAAGGGACTGTCAGCACTGACATGTGGACATGTTGGTGGGAGATGGCCTTGTCCAAGTAGCGGCCACGCAGAACACGGCCTTCCCCCAGCCATGGGCCACCCGGCCTTGCAGAGAAGAACAAGCCGAAGACAGAGGACTCATAGCAGTGAGGGTGGGCACATTGGTTGTGGCTTCCAAGGTGACTCTTGTGTGTTAGAATGCCTGCTGTTTTCTTGTTAGAATGGACTCAAGTGCAGTGGACAGAGGGTTGTCCTCCATATTTCTCAGCTAAAACCTCAGAGTCACCCTAGGTCCAACCTCAGCCATTCTTCTCAAAGTTTCTGGTGGTTTTCAGGTTCAGGGGTATTCGGACAGGAAGTGGAGGAGCCTGTCCAGGTCTGCACTGACCAGGAAATCTATGTTCTCTTTCATCACAGGGGCACTGGAGCCTGGATGGAGCCTGCTGAGTCGGCAGGTGTGGCAGCACCAACTTGAGACCTGCACCTTCTGCCTGTGAAGCCCTCAGGGGTAAGTAGTCCCATCGTGGGTTCATCCCTCCACGCCTTCTCCATCCAGTCTCCCTGTCTGGCTACACTGCTACCCATTCTTAGAATGAGCTGGTATCTCAGAATCTCATGGCCACCTTTGGGACAGTTTTGAATTGACTGGGTACAGCTAGTACTTGCCTTCCAGGCTCTGAGCTCGCACAGTATTCTGGTGAGCCTGGAGTCCCGGAACCGTGGTACAGTGGCACCCTAGGGACTCTTGCAGATGACACTGATTTAATCAGATTCCAGGTTCTGATAATCCTTCCAGATAATCAGTGACGTGTGTATGTTCAGGCTGTACACAGGGTCATTGAGAGTCCTGAGAGGCTGAAGCAAAGTGAACACGCAGTATCCATGAGCTAAGGGAGTGAGCCTGTACCTGACCATGGAAAGATATGGAGCCCTCTCTCCAAGCACAGGACACGGATGGAGCACAGTTCTTGCAGCTTAAGGCCCAAGTATGGTATTTCTGGGAAGGAAATGAAGCTGCCCAGCTCTGTTAAAAGCCTTTGGGATGACATGGATCACAAGCTGGGACGCTGCATCTGGTAGCAAAATGGAGAGCAGTAGAGCATGGACAGGTGCAGCATCCATCATACATGCATGCATCAGGACGCTGGGCACACAGGCCAAGGGTCAGACCAGACTGTCTGGCCATTGACCCACAGAGTAGGCTCATCCTGGACCCCTCACTGCCCCTGCTTCTGGAAAGTAAAGATAAGCAGGTTCCATCATAGGACTCTGGGAGGGCTAACCAAGACAAACATAATCACAGGACTCTGGGAGGGTTAACCAAGACAAGCATAAGGCACCTGATGCAGAGATGGCTTCTCTCTCCTCCCTCCTCCTAACCTGGGCTGAGCCCCTTGCTTGTTGAGATTCCTGTCAGTCCGTTAGATCTGTGGCAGCTCCAGCCTTGAACAGGAAACCTGAGTCAAGAGACTGTTGGAATTGGCTCATGCAAGAAACAATATTTGCTCGAGGTTGGCTCCTGTGTTATGAATTTTTAACCTCACATAAATCAAAACTACAAAAATGGACAAAGGACAAATTTCCTGTGCCAGGACTAAAATAGAAACCGCCCGCGTCTCTCAAACAATTCCAATTATGTTTCCATAACCAAATCACGCTGAGGTGAACGGCTGGATTATTTATAGTTAAGTCCTGAAGTATAATGTAAAATGAATGAAAGCAGCCTGTCTTCTCTCCGCCAAGGCTGTGCGGCTTTTCCCTCTACAAAGGCAACTCAGAGACCGCACCGAGCACCGTGTGCCTGGGAGGCTTTACCTTCTCTTCCCATTGTTTTCCCTCAGAGATTGTCTCCTAAGGTTCCAGATACTAAACGACGGATAGGAATCCTCCATGGGAAGGTTTTAACAGGGCTGCAGAGGTGGCTCTTACTTCTTTTCCAGGGGACCTGTTCAGTTCCTGACACCCATATCAGAAAGGTAACAACTGCTTGTGTCTCCAGCTCTGGGAGATCTGACGCTCTTTTCTGGACTCCAATGGACACCTGGGCTCTCATGTGCACAAACTGCCACACACACACACACACACACACACACACACACACACACACACACACAAACATACACCACATACATACACACCACACATAGGCACATATACACATCATTAAAAATGAAATAATTTTTTTAAAAAGCAAGGTTTACACTAGCAAATCTGAGACACATAAGCACCAAATGATCCATGGGCCGAATCTTATAACCACAGACTCCCACCCTCTTAACAAATGTGTGCACTGCCGGGCGTTGGTGGCGCACGCCTTTAATCCCAGCACTCGGGAGGCAGAGCCAGGCGGATCTCTGTGAGTTCGAGGCCAGCCTGGGCTACCAAGTGAGCTCCAGGAAAGGCGCAAAGCTACACAGAGAAACCCTGTCTCGAAAAACCAAAAAAAAAAAAAAAAAAAACAAATGTGTGCACTAACTTCATAGACATATCTTTAGCTATGCTGAGGAGTTAAAAACTTGGAAGAATATGAAAAGAGCTAAGAGGTTTGCATTCTTACGAGCTAATAGAAAAGGAAGACACACGAGTGTTCGTTTGCTTGAAGATGGGGAGAAACACAGACTTCAGAGCATCGGTAGCACATGTCATTAGCTTCTAGAAGGATCCATAAAAGGGACACTTGGAGCTGAAGTTGAGGGGTGCGAAGGGCTTGAATGGGGGGACAGAGCTACAGAGGGTGGACAGGCTGATGTAGAAGTGTGACAGGTGTGCTGTAGAAGTGGCCAATGAGCTGGAAGAAGATTGAGGGCAGGTAGGCAAGCCTCTGAAGACAAGGAAAATGGATTTCTTTGCCTCACAGGACACTGGAGGCTTTTGGAGGTGTTTAACAAAAGTATTGATACACATGAGCCTGAAAAGGAGTCGCTCACTCGCTCACTCACTCACTGATTCTCTCAATAAGTATTTGCTGAGATCCTTATTGAAGGATAAACTGCCAAGTAACTAGATTGACAGGCTCCTATCTCCTGGATCTCAGGGTCTTAGGGGGCAACAGGAATAAACAGACAATACAGCCATGGGATGTGTGAGTGTATACCAAGAGGGAGACAGGCATGGAGGGCAGGCAGGTACTTAACAGGGCATGACAGTTTGAATGTGAAATGTCCCTCATAGGCTCATATGTTTGAACACTTGGTCTCCAGCAGGTGGCGATGTTTGGGGAGGTTGTGGAACTGTTAGGTGGTAGAGCCCTGCTGGAGAAAGTGGGTCAGTAGGAACAGATCTTGAGGCTTAACAGCCCAGGTGCACTTCCTGTTTAACATCTGCTTTCTGATGGCAGATTGGATGAGACCAGCTGGCCTCTTGGTGCCATGAATCCCCTGCCTGCTGCCGTGTCTTCTCACGGTGGAATAAGCCAGAACAAACCCTTCAACTCTTCCTGACCCATGTTTTGTCACAGAAACAAGACAAGTAGTGGATACAGGTCATGGACTTCTGGTTTCTCTGACTACCCAGGTGGGAGAGCCAGTGGTGAGGCGGTGTGGAGGAGCTAACATTTAATGTGGGAACTGAGAGGTCAATGAAAGCTGAAAATGGGGTGTCTGTTGTAAATGGAGCTACAGCATGCATTGGAAATATTACAATTGCAGAAAGACCAGGGTCCAAGACCTCTGAGAAAATGCAGAGGCTGGTGTTTCCAAGATGCCAAGGGAAGAGTGTGGCACAAAAGTGTGAGTCTGGGGGCATAGGGATCCACAGGACTGAGCAAAGCCAGTCAGGAAGCGTCTATATGAGGGTGTAGTAAGACTTGAATCCTGTTCAAGGTCACCAGCTGCTGTGTGGAAGAGAGATCTAAGTGGGCATGAGGGAAACTCAATGTAATCCAAAGGAGATTCATAGGCAGCTGCACAGAGTAGTTCTGGTGACCCTGGAGCAAAAAGGCCAAGTTCAAACTAGAACTGATCACTCTTGATGCACTGAATGTTGGGGAAAGAGCAATGGGAGCATTAGGACAGCATCATGTTCCCATAGAACTTTGGAGGCACACTTTTCAGACATGGAAAGGCCTGAACTCACTTGGATACTTAGGGGATGGGAAAAGAAGTCATTAAATAAACTTTATTTAATGCTTTTAGGGACCATTAATGCTTTGATGGAGAGGTCAACAATGATTCACAACACAGAGAGAGGAGGAAAGACACTACACAGAGGGAGAGGGAGACTGGAAAAGGTGGTGTTAGTTTCTACCCTTCCTGACCACCCCAGGGGGACCTCATGTAGTCACCTGAGAAGCCATCATGAAACCCTCTGACACAGAGACCTCAGTGTGAAGGTCAGGTTCACCCGGTAGTGAAATGGGAGGCGATATTACACCGTTAGGATTGGGGATTGTTCCCTGAATAGGGCTTCAGGCCAACAGATGTGCTTTCTGCCACTGTGGCTCAACTTGCCTGGCTGCTCCTGGGGCCTTTGGACGTGCCACAGGAGGATCTAACTGTCCTCGGCTTGATGGACGTGCCGAGTGTTGACTGTGGTTTCTTTGCCCCAAGATCTAGCCCAACTGTTTCCCACAAAACCTTGTCTCTGTTTTGCAGAAGGTGGTCCTTAGGGACCACAGTCTGGGCTCTGAGGGTGCTGATCAATCCAGGCTCAGTATAAAATCTCAGACAAAAGTTGTCTTGATTGACACACTGACAACTCATGCAGATGCAAAATACTACGGGTTTCTCCTCAGATTCACTAATCTTAATTCTCCATTTCCGTTCTCCAAGGCTGAAAGCCCTGGTCTTGGTGACTCAGAATCATGCCCTCTCAGTCTTCACCAGTCCATGAACAGAGTGGCCTCCGAACAAGACGGATACCAGAAATACCGCTCAGCCTTTCAGGGACTTTGCCTTGGTTTCTGCTATTCTTTTTCTTTGGCCCTCCAGCATGTCATCAAATGACTGGTGTTGAAATCACTGAAAATAACCCCTCTGTGTGTTTCTGACACTGAATCCAAAAATCTCCCTAAAGTCTGTTTCGGAACATGGTTCCAAAGTCTGACTCTAAGCGGGGACACTCGACCTCAGCTTCCCCAGCTTCCTTCCATGGCCGTGTCCTTTTGGAGGACTCGTATATGTCTGTTATCTTTACAGCCACACACCACTGCCTTTTACACATCCACATTTCCTTCCTCGGGTGTGGGAAGTGCATTGTATCACATCTTCTTTATCTCATCCCTGTTGTGGCCTGTGGCTACCTTCCCTTTTCTGGGTGTAATGTTCCATCAACAGGCAGAACCATAGTTTACAGAGTAGGATGGTTTGAATGAGAATGACCCCCATAGGCTCATATATTTAAATGCTTAGATACCAGTTAGTGGAACTGTTTGGGAAGGATTAGGAGGTGTGGTCTTGTTGGAGGAGGTGTGTCACTGGGGTGGGTTTTGAGATTTCAAAAGCCCACAACCAGGCCCAGCCCCGCTTCCTCTGCCTTCTCCCTGTGGATCAGGATGTAAAGCTCTCAGCTATTGCTCCAGAGGCATGCTAGTCTGATTCCTGCCATGCTGATCATGAACTCACCCACTAACACATGTTTCCTTTTATAAGAACTGCCTTGGCCATGGTATCTCTTCACTGCTATAGACATGCCTGGTCACCTGTCCAGGGAAACTTACATTTTTCAGTCTTCTGTTATTACAAATAAGGTTGTAATAAACTGTCTTTCTTATAAGTTTTTTCTTCCTTAGCAATATGTGTTATTAAGTCCCTGCTACATTGAAGACCTCAATGGTATTTTAGCAGTGAACAAAAGCATTGCTGTGCTCTAGGTATTTATCTCCCCCACCACCCCCAACATTCATTTGTTGGCATCCTCACCTCCAAAGTGATGCCTTAGGGGATAGGCCTTGGGCAGGTTGTGACCAGATCGTAAGAGCAGAGTGTTCTTGAGTAGGATCTGTGCCCCTAAAGGGTGCTTGCACATCCACCCCTATCATGTAAGTTCCCAGCTAGACCTTGTTACCTATGAACTAGGAAGCAGATCCTCCACAGACACTGAATGGGCCTTTCCTGATCTGGAACTTTCTAGACTCCATAGCTATGAGAAACAGTGTTTTTTTTTTTTTTTGTCTATCAGCTACCCCGTCTATCCGGTTTTGTTATAGCCCACTATGATGCCAGCCTTGGAGTCACTGACAGTCATCTGGGGCTGAGGGACTTCTGAGGGACAATACATGACCTAGAACTTGTTAGGATGGCGTGGGGGGTGGGTGCTCTGAGGAGAAACAGCAGGGCAAAGGGCAGCAAGCACAGGGCTGTGGGGAGAGGCGACGAGAGCTCTGATTTACATAGCCCAGGCCTCTAACAAGAAGCAGATCCAACAGGAACCTGCAGGTTAGTGAGGCCATGAACCATGGTGGGGCGGGCTGGGGGGGGGTGGGAGGACGCAGGCAGAGAGCATGTCCTAAGAGGAGCCAGGAGGCAGTGCCCTGGAGCACAGCATGGGAGCAAAGGGCAGAGACGTAGACAGCGCCAGATCCCAAGGCCTGTCACAAGGGTAGTGTGGCACGCGAAGACCCGGTGACAGCAGGAATGGCCCCACGCCCAAGCACAACCTACAGCAGGTCACCCCAGCTCCTCTGTGCCTTTGAGACCTGGAGTCTGTCCCTGCCATCTATGGCCCCGTTGATCAACCCCTGCCTGGAGTACACGCCCCAAAGGACTCCTGGACAGGTCACCCTGGGAACACTCTAGAAGCAGAAGACCACACAGGCCTTGAGGCCAGCCCCTCCCATCCACTGTGCCTCCCTCTCTCCCTTGGACTGCAGCGTCTGGAGTAGTTACCTTGGCTCGGGCCTCACATTCCTTTAGGTGATTCACAGTAATTACCCACCAGCGCCCCAGCCTCGTCCTGGCTGTGCACAGGCCCCACCCTTGTGGCCATGCATAGTCTTCCTCTGGCACCCACCCACTCATGGTACCACAGTACATGGCTTAGCGAAGACCTTGTGGACACTGGGTTGGAGGTACTTCACTGGAAAGAGTTAGCCAAGGAGAAAAGCGTAAATAAAGGAAAAGGTCATGGTGTGAGCCTGTCTCACTGTTTGAAGGGAAGAGGGTCTCACCAGTGCGTGGGTGAATTAAATGCTGATTGCTCACACACACTATACGCATATGCAAAGTCAGCTAAGGACAGTCATTATTATTACCTTGTCCCCCATTCCACACTGTCTTTTTGAGCTGCTATAATGAAAAGCTACAATCTGGTGGCTTATAAACAGCCTACGTTTATTTAGTCCTGGAGTCTGGAAGGGTATGAAGGAGATGTAGTGAGAGTTGGAGTCTGGTGAGGGTTCGCTTCCTGGTTCACAGAGGGTTCACTTCCTGGTTCACAGGGGAAGCTTCCTTCTCCCAGTGTGCTCAGGTGACTAGAGACGGAAGCTCCAGTCTCGTCAGAGGACGAAGCCTCCAGGACTTGACCAAATCCCCAAGGCCAGACCTCCTAAGACCATTGTCGCTCTGCATGTCCTTGTCATGTCACAAGCTCCTCAGGTGACTTGGGGGGTTGCCACTTGGGGCGAAGCTAACCAGCTCTAGGATGGCTTTGTTCTCATGCTGGTTCCAGTCACTCAGCACAGACGCCCCTGGGAGGAAGGAATGCCAGAGGCAGGGGAGGAGGGTTGACAGACTTCAGCTTGGGTACAGAGGTGGTGTGTGAGGAATGTGTGAGGAGGTGGGAGAAGCTGATTATCTCCAGGCCTGGGGTGGCAAGGCCTGAGGGAGAGAGGCCGGTGTTTGTTCAGGCTCCTCTCTATGTGGGTGGTGGGGGCAGCTGCATGCCCGAGGCCTGCATGTGGGTGGTTCCTGGCTTCAAGGAGAAAAAGTTGCCCCACCAGAAAGGGGGAGGGGAGAGGCAGAAAAGGGGAAGTTGAGAGAGGCAGGGGCAGGAGGTGAGGGCCCTGAACAGGTTGCCTCCAAGACCCGAGAGCACCAGGCTTTCTCTGATCTGTTTCTGCAGATGCTGTCTCTAGCCAGCCTCAGACTGGGGGAGGAAGAAGTACCCGAGCATCCTGTGGGAACAATGATGGGACTGGAGAGATGGCTTGTCAATGAAGCACTAGCCAGGCAACCCTGAGGACCTGAGTTCGATTCCCAGAAACTACGCAAAAGAGCCAAGTTTGGTGGTGTGTGCTTGTAATACCAACCTTGGGGAGGTGGAGACAGGAGGATCCCGCCCTGCAGGCCCCCTCACCCAGTCTGTTTGGCAAGATTCAGATCAGTGAGAGACTCTTGTCTCAGGGAAAGTGGGTGGTACCGGCAGAAGGACACCTGAGGTTGCTCTCTGGCATGCAAATGCGCGCGCACACACACACACACACACACACACACACACACACACACACACACACACTCTGCTGTTGGTTTTACTGCCCTCTGTTTGAGCCAGCTAAGGAGGCCTGCTAAGTAGAGCATTGCTTGCCAGTTCACAAAACATCACAGAGGACTAGAAGAGTATCTTTGGTAAGTCTGACCCTAAAATAAATTATATCCAATAAATGTAACCCAAAAGAACAGTAAGAAGAAAGGAATTTTTGTTTTCCTCACTTACCTAAAGTTGTTGTTTTATTGCTGTTGTTATTATTTTATGTTCGTTCTTTGACGATGTACACGTTTACGGTGTGTTCTGGGCACCCCCACCCCCCCCACCCCCCCCACCCCCACCCCCCCGCTCCTGTCAACCTCCCTCCTCCCTCTGTCACTTTCCCAGATTCATGACTCTTGGGTTTATTGTGAGACCCATTTAATTACCTGAGCCATCTGTGTGAGTGTGGCACTGGGACTGTCTTTGGAGTCTGGTGTGGTCACCAGCAGGAACACCACTGAAGGCAGTACCTCTCCTTCCCATGAAGGCATCCCTAGGAAACAGTCCAGCACTGAGAAGTGAGGCCCCAGTGTCCGCTCCTCCACCCCCCCCCATGCTGCTGATGGGCCCATTCTTATGCAGACTCAGACCAGGCATCTGTAGCTGTCCAGGATTGCGATGATGACGCCTGTGTCTTGCCCAGAAGATGGCATTTCGCAACCATAGTCTGCGTGACTTCTGCCTCTGACAGTCCCCTCCCACAGTATCACGTCTGTCTCCACAGCTTTGAAGGAAGTGGTGGGCTCTGCCTCCATAAGTGTGATCTAATGGAACTTTGATCCATCCTCAAGAAAAACTGAGCTGCTTTTTTGAGAGAACACTCTGCTAAGAACCCAATTTCTGAGGGAAGAAACGGCTTCCTGCTTAGCCCCAAATGGCTTTGGCCATGATTAGATTTCAGTGTGAAAAAATTGGGGCAGCCTGTTCAAGGCAAGAAGATGAGGAGAATGGGGACTCACGAGGACCTGGGTAATTATAGGTAAGTCACCAAACACCCCTGAGCCCAGTGTCCCCATATGGAACTAGGGGAATAAGGAGTACGTAGCCTCCTGATACTGCCCCACCCAGATCCCCCACTCCAAAGGTCTCAGCACACTGGGGACCTGAGGACATGGCAGAGCAGTACCAGCCCTCTTCCCACATCCCGTCCCCGTGTCCTCCTGGCTCTATGGAGAGTCACATATGACACGGTCCCTGGTGAAGTGATGTCATTCTCACCCTGGCTTTCCTGCCTTCCTCTTTGCTGTCTCTACTAACCCTGAGAGTCACACCAGCAAATGGTAAACAATAAAACAACAACCAAGTGGCTTTGCTTACAGCAGCAAAGAGCTGGAACAGTCTGCTGTGGTTTGAATTTGGAATGTTCCTCATAGGCTTATGCTGTGGGATGGTCTGTATGTCAAATGTGTTGCTCTGATTGGTCAATAAATAAAACACTGATTGGCCAGTGGCCAGGCAGGAAGTATAGGTGGGACCAACAGAGAGGAGAATTAAGAGAACAGGAAAGTGGAGGGAGACACTGCCAGCCACCACCATGACTAGCAGCATGTGAAGATGCCAGTAAGCCATGAGCCACGTGGCAAGGTATAGATTTATAGAAATGGATTAACTTAAGATGTAAGAACTAGATAGCTAGAAGCCTGAGCCATTAGGCCATACAGTTTAAATAATATAAGCGTCTGTGTGTTTATTTTATAAGTGGGCTGTCGGACTGCTGGGGCTTGGCGGGACCCGGAGAGAAAACTCTCCAGTGACAGGCTTAAGTATCTAAACACTGGATCCCTGGCTGGTGGCACTGTTTGGGGAGGTTGTGAAGCTATGCAGAGCTGGAGCCTCCGTGGAGGAAGTGAGTCACTGGAGGCGGGCCTTGAGCTTTATAGCCAGTCCTACTTCCTTTTCACTCTCTGCTTCCTGAGTACAGATGCAGTGTGGTCAGCCAGCCACCAGCTCCTGCCCCACCAGCTCCTGCCCCACCAGCTCCTGCCCCACCAGCTCCTGCCCCCACGCCTTCCCTGCGGGCTACCCTGCCATCCCTCTACCCTGCCATCCCTCCGTGATGGACTGTGTGGCTCTGAAACCATGAGTTGAGCGAACACTTCCTCCCCAAACTGTCTCTGTCAGGGTGTGTTGTCACAGAAGTGAGGAAGGAGCTACGACACTCCCTGGTGTGTCCCCACACTTAGCCCTGTGCACCTCATGAGGAGAAGTCACACTGAACAAACACTGTGCACAGAAGTGCTCACATTTGCACGTGCATCTGAGTGAATCCTGGAGAGGTGTGTAGCTGGACAGCAGCACACAACCCATCTGCGCTGTGTCCCAAATTATTGATAAGAAATAATTTGGGTATCACTCAATAACCCCCATTCTGTTGGCTCCAACTTGAGTCAGACAAGCTCTTTAGGAAGAAAACAGGTGTACGTGAGACGTACTTGTTTTCCTGGTCTTTCATTTTGCTTGTGTTTGCTGACAAATTCACTTGTCTAAACTTGTCAAGAGCTTCAGTCTTCTAGAGGAATCGACTCTTGTTCATCATGTCCGGCTTCCCCATGAGGGGGTTTCCTTTGCCACCACCAGTGGCTCTCTTTCCGAGGGTGTGGACATATCACCACCCCTCTAAATGGCCGCTGTGCTCATCCGTAGCTAATGGGGCAGTCCCCCCAAACATCCTCATCCACATGTGTGTACTTACTGTAACCTGGTGGGAAGTTCACATGGAAGGGTGTGGCCGTCACCACTGGGGCCCTGAGGGGCATGAAGGTAGAGCCCCAAAAGCAACGTGAGAAGAGAAAGGGGGAAAGGTGGTGAATGGAGAGGAGAGAAGATGAGGAAGAGGATGAGAGGAGAAGGGTGAGAAGAGAGGTGGGGAGCAGGGGAAGGAGGAGTAGAGTGGGAAAGAAGGAGGGGAAGGAGGAGGGAGACGAGATGGAGGGCGGGGAGAAAGAGGAAGGGGGAGGAATAGGAGGGAAAGGGAGGCGTGGGAGAGGAGGCCAAGGAAACAGCACAGCCATGACCTCACACACGCATCTCAGCTTGTAGAGCAGACATTTCAAAGCTGCCATCTTCACAGTTATGAAATATACATTTTGTCATTTTCAGCTACAGCCACTATGCTGGAAGATCTCAGAAAAGTAGTTGCTCCCTCTCAACTGGATCCCTGTACCCTCTGACCAAGATCTTCCCATAGCCGCCCTATCCCAGCCTGGGGTGACCGCCCTTCTGCTCTCTACTCTAGTGAGGACAGACAACTGTTTTAGACTCCACACACCAGTGAGTGCAGGCGGATCTGTCCTTTCCTGTCTTTCTAATGTTCTCCACCTATATTGGTACCAATGTCAGGATTATGTCCTCTTGTGGTTGCATAGTATCTCACCCATTCTGTATATAGTCACGTTGTCCTCATCCATCCATCCTCCATTGGGCACGTAGCTTGCTGCTGTGACTGACACTGTAGGGGTCATGGAAATGTAGGTATGTGCTCCAATTCTGTTTAAATCCTGATGCATATGTGCCAAGAATGGAGTGGTACAGGCTTAGAAACAGGCTGTGTGTGCATGTGTGAGCTTAGGTATACGTGAACACATGTCCGTGTATTTTTATATCTCCTATAACTGTAATGTTGCAGCAAGCACAATTTTGTGCTCCTCTGTCCCTTAGAAATGTATTCTGAATATTTGGGTGTGTTAAATCTTTAATTTGCTGCCCCCATGCCTAGGTGTTGGTATGCTGTGACTCATTTCTCCTTACTAGGCATTCGGGAACTTTGCATATTTTTCCATTTTAAGTAACCTGCCAGGAATGTCTTTCCAGATCAACCTTTGTGATTTGCTTTGGAATGAAGTTATTGGGTCAGAGGGCATTTACATTAAGCCATGACTGTGTTTAGAGTGAGAGACTTAAGCACAATAGGGAATTTCCAATAGAAGCAAACCCAATTGTCTTTGGGGGGCTGGAAAAGTCTCCCAGGGGCCACCATAGGAGGTAGTTATGTCTACTGTACTTACCCATCTACACATAGGCTCATGCACACACCTTACAAATGTGGTCTTTGAAAACAGCCTGAGGAGCTTAGCTGCACCCCACCACTACCCTCCACTCCTCCTCCATAACTGAACCGACTGCTGGGCTCAGCAGTGCCCGGCAATGCCAGCCATCCACCGATCCAGAGGGACTGCTCAAGCTCTAGACGGCACACAGCTGACCACAGGCTACCATCTGTGGACTTCTGGGATTTTGCCCAGAAGGCATTCAACTGTAAAAAATGCCACAGTTCACACCACTAGCTTCTCGAAAGAAAGAAAAATAAAAGGCACATCCCTTCCTAAACCCAGAGAAAGGTTTTACTCCATAAAAGAGGCTCAAAGTTACAGCCATTGAGCATCTAGAGTGTCTACTGTGGCACTATGTACTATGCATGGTCCTTCTCAACAACTGCCTTCTCGTTGGTGTGTTTTAACTTGGTATTATACAATTTCTAAACATGGGTACCTGCCTTACTGTGCCCACCAGGGACTCCAGAAGAATTTTTATAATGTATTGAAGATATCAAGGTCTGGGGAAATGGCTCAGAGGTTGAGACACTGGACACAAGAGCATGAGAACCGGAGTTCAGATCCCCAGCACCACATACATACTGCACGGTTGTGGTACCTAGCCTGTAATCCCAGAAGCATGAAGGCAGAGACAGAAGATCCCTGTCCATCCCAAGCAAGCTGGCTAGCTTAAGGTTCACATGAGAGACCTTGCCTGTGTATTTAAGGTGGAGAGTAATTGAGAAAGACAACAGACATCAACCTCTAGCCTCTGCACACATATACACACAAATGTGCACACACACACATGTAGACACATAGACACTGTGAAGGCCTAGACTTAACTTTACAGGCTCTATCTTAGGGAAAGGGCCACCATCTCAGAACACCTGCTGTACTCAGTTCTAGGAAGGACCTCAGAAATATGCCATGATAACTCGAAGGGATACAGAGCAGTATCCTCCTGCAGACATCCTGTCTGCTGTTTAAAGGAAAGCTTAACAAGATCCTGTCTGTGGTTTATGGCCCTTGGAGATATCTAGATAATCCTGCTGAGCAGTCTAGATAATCTTGTTCAGTGGATTGTGGTTTCGTGCTCAAAGTCTAGACCAATAGTTTCAAAAAAATCACCTTGCCCCTTCTACCCAATCCCAAATTGCTAATTCCTGGATTGTGGTTTTTTTTTTTCCCTATAAAAACCTTCTACACCTGGGCTCATGGCCATCACCATATTTCCTTCCATCTGCCATGTGGCGGCCCAGGTTAAACCTGAATAAAAGGACCCTTATGTGCTTGCATCAGAAACCGGCTCCTTGGTATTCTCTGGGGGTTTCGTAAAATGGATACAACAACATACATGCCTGAACTTCACACACACACACACACACACACACACACACACACACACACACACACACACACGCCTGTGCGCATGTGCATGCGCAGAAACAAACATATAAATCAATAGCTAAATATCACACAGGAGTAGAACACTTCTCTGGCTAGCACTGGATTTGCTGCACACATTGAGTAGTGTGGGAAAAGATTCTTTTGCTCCATTCACTGACTGCTGAGGATATTTGATCACACTGTGGATCCTGAGATTGCATTATTTACTGGGAAAACCTGTTTCTGGCTGTGGTGTGGCTCAGCCCTAGCACACACCTTTACTCCAAGAGCTTTCTGCCTGAATATTGTAGACAGGATTAAATAAAGTCAACCATAGGTCAAGAGGCGGGGCAAGCAACCAGTTGACAGGAAGTAGCCAAAGAGAGTAAGAGGGAGTCAGGAGGACAGAGGGGGGGAGGAAGGGAAGGGGAGGGAGGGGGGGAGAGAGAGAGAGAGAGAGAGAGAGAGAGAGAGAGAGAGAGAGAGAGAGAGAGAGAGAGAGAGAGAGATGGGGGAGGTATAGGAAGAGAGGGACATTGAACTGGAGAAGTTTTGTTTGAGACGGTGTAGGAGAAAGGCCTTCTGGGATGCCACTGGCAGAGGAGGAAGCAGCCAGGGCTTCCTCTGCCTCTCTGAGCTGGCAGGCTTTCACCCCAGCATCTCACTTTATTGGTAAAATAAAAGGATTGAGATTTTGTTAAAAAAAAAAAAAAAAACAGTAACAGACATCATAGCCTTCACTGTCAACTTGACAGATTTCTGAGTCACCTGGGAGATGCACCTCTGGGTATATATTTGTGAGGATGTTTTCAAAGAAGTTTAACTGAGGAAGGATGACCCACCCCTATACACTGGGGTCCTGGACTGAACAAAAAGTTTACCATGAGCAGAGCACCAGCATCTACCTCTGCTTCCTGACTGCAGATGCAAAGTGACCAGCTGCCTCAGACTCCTGCCACAGTGAGAAATGATCATTATGGTCCATTTTCAGCATGAGGCACACTCAGAGTTTATCAGAGTCACAGAGCAGCAGCAGGAGGTAGAGGCTCCTCTCTCCTCTAGCTGCCCACTGGAGCCTGACTGTCTCACAGTTCTGCAAGTTTGAGAGTTCCTGGCAGTCTGCTCCATGACTGAGTCCACAATTAGAGGAGGGAGCGGTCTCAAGCCCCAAGATTGTGTCCTCAACCAGTAGGATGGGGAATTCTGGAAAGGAGACAGGCTAAACCAGTGGTTCTTAATCTTCCTCATGCCTTCATCCCTTAAAAATAGTTCCTCATGTTGTGGTAACCCCCATCATACAATTGTTTCATTGTTACTTCATAACTGTAATTTTGCTTCTGTTATGGATCATCATGTCAATATCTGATATGCAGGATATCTGATAGGTGACCCCCCCCAAAGGGTCCGTGACCCACAGGTTAAGAACCACTGGGTCAAATGTATATGCATGTTTTGCTTACACTCATGTATATGTACCACGTGCCAACAGAAGTCAGAAGAAGATGTTGACTCTCCTGGAACCAGAGTTACAGGTGGTTGTGAGCCACCACGTAGGTGCTGAGAATTGAACTCAGGTCTTTTGCAAGAGCAACCGGTGCTCCCAACCACTGAGCCATCTCTTCAGCCCCCACAGCTCTCTTCAGAACCAGCCTATGTGAAAAGAGGGCAGAATCTCTCAAGATCAGGGACTTGAAAAAACACTGTCTCACACCACATCCACAGCCTTTTCTCTGTGCTGGTACCCCTTTCTGCAAAAGCAAGTCTCTTGAGTTTGTTGTTACAGAGTGAAGGTTTGGTTCCCCACACCGCCATGCCTTCTCCACCATGACCAACTGTGCTCTCAAACCATAGGCCAAAATGGACCCTTTCTTCCTTAATTTGCTTTTGTCTGGCATTTTGTTACAGCAACAAGAAAAGCAATGAATACAAAGACAGATATGAGAGTGTCACAGGGATGACATGGAGAGTGACAAGCTCAGTCCATGCATTATGCTTCCAGCCCCATGCACCAGGCACTTTATCAACAGCAGAGAGTTCTAGCCTGCCTTGGCCCTGAATGTAAAGATCGTTGCTGTCCATCTTTGTGGGATGAGTCATCCCTAACAGGCTTGAGGGCCAGTTGGCCCAAACCCGTAATAAGATACTTTCTGAGAGCCAATCTATGTCTGCCTAAGGGCTTTAGCAACAGCAAGTAAGACGTGATCTGGAGATGACCTGGACCAATGAGAGGCAGCCATGTCACACCAGCAGATGCATATTCTTCAGACCTTCTCCTGGGGTGGGGTGGAGGGTATATAAGGCTTGCCTCTTCCTGAACAAACTGAGCTTGTTTCTACATTCTCCCAAAGTCTGTGTCATTGATTCTGTGCTTACTTGGCCCCTCTCCCAAAGGGAACAACAGCACAGGACTCCACCACACATCTTCACAATAAACTCCTGCAGAAGAGAAGTGTGAGTCACCTTCTCTCTGGCATCCCAGCACTGTCCCAGTGTCCTCTCCACAGAGGGCTCAGCTTACTGTACTGTAGCCATGGCTCCTTTCTTCATCTGAAGCACCAGTCTGGACTCTGCTGGGTACATCATGCATCTAGTCTTCAATGTCTGCAACACTTCCTATGATATAACACCTTTCCAGAGTTTCCCAAGTAGACAGTCATGCTCTCTTACATGTTCCCATGGTACTGATCACACACCTGTTATGCAATTACCATGACAGTACATGTGAATTGTGACTTTACACATATTCAGAGTATCTCCAGGTACAAGTCAATTGAGGTAGACTATATCTTGCTCATACCCTGTACTGATATGGCATGAATGAATAAGTTGATCAATGACAGCTGGTTGAACATTCACATACACTCCCTCCCTCCCCCCTCCCCCTGCACACACACACTTGTGTGCACACATACACAGGACACTCCCTCAAACAATGTTTTCCTGAGCTACCCATGGAAAATGAGCTCAGAGTGATTTTTTCCAAAAAGTAACTCTTGCCTGAACCCAGCTCTGTTCCAGCACAGCAGGGTCAGTGTGAACCACTCAATGCAGAGAGGTAACCTGTGTCTGTGAAGCTAAAGAAGACCAATGGCTTCTAAAAAGCCTAAAGACACAGCCCCAGGCTCAGATTCCTGACTGTTGGCAGATGGAATCCAGGAAAATAATGCCTCAAAGTCTGAGACCAAAGAGTCAGCCATGCGGCTGCTATTAAATGTCACCTATGTACCATCTGGGCCCCTTACCTGGGAGATTTGTTTAAACTTAACCCAAAGCATAACTGCACAGCCTAGAACAGGCAGAGTACCTTCAAGATACCTGTGTCCCCTTCCCCGTCTCCCTTTCTCCTGTTCCTAAATCCCCATGGGTACGTGCTGATCGACACTGAGTCCAGGATCCCACCTCTACACCACTTCCCATGGGACATTCACCACATCAAGAAGTCAGGGACTTTTGTCAACCCAACACAGAAGGCTTTCTCTGTCATGGTCACCGTCTCATGGTTCAGATGTGAACCCTGCTGGCCATGATGCATGTTCAGGTTCTTCTCTTGCTTTTCTGATGTGACAGGATATGACCCTCTTGATTCTGACCCATGGTTTAGCCTCTTCTTAGTCCTCTGAGGGCATCAGCTGCTAAGTGTATTAACGGAATGTTTCTGATAACAGGAAGCACCCAGTCTCTCCAGGTAACCACAGGAAGTCACTAGATGTAAGCAAGGATGAGGGGGGCAGGATTCTGGTACATTGGAACATGTGTCCTGTGAGAACAGAGCTTGCTCCCAGAGTAAGAGAGAATCATCTCCAAAGATTATTCTTTTTTCTATCCTGAACATGGCTGGATGAACGTGACAACTTAGAGAGAGAGCAATGTTGTGAGGGCAGCCCGAGTGGCTTTTGATGGAAGAGCAATTCTCAAATTTTAGAGCACAGTAAAAAAGTTTAATAAGGTGTCCAGCTCAAAATAAATCAATAGCTTTGCTTTGTACCAACACTGACCTGGAAGAAAATGTCACGGGAGGAGAAGTCCATGCCCCAACCCAACAGCCAAGACAATAACATCCAGGAACATTCCCCAGGAGGCATGTGAAGCCCTGGATGAACACTTCACGAGGTCAGAGAAGACAGATCTTACTCCTTAAGAACAAGTGACATTGAAGTCCCCTGGCCCAGGTGTGTCTGTGTCCCCTGGATCAGACGCAGCTCTCGTTATGCTCAACTGCTCTGCTGTCCGTGGCCCCTGTGCTGTGAGCCAAATGATGGTGGACGCTGTCCCATCCCTGTTGTGTTCTCATAGACATCCGAGTTTCTGGTACCCAGCAGGGATCCATAAATAATTGTCCAAGTTAATGAGTGAAGATGAGGATGAGTCTATGCTGTTATAATCGGACCTCCAGAGAATCTGAGGTTAAGCTCTGGAATGCAAAGAATGGTTATGTACCCCAGTGGCTCTGCGGCCACTGGGAGTTTAATTCTCCCAACATTTAAATCTTAACACCCAGCCGTCATTCCTGCCCCGGGGTAGACAGAGGTGGCACAGAATGCTTCAAAGAATGCTGTGAAGATAGACGGTTACTCTGACTCTTTTAAAGCAGTGCTGTGGGTGAATGAGACTCTTAGAAATGTTCTAGAGACTTCCTCCAGGGATGCATCCTGAACTGCAAGGCTTATTAATTGGCAATGTAATGAAGGAGACACCTTTTATCTGAAGCCAAACTGACTCAATGACCATAGCCCTTCCTGACTTCCTGGAGTGCAGGAATCCCAGCGCAATCCACACAGCCCTTCTGGAACATTAGGAAGGAAGAAGCAGCTACTCAGAATAGAGGCCTTACCATTCAGAGAAGGCCAGAATCTAATGGGAGAGAAAGAAAGAGAGACACAGAGAGAGACAGAGGCAGAGACAGAGAGACAGAATTTTGCACATACAAAAGAGATGTTAGTTGTGAAGAAATCCAGATGATGGACACAGGAGTCAGGAGGTGGCTGGTGAAAACCGCCAGGAGTTTTAGGAGCCGGAAGTTCTCTGTTAAGTCTGGCATGTGAGCAGGGGATTGTGTCACTCAAGAGAAGGGAACCTCCACATGCAGTTCTGAGCCGAGGGTGGGAAGCAGCTGTGGGGGACGTTTGGGGTTCTGCTGAAAGTCAAATGTGATACACAGAGATCTCCAGGAGACTTGGGTGAGGGCTGGAAACAAGAGGACGTCTTGGTGAATGCCGTAGGAGATTCCAGGAGGGAGCATCTGATGCAAAGGCTACCAGAACCAGCAGGACAGACCGCCCTGGTGCTCAGAAGCCTGAAGCATCTGTGGCCTGGAATGCAGCCACGAGTTAACTAAAGACACGCAGGGGAGGAGGTGCCACAGATAAATGCTGCATCGAAGAATGTGGTTGTCTGAGCAACAAAGAGAAGGGCTGAGGGTAAGCATGGTCATGTCCACGGCTGGCTTTGTCAGGACTCTGGAGGGCAAACTTGTAAGCCAAAGACAGAAATACTAGGTGACAGTAACTCGTTCCCACATATGACAATTAGAACACACTGATTGGACAAGAAAGTGGCATTCCTCAGTGATGCAAGCTCTCTTGTCACCTGCAGGGGAAGCGAGGGCTGAGAAGGTGAGAGCCCAACACAAGGGCCGCTGTCCACGCACAGATAAGATGCCCTTGGCTTTGTGACGAGTAGTGTTGCCAGCTCCACAGACTCTACCATCACCTGGGATGTGGGCCCCTGAGCATGCCTGTGGGGGATCATCTAGGCCAGCGGCTCTCAACTTAGGGGGGTCGAATGACCCTTTCACAGGGACTGCATATCAGATATTTACATTATAATTCATAACTGTAGCTAGCAAAATTACAGTTACAAATCAGCAATGAAAATAATTTTCTGGTTGGGGGTCACTACAATATGAGGAACTATATTAAAGGGTCAGAGCACTAGGAAGGTGGAGAATTGCTGCTCTAGACAATGCTAACTGGGGTGAGAAGACCCGTCTTAGCTGTAGGCAGAGCCATGCCCTGACTGGACTCCTGGGCTGTATAAAATGGAGGCTCTAGTTGAATGCAAGCATTAATGCTGTCTCCCTCGACTGGATGTGATGTGACCAGCTGCCTCATGCTCCTGCTCTGCAGATTTCTACATGGTGATGGACTGCAACACAGGATGGTGAGCTAAGAACAAACTTCCTTTCTCAAGTTGCACTGCTCAGGGCATTTTCTCACAGCAACAGACACAAAAGAAGGCAACCCTATTCTGCCTGTTCCCAGCACCTCTCCCGGCCCTCACACACTGACTAAACAACCAGGGAGTCTATAAAGGGCTCTGGGCAGCCTGCCTCAGGGTGAAAGTGGTGCTCAAATGATCCAAAGCCAGGGAGAAATGAGCAGCTAAATAGGATTTGGAAGATCTTAGGAGTATCTGAGTGGCAACAGTCAGAACTTCACTAAATAGAATTTTCTGGATCCTTGGATTCAGTCACGCAGGCAAAGTGTGGCTGATGCGGTTAAGCATCCCTTAAGTGTGCCTGAAAAGACTCTTGACTTGGAGTTGGCGGGTTTAAGAGAAATTCTCTAGCAGAGTGTACTGTCAACACGGGGCTGCCTGAGCGAGGACGGTGTTCAAAAGACAGAGGGAAAACAAGCTGCTACTGCTCTTCCTGCGACACCAAACGACACGGACGTCCCTATTTTCACGAAAGTGAGAAGCTCAAAGGCTCTCAAGCCCAGACTGCCAAAGTCCAGAGGGGTGCTGATGGATAAAGCTGGGGCGCGGCAGATCCATTCTGCCACTTGGCTGAGACAGTCGCTGTCCAGGTAACAGCCCTGACGAACGATGCCACATCACTGAACACAGTGCCTTGGTGGAGCATGGCCTGAAGCCCGTCGTCCAGTCTGTCACCGTAAACTGGACCCACTCTGGCTCCCAACACAGACATCAGCTGAACACAGGACGCAGCAGACACATGTCCTCCATCTACAGGGAAACCATCTTCCCTCCTTCTCCAGCCCCACAGCTTCAGAAAGCAGACGGGAGCTTCTGGAGAAGGCCTGCGTCCCTCAGAGTGGGCTTCCAGAGGATTGTGCTCTTTAAATTAAATACCCACGTGCATGTGTGCATATACATGTATATGTTCGTACACGGTGCAAGGTGGATGTCAGGAGAGACACAAACAAACATACAAACAGCAAACAAACCTCTGACTTGGCATGATTAGCTTGGAGGCACAAAGAACAGAGGGACATATATATCTCTGTTTGTCTCTACCTCCCCCTTCCCTTTCTGTCTCTCTCTCCCCCTCCTCTGTCTGTTTCCTCCTCCTCACTCTGTGTTTCTGACTCTCCCTCTCTTCCCCTCTTTTTTGCTCACTTTTCTTTCTTATGTGGTAGGCACCGGCTTGGCTCTAAAAGTCTGCCACATTCCATATCCAAAATACAGCTGTGTTAGAGTCGCAGAGTCCCGGCTTCTGCTGTCTTTCAGGGCACAGACACAAAAGACACAGGGAGCAGAGGCCTTGCTCTCAGCTCCACAGCTGGCTGTCCCAACATGGCGTCCCTGAGCCTCCTGTGCCTGCTCAGCCTGGAGCACGCTGGTGTGCTGGGGTGGAAAGCACAGGATGGATTTTTGGAGATACACTCAATAGCACAAAAATCCAGTTAACAGAGACTCATATTAGTTATAGAGTGAAATAGTGATAGTCTGAATAAACTAGGTTAAATATAATGTGTTATTCAAGCCAAGCAAGCCCAACCATCCCCTTATCCCTACGTGTCCCTCAGAATAATCACAGTTACACACCTGGCCTCCATTCTGTTCCGATTGGAGGCATCTAGTCTCTAAATTTGAGACATTTAGTCCTTTGTGTTGTGATTTCCCTACCTGAGTCAAGTGTATTTTGTGGGTCCAAGGTCCTCGGAAAACAGAGCAGGATGACACCAGCCACGGGCACAGCTATTGGGTGCTGAGTGTATTTGGTTAGAGGTGGGCGGGCACGCCCCTTTCCACTGCCAGGGTTTCTTCCCTACTCAGACACCGCCACGCCGTGACCGAAAGACAAGGAATGATGAGCAGTCATCACCCTCTCCTTTCAGGAAGCCCGAGGTGATGGCATGCAGAGGGGTGCAGTCCTTTGAGTCGCAAAACCACAAACTCATGAGCTATCAAATCTTTTCGCCATCCTGTAATGTACAAGAATGACTGAAGGTAATGCATTTGCCAATGCCGCTGGGTCACAGGGGTCAGACTGTGGGTCCAGCCCCTGGCAGCCAGCAGCCTCTCAGATGCCTCAGCCGATGGAGGAGTCTGCACAGCATCCCCATTTGACATGAGCCCATTTTCTACATGTGACCCATTTTTCTGCGGGAAGCCAATTTAGGGAAGGAAGGCAATGAAAGCCTGGGTTGGGAAATTCATTGCCTTTCACTCAGAATGCTTCAGATGGGACATGACTGTGGAGACACAGTCTCGCTTCTCATAACGCAGGAAGCACCAGGACTTGCGATATTTCAACCGGGCAATTCACCTGGCTGGCAGGAGAGGACTGGAGAGGTGCCCTTTTCAGCTGGAGCCTGTCCCTAAAAGCCTGTGACCTGAAAGAGGTCCTCCAGCCCTGGCCTGCTGGTTTCTGACTCAGTTATGTAATAGAGCATCCAAAGACACTTAAGCAAAGACTGGCAAATACAAGCTATGGCATGCCCTGCTTACGTCCCTCCTGGGACTGACACTCGGGTAAAAATAAAATGTCGATGTTTGTTGGGGCCTCATCTGCTGCTCTCTTCTCTCCTCACAGCTCGGAGCCTCACAGCTTTGCTGTTTCTGAAGGGGAGGGGACAGGCCCTGTCCTTGAGCCTGCAGCAGCCAGTTCTCTACCTGCCCAGAGCCCCCTTCTCTTAGGTTCCGTCTCCCACCTGAGTCCTAATTAGTACACCATTGTTCCACCTCCAGCTTGGCCTGAAGTTATTAGCACATCCTACTTTCTTTGGGTACAGAGTTCTAGACAAAGTCACCTTTCATATGCTTAGCAGTTTACTGTCTGTGTGTGAAGGAAATGAAGTGTGTGTGTGTGTGTGTGTGTGTGTGTGTGTGTGTGTGTGTGTGACATACACAAACTGAGAAAGCTGGGGGAAAATAGGAGATTAATATTTACTATCTATGCAAAGGTTAGTTAGGTGTTATGGGTAAAACTAAGTTTCCCCAAATTTACATATGGAAGTCTTAACTTCTAGTACCTCAGAATGTCCGACCTTGCTTGAAAATAGGGTTTCTTCAGATATGACTAGTGGAGTGGATCCTTCTATGATATAGCTGACATCCTTATAAGAAAGGAAAAATTAGGGGAGGATAAACCCGATGTTCAAGTTATACTTGTATGAATAAAGCTTTTAAATTTAACAATGGAAATTTGGACACAGGTCAAAGTGCCATATGGACACAAAGAGAGATGATGAAGGCAAAGACTGGATGATGCATCTCCAAGCCAAGGGATGCTTTGGGTACCAGCTTCCACCTGGAACTATTTCCCTCACATTCCTTAGAGGGAACCAGCCTGGCTCCAACACCTGAGCCCAGGCATCAGCCTCCAGAATTGCTGGACAACATTTTTGATCTTGAAGCTTCCCAGCTGTGGGATATGGCTACATCAGCTCTGGGAAACTCTTATGGGAAGCCTAGTGAGATTCAGGAAACAGAGCTAATGCTTTATTGTGATCTGGAGATACAGCACAATTTTCCCTCTCTCTCCCAAGTGTTCACAGTTTGCAGCTAGAAACAGCTCATCACCAATGCCCCAAAGCAGCCAAGCATGGCTGAAAATCTGGAGCAGGACTGTGTTGCTGAGAAGTGGATCTCCAGTCTTCATTCTACACAAGCCAGCTCCTTCCAGTGTCCTAGACAGCCGCCCAGAGCCCAGAAGAGACTCTTCCTTCTCCTAGCACAGTCCCTCAAAGGGAAGTCCCAAGATCCCTGGGGGTTCCAGAGACCATGAATGATGACATTTGACTTCCTTTTTTACTGTTTCTGATGTTGCCAAAGTGACAGTGGGGATTTCCCCAGAAATAGAGGAACCAGAAGTAACCATTTTGTCCATCCCCAGCAGATATTCATAAGTGGACCAGGAAGGTAGCCAGTATCACCAAGAAGATCCTTGATGTCACTGGAAGACCATTCATTTTATTAAGCCAAGAGCCATTAGGTCACAGCTTCCCAGTGTTCTCTGTGACACGATGAAATGCAGACTAAAACATGACAGGTCAGCTGGAATTCCATGCTGCTTCAAGAAAAGCAATCGCACGATTCAATTAAACCGCAGCTAAATGACCCCTTTTCTCTTCTTCCTCTCTTCTTCCTTTTACAGAACAGTGTCATCACTTGAAGCCAGCAATGACAAGTGCTCTTGAAGTGAGCGTTGAGCCTGTCTTGTCAAGGAAAAATATCCGAAGTCTATGTTGTCCATGATGAGATTTTAGTTAATGCTCAAGTTAGAATTTCAGGAAACTTCAATCTGTCACCATGAGTAGGTCACTCTGATTCATCCATGGCTGGTGAGTATGGCTTCTGATAACAGTGTGATAAGAGTGTCCATATTGGCAAGAGTTGACCAGTGCGTGACACAAAATCAGGCATGGACTGAGTCTTATTCCAAGCATTCTATTGCAGAGAGTCATGGATCTTAATATAACAATACAAAATCCCCATTGCTCCGGCTTCAGATTCCACACTGCATCTGATCTATAGGAGCCACCACTCACTGAGTTTCTCTGCACTGAAAAAAGCCATCCTCCCTCCCAAGACACACTTATGTGTGACACACTTGGGTGCAGCTGTCCTGGTCGCACATGTTGGTCAAAACAGCATCTCAGAATGGGTTGGATGTAGAAACAAAAGCAAGAACCCAAATGCCTTTTCATGAAGCCAGACATCAAAAAGATTTGAAAAAAAAAAAAAAAACCAAAAAAACAAACAAACAAACAAACAAATAAAAAAACCAAAAAACACCTGCAATGATACTCTGGTCACCAAATTTTCATGACAATGTTATTTAGGCTAACATGAAACCGGCTTGTGACTATTTCAAAGAAACTCATAAGTAGATGTAAAAGACTCTCCATTTTTGCCATGACTAATATCTTTATATAGAACCCGTATTAACAAAGCTGGAGTCGCAATGGTTTTTATTGATGTAAAGGGAGCCTGAAACAAAAAAGGTCTGAGGATCTGTTTCCATTCAGTTGCTGGGATAGAACACTCAGACCAAAAGCATCATGGGAGCAGAAAGGGATGATTTCGGTTTATAGGTTACAGTTCATCATTGAGGAATTTCAGGGCAGGAATTCAACCAGGTGCTTGTCAGGAGACCTACTTGTGAGTCCACACAGCTTTATCTGTGATCAAGGAAGTCACTCACAGCCACAGAAACCGTGGGGAAATACCGCTTTCAGCTCAGGTTCATCGGCCCAAGGAATGGTACCACCCACGGTGGGCTGGGTCCCCTTATGACAATTAATAATGAAGGCAGTCTTGCACAGACATGCCACAGGCCAATCTGACCTTGGGAATTCCTCAGTTAAAGTCCTCCTTTCATGTGATTTCTGTGTTGTGGCAAGCTGATAGTTAAAGCTCACCAGGGTTCTGCTGAAGAATATTCATGAAAATTGAATATATACCAGGGTGTACATAAACAAGTCTTGACAAAATTTTACATTTGAAATTACTCAGAATATGTTCCCATGTCATGGTGGAATTAACTTTAAAATAAAATTGTATTGATGCATATTGTGTATCTCTCTGTGAGTGTGTGCCACGTCTGGAGGAGGGGCTGCTGCTGGAGACCAGAAGGGGTGTCAGAGCCCCTAGAACAGGAGTTAAGGGCAGTTGTGAGCAGCTTAGTGTGGTTGCTGGGGACTGAATGTAGGTCCTCTGGAAGAACAGTGAGTACTCCACCATGGGGCCATCTCTCTAAGCGCCCAAATTATCGAGGACTATGGGGGTCCAGCCCCTCGATAGTCCTCTCCCAGGGTCCGCGGAAGGCTCTATCAACCAGCTGAGGATCTATTCTTTAGGGTCGGTAAATCAGTCTACGCACGCAGAGTTCGTTGGTCCATTCGCTTTAATTCCTCTGGCATAACATCCTTTATACACAGCTTTAGTTCTGTTCTCATGTCTAGCTCCTTTCTTGCCTGATTTTTCTATATTTATCTACTGTCCCCTCTAAGTTCTACCTTAATTCCTTCATCTAGTTCTGTCCCTTCTAGGTTCTCATCTATCTAGTTCTTTCCTCTATCAGCTCCTCTCCCGTCTCCTTCTCTCTCATCTGACTCTTCCTCCTCTTGTTCTTCCCCATCTGTCTCTTCCTCATCTTCCATCTCGTTCCTCTAGTCCTCTCTTTTAGCTCTTCAATCTAGTTCTTCCCCATCTCAGTTCGTTCCTCTCAAGTTTTTACCCATCTAGTTCTTCCATTCTCTTCTCTCTTCTCTGTCCTCCCCTGCCCTGGGAGTTCTGGTATATATATATACTTACAAGCAGTATTTCCTTAGCAGTGCAAAGCCAGGCTTCCAGGGTCAAATGGAGGGGTGATAAGAATAGTCTTAATTGACACATCCGCCAGGCCTTCTCAACCAGGTAACCTGGATGCTTAAGTCTGTTCTTAGAGAGTACAGAGGTATCTCTGATAAGGTACTTTCCTCCATCTGGTGATGGACCTGGCCGGATGCTACCAATAATGATAATTACAGGGAGGCTTGAACTGGGAGTTCTGGCTGAGCATAGCTGTTAGCACAGAGGGTTATCTAAAAATTCCTAGAAGTGGTTAGGTAAGTAGTTAGAGGTCTATAAAGTTAGTAAGGCTGTAAGAAAGGAGGGGTCTGAGCTAAATTGTGTAAAGCTATTACTTAATGTCTACCTGACCTAGGCGGTGTCCCCTTGTGGAATTTACCTTAAGTCAGGAGACTCGCCTGTGGGTTGTTATCACTGTTAATCCTCGGAAATTGGGTGACCACCTGGGTGATGTCTCCTTTAGTCCTTGAAAGTGGCTAGGGGAGATATCTGATTCCAGAGAAAGCCTTTCCTGAGGCTGTTCTCCAAATGCCTGGAATGTGTATGTCTAGAGAGTGATCAGTCCACATTGTTAGCCCTTCTTAGGGAAAAATCAATTGGGAAAACTATGAAGGCACACATGATTTTCATAACAGAATACAGCTGATATATAACAAGCCAAGTAACACCAAAAACTCCTTGGGATTTGGCTTCCTCTGGAGGAATTCCCTGATTCCTCCAGGTAGTGACTTTGCCATAACCAGCTGAGTTCTTATGATATATTCCTGCGGCCCGCAACACCAAATCAAAATTTAAACCCACACAACAGCTCCAGTATTTGAAAATGAGCCTCTCTTCACTTCTGAAAACCTTATTGTCAAGAAGAAATGTCAGTGCGATGCAGTTAATAGCTAGAGGGGAATTACAGCAGAAAGGCAGCAAGGCAAACGTCACGGCATCTAAATAAAAGCATACTTAGAGGGAAGTTTGTCATGCTAATTTATACATGAGAGAGAAAATACTAGAACATAAGTGAGCCACAAAGAACAAAACCCCAGAAGGAAATGGAAGGGCAGAGAATGAAGAAGTCAGAATAAAAGTTGAAAATGCAGCCGTTCCATGGAGAGGTCAGCCAAAGAGAAAAGCTGGTCCTTTGAAAAGACTGACAAAACTAGGAAGTCCACAAAACTTTCCTGAAGAAAAATGGAGAAGGTGCAGATTACCGACACAAAGAATGAAATAAATTATAATATAATGGGAAGGAAATTATCTACAGACTTTAGGAAAATCACAACTTCTCAAAGCCACAAAGAAAGAAATTGAAAATAGGTATATTTTTATGCCTATTAAAGAAATTAAATCTCAGTGTCAAACATTCTCAGAGTCCAGGTCCAAATTGACTCAAATACTTGAAGGGGCGATACCTCTCCTTCAGCTTCGTGTCAATGCGATGGAACCATCTTTCTAATTCACGTCACGAGACAGCCTAACTTTACAGAAAGCTGACAAGGGCTGTACAAGAAAGAAAAATCACCAGTCAATTTCTTTCATGAATGCAAATGCAAAATCTTGAACAAAATGCCAGCAAATTGAATTCCATCACGCATAAATAGAATAATACATTACGACCAAATCAAGTCAAGTTCAGCACTATAAGATTGGCTCATCATTTAAAAATCAATGAATGAGGCCAGAGAGAAGGTTCAGTGAGGGAAGTACCTGCTGCCAATACTGACGACCTGCGTTTGATCCCCAGGCCTGCCATGGCAGGAGAAGAGAACTGACTCCCGCAAGTTTCCCTGACCTCTGCACGCATGCCGTGTCACTCAGGCTCAAATGTGAATGCATACAAATAATAAACAATAACTTAAAATAAAAATAAGTGAGCGTGTGTATGCACATGAACACACATTGTTCTTCTATAAAGGAAATTATGGGTTCTTGGGAGCTGGAAAGATGGCTCAGCAATTAAGAGCACTGGCCACTCTTGCAGAGGACCTGAGTTCAGTTCCCAGAATCCATGTGGTGGCTCAAAACTGTCTGTAACTTCAGTTCTAGAAGATCTAGACTCTCTCTTATAGCCGCTCTGGACACTGCATGAATATGGTAGATGCACATACATGGAGACAAAACTCTTATACACTAAGATAGACAAATCCTTTTAGGAAACAGAGATGTTGGTTTCTATCTGACATGTAAGAGCTTAAAAGTTACCATCACAGCCATAAGCCACCAAATGCACCAAATATCAGCACTTCTTCAGTCCTCCTTGAACCAAGGTCCCAGGACAACCTAACGCTGGATGGCAGAGACCAGCAGGCACCGCTCAGGAGAGCAGGAGCCTATACCTACCAGTGTGGAGAGTTTAAAGCCCCGAGAGAGGGCCTTCAGGATCCCCACCTACCACCACGACCTCCTTGAGAGTCCAGCTAAGTGGATGTGTCTTCTGCGAGGCCACTGGGGTGCAGCTGACTGCCTTCCAGGCCCCATCAGGTTATCTGGAGCTGCCGTCTTTCTATTTGTATTTATGCCTCTACTTCTGAGTTTCTTATTTTGTTTCCCCGGGTGGTTTGCATCTCTCAAGATGTTTCTCTGGTCCTTGGTCCTTCTCCTAGGCCACTAATTTGTGCCTAAGTCAAGGACATCATCTCTCTGCTGACATTCACTTACATGTTTTTGATTCAAGACTAATTCTTTAGCCCTCATCCTGCTGACATTGGATTCTCAAGTTCTCCATGCTGCTTGCAGCCAGGAAGCAGCCTCAGGGGTCCAGATTCTTCCACAGCAAGGCTGCTGCCCTGTGTGGGAAAAGACCAACAGGATCCCCTGACCAGCTTCCCTGGGGCTGCTCTACAGGAAGTAGAGACTGGCATCACCCTTTCCACAGTTCACAAGTCTCCATGAGCTCTTTTAAGGGCACCACCTCAGACATCTCCACAGTCCACAAATGAATGGCTATGACCATGTGCCAATAAAACTTTATACAAACACAGGGAACGGGTAGATTTGACTTAAAGTCCTAGCTTCCCAACCTCTATGGCAGCCTGTACACTGTAATTACTGAGATCCACATATACTACACTCTCCTTGAGAAAGCATGAAGTACTCAGCCAACTAGAGAAAGAAAAGAGAGCAGGATTCTGCATCTATAACTAAGGTCCCAGAGCATTTGAGTTCACCAACAGAGGGCTTATCCTGGAAGAGCCTAGTTCTTTGAAAGAGGCCTTCCCTAGACTAGAAACCCTACTGGCTTTGAAAAGTAAATAGCCAAAGTGTCTGTGGTTGCCAACAACTCAAGAGAGCTGAGAAGGAGATCTTCCCTGGATGCTTTAGATGAAAACTCTCAACAGATGACGATGAAGAAGATGATGATGAAGATGAACAACTTTGCTGAAGTCCTGGAACTCTGTGCAAAGGAAGTCACACCCGATTCCTGATCCAAAGAAACTGAGGGGATAAATATGTGTGCTACGGCAAGACATTAAATTTGTTACACAGCCTGGGTATTAGAACCTCAGCTGTGGAAAGTCAGCTTTTGTGCATGAGAGAGACAAGGATTTCTGTAGATATTTAAATGACACAGGTTATCACCTGTTCAAGACATGAAATTAAAGGTTCTTAAACCTCCTGCCTTCCTGTCTAGGCCTCAAAGATCAGTTTTCAGATTTGTACCTCAAAATCTCACAATTGCAGTAGCAGGGAAACTCTAGAACAGTGGTTCTCAACCTTCCTAATGCTGTGACCCTTTAATATGGCTCTTCATGTTGTGGTAACCCCCAACCATAAAATTATTTTCATTGTTCCTTCTTATCTGTAATTTTGCTGCTGTTATGAATGTTACTGTAAATATCTTTGGAACTAGAGGTTTATCAAAGTGGTCAAGACCCACAGGTTGAGAACCATTGCTCTAGAAGGAAGGATGCCTAACTCCATCCCATCTAAATCTCTCACCTTATCAGTGTGACTTCCATTCCCCTCAGAAGCCAGCTAGGACAGTGGTCCTGAGCTACCCCAAGCCCAGGAAGAAATGGTACAACGTCCACTGCTCACTGGGTGGAGCCCAGGCATGCTCAGTCTGTAGCAATAAGCCACCAACCTAGGGTGTCCCATCTGAGGGCATCCCAGATACAGGAAGGGACTTGTATACACACGAAGGAGTCTTTGGAGGGGTGCCTGAGTGTGGAGCCCTCTCCGAGCATGGAGGACACCTTATAAATGTCTTAGTGATTTAAACACACACACAAACACACACACACACACACACACACGCCCCAAGGGAAGTCTTGGACCTGAAAGACTGACACAGATTTGCAGGGAAGAAGGGCTCTGAGGAAAGGGTGACTGATGAAGGCCTGGGAGGAAGACAATCCCCTGGGCCTCTCTCCTTCATCCTCATCCCCAGGACCAAAAGCTTTTGTCCTAGCTACTTTTCTGTTGCTGGGATAAACGCCATGATCAGAGCAACTTACATAAGACTTCATTGGGGCTTCTGGTTCAAGGGATGAGAGTCCTTCCCGGTGAGGAAGCCGTGGAGGCAGGCGGCAGGCGTGGCGGCAGGCGTGGCAGCAGGCGGCAGGCATGGCGGCAGGCGTGGCGGCAGGTGGCAGGCGTGGCGGCAGGTGGCAGGCGTGGCGGCAGGAGCAGGGAGCTGAGCGCTCACATCTTCAACCACAGCAAAAATCAGAGAGAGGGAGCTGGAAGTGGAGTATGGATTGAAAACCTTCCCCCACCCCGTGCCACACTTCCTCCAGCAAGGCCACACCTCCCGAACCTCCCCCAAACAGTGCCACCCACTGGAGACCGAGCATTCGAAAGTCTGAGACGGTGGGGGACAATCCCCTTTCAACCACCCTATTTGTTTCTGTGTCCCACATCTCTCAGCGACTGTGCCGTGCTGTGCTATGGTTTGAGGGTGTCCTTTGAATGTGTAGGACACCGCCAGGCCCATATTGAGCCCCCACTTTCTGGGCTAGTTCCCTTCTTTTGTGGTTTATCCTTTAAACCTTAGGCACCTTTTCCTTGGATAAAAAGTTAAAACTACGGCTAGATTCTTGATGGAACATGCCACGCATCTGACAAAAATACAAAACAAAACCCTTCAATTTCACAAAAATAATGAACCAAGTACAGAGTTAAAAATCAAGGATGAGAACAGGGAATTCCCCAGAATGTTCTAGATAGCTTGTATCCCCTCAGTGAATAGATTTTGTTATTCCTTTGGTGTCTCTTTATGCACACCTTAAAGTACCTGATGCGGTCATCAATTTCAAATAAGATGTCATGGTCCTGCTTGAGTCCCAGATTTCCTCAGGGATTCCTTTAAGAACTACTTTCATGAAAATTGTTCCCAAATTTTTGGTAAAGCCTCACCAAGACTTTAGTAATTGGCTCAATTCATGATCCTTTTAGAAAGATCTGAAGATAAAGCCTTCTCGTGAAATGGGATCTAGTGATGAGAATTATGTAACCCACACTTTCTCCTTCACGCCCAGGGCTGCAAGTTTTGTGTCTGTCCTGGTGTAGGAACACCAACAAAATGATTGATACTCTGCTTGTGTATGAAGGAAGAGAGAGACACATTTCTCCCTTCTCTAAGCTCCTTGTTTCATTTTGTTTTGTCTTTCTTTTAAAAATTATTTTGTTGTTTTGTTTCAAGACAAGGTTTCTTTGTGTAGCCTTGGCTGTCCTAGAACTAGGTTAGGTAGACCAGTCTGTCCTTGAATTCACAGAGGTCTGCTTGCCTCTGCCTCCCAACTGCTGGGATTAAAGGTGTACGCCACCACCGCCTGGCTAATTAATTAATTTTTATTTGAATTTTTAAAACCAGTTCCAGGCTAGCCTCAACCTTGCTATGTAGACAAGGCTATCTTTATTTCTGGCTCTCCTGCTTCAGCCTTCCGAGTGTTGGGTGACCGTGTTGTAGCTTGAGATAGAGATTTAAGATCAAATCCGTCCCCTCAGGGCTCAGAGAATGCTGAAAGAAGAGGCAGAAAGACTGTAGAGCCAGTGGAGATGGAAGACACCAAGGAAACAAGACCTTGTAGACACAACAGGGCTGACTCATAGATGAACCCACAGAGACTATGGCAGCATGCACAGGGCCTGCACAGGTCTAAGCCAGATGGAGTCCCGGTGCTGAAAGGGGAAGCAGACATGAGTCCCATCCCTAACCCATAAACTACCTCCAGTTGATAACTACCAGCAAAGGAAAAATTAGTTTTCTTCAAAGGTGTCTGTGTCACTGGGTGTACAAACCACACTTAAGGGCAGGTCCCATGCTAAGCAGTAGATAGATGGCCAACACAACTCAGCCATATTTTTGGAGATTGTTTTTGTTTTTGTTGTTGTTTTGGTTTGTTTGTTTGTTTTGTTTGTTGGTTTTGGGGTTTTTTTTTTGTCTCATAATGCCTTTTCTTTTATAATGGGCATATTTTTTAACCTTACAGTTCTTTTGCTAACATATTATGGTTTCAGATTTTGTGGGGGCTTTGGGATTTCAGTGTGAGCAAATGTGTGTGTGTCTGAGACTGTTTGTGTTTCTTGTGCTTTTTGTTGGTTATTTTTTGGGGTGGTTGTTTGTTTATTTTGTCCCATTATCATTCATCTGTTTTTATTTAATTTTGTTTTTAGATGCCTGTTTGTTTTTTTAATTAGAGAGAGAAAGAAAGGATGTGGATTTTGGAGGGTGGGGAGCTGGGGAAGACCTGGGAGGAGCTATAGGAGGAGAAACTGTGATCTAAATACATTGTATAATGTATTTCAATATGTTTTCAATAAAAAAGAAAAGAAATCAATATTTATTGAGCATATGAATTGCATTTTCTACATTTTCTCAGAGCTGGGCATAGAAAGCTTTTGACTTCTTTTCTGTACAGACAGTAAAGTTGGAGAACAGTTGAGACATTGTCATAAAGACACGGCTGTAAATTTCTCCTTTATGTGTGTGGGCATCTGGGTGAAAGTGTGACCACTGACCTTGATGATGGGTCTAGAGCACAAGAGCTCAACCCTCTAAATCCCTGGACCAGCCTCCTGGTACAATAATGCCCCGGGTTACCCTCGGGACAGTGGCTTGGCAGGATCCCCTTCGGTTTCGGGAAGTTTCCCTTCTGGGTAGAACGCCTCCTGTCCAGCCAGTTGATGATTTCACTGCCCTTGTCCTGGGCTGTCCCACCTTCCACGGCGTCCTGCTTACCAAAAATGCAGGAGCTGAGGGCATCGTTGAAAGGCGGCTGGCTGGTCTCCAAGTGTCTCCTCTCCACCCTTATGTCTCATGGCTTTCTGAACCCTGAGCCCAATGTCTTTCTTTCTCAAAGGCATGCTCTGCCCTCCATAGCCACAGGCTTGCTCTCTTGATACGTTACATCAAAATTGGTGGAAGCTGCAGACACAGTCCACTTGCCATTGGCCTTGCTGTACTTTACAGGAATGTCAAAAAGGTCACTGGCCCTAGGCCGGATTCCACTGGTCATTGATCTTCACTTTCGTGAACCTGAGTGTTTGATAGTGCTCTCTTAGAAGTGGGTAAAGTGTGCCTTGCTCCGTCGCCCACCAGATCAGGAAGTATTGACTCCAACCAAGACTTCCCTTCTAGGGAACAGAATTGCCAGGAGGAAAAATCCTGCCTGTTTCAAGATCTGCTCCAGAAAAAGTGGTCGTCTAGACAGTTTCACAGAAAGTAGCAGCTTCACCTGCCACTGAAGGATTGCTACATGGCCTTATCTGTCACCCAGCTTGCCATTTTGAAGGGACAGTCAGAGGGCCTGTGGAGAAGAAAACATTCAGTTCTTCAACTCATGGGTGCCGGTACAGAATTCCAATCACTTCACAGAAGACTCAGTCTTACTCATAGGGGTGACTGCCATGCAGATGTGGTGGTACTAGACAGCCTTCCAGTCCTTGTTACACGTGAGCCTTGGTAACGGCACTGTTCTGATTCATCACTCGAGATTTTCAGGTGGAGGCTCGACAGAATGGAGATCTCAAAAACTATTCCTACCATCAAAGCTCAGTGCGGCTCTTCTAACATTGACCTTCTTGTCTGAGCTGTGAATAGGCAGAAGCAGTGACCCTGGCTCACTCTCCATGGCTCCAGTGAAGAGCTATTTTAAAAGTGGAACAGAGATGACAAAGTAGGACCGACCTCCCCAAGGAAGCTTCTGCAACCTCCTTCCCGCAAGTGAGAATCGTGGAGGAGCCCTCCTCAACGTGGGTGCTTTTATCCCTAGCTCCCCGCCATCACCCTTCTGAGTCATTGGCCCACCACCTCCACCGCCACTAATGACCAGGTAAGTTCAGTTACCCAAGTATATCTTTGATGCTGGCATGGTTTTCATAAGTTCCAAGCACGCTTTGATTGTCTGTACCACCATCGGTCATGCGGCCAGCTGCTCTGTGTTGGAGAGGACTACAGACTTTGGGGTGGTCCGTTTCACTGTTGATCTGGAGCTCCTTGCTCCCCTTCTTGGAGCCACCTACATAATGATACAGCACTCAGGATCAACAGGACCCCAGTGCCAGCTAAGGCCATCAACAGACCTTGACCAGGAGAGTGAACGACTCCAGGGGACAGGGCTGGTAGACTGGTAAATGTCAAACAATGGTACCTCTGCTCCCCAAACAGATTCTGTTTTTAAGGTAGCATGCAAAGAAGTGTGCTTTGTTAGGGCATTTCTACACACACACACACACACACACACACACACACACACACACACTTCATTAGACTCTGTCCTCCATCCCCCTCCCTCAGCATCCCCCTCCTCCCCTGCTCCTCCCATGCTGGTCCCTTCTTCCTGCCAAGAGCAAACTCCCTTCTGCTTTCGGATCATATGTATTTTATCATGCTTTCTGGATTTTCCCTTCCTCCCTGCTCCCTTAAGAGAGCTCCTCCCTTCTCACTGGCTCCTTTCGTCACACACACACACACACACACACACACACACACACACACACACACACAATCTTATTTTATTTATTTTTAAAAATTATTTATTTTTATTTTGTGTGCATCGGTGTTTCACCATGGGTGTCTGGAACTGGAATTACAGTGTGGTTGCTGGGAATTTAACCCAGGTCCTCTGGAAGAGCAGCCAGTGCTCTTAACCGCCGAGCCATCTCTCCAGCCCCACACTTAATTTTAAATCTAGAGTCTGCATAAAGAAAAATGTGTGATCTTTGTTTCTCCAAGTCGGACTTAGTTTATTTGACACAATGAGTCCTAGCTGCATCCATTTTCCTACAAATGCATTGATTTCATGTTTCCTTGTGACTGAATAAAACCCCATTGTACACACGGACACAGTTTGTCCCTTCATCACTTGATGGGCATCACGTGATTTCATATCTTGCCTATGATGAATAGTTCAGTAATAAACATGGATGTGCAAGGCATCTCTTCACAGAGACTTGGCATCCTTCAGGCACATACTCGGATGTCGCTGAATCGTGCAGTAGTTCTACTTTTATTTTTGAGGAAGGCCACACTGACTTTCCTATCAGCTGCAACCATTTGCACTCCCATCACCGGTGAATGCACCCCTTCTCCATATCCTCACCAGCACTTGTTATTACCCTTTCAATGGCAACAAGTCTGGGTGAGACGGGATCTCAGAGAAGTTTCAATTTGCATTACCCAGATGGCTAAGGATGTTGAACACTTCCTCAAATATTTATTGGCCATTTGTAGCTCTCCCCCAAAAACCAGCTGTGCATTGGCCTGTGTATTAATTGGATGTTTTGGGGGCTTACATGTTCAATTTTTGAAATACCCACTATTAAACCCTGTCCGGTGTGTACTTGGTAAAGATAACCCCCCCCCCCCATTCTGCAGCTTGTTACTTCATGCTGGTGACTGATCCTTTGGCTGTGCAGAAACATTTTCATTTCCTGTAATACTTTTGTCAATTTTTGCTATTTTCTGAGCTATTTGAGTCTTTTCCAGAAAGTTCTTACCTCTGCTTTACTCAGAGCTTTCCCCTGGAGGCACTCACTGTCAGTGTTTCAGGCCTTACACGAAGGTCTTCCATCCAGTTTTTTTGCAGAGTGAGAGAGGCAGATCTAGCTTTATTCTTTTGCACGAGGAAACCTAGTTTTGCTCTCAATGTTTGTTAAAGATGCTTTTTATGTTTATTCTATTTTTTTTTTTTTACAGTATACATTTTTGACACCTTTCAGAAATTAGGCACCTATGCTATATAACTTGATTCCTGGTTTTTCTTTCTTGGTCTGTTGTTCCATGTGCTTGCTTTTGTGCTAGTACAGCACTGTCTTTGTGACTATGGCTCTATGGTATAATTTGAGGTCAGGATTACTCTAGCTATTCAGGGTTTTTCATAATTCCATTTGAATTTTAGTATTTTTTCTAGTTCTGTGAAGAATATGATTGAAAAAGAGAGGAACATGACTGAGGAAAAAATGACTTTTGGAAAAGCAAACTGATTCATTTTAATTTTCTAAACTAGGTATCTCACACTAAATACAATAGCATTTACATTTTATTTATTCATTTATTTTTTGCATATCATGTATGCATGAGGTGTTTATGTGTACAGATGTATGCATACCACAGCATGTATGTGTAGGTCAGGGACAACTTGGAATGTTGGTCCTTGCCTCCCACCTTGCTTGGAGCAGGGTCTCTTGTTGCTTGCTACCACAGTGCGTGACCTAGGACCTCTCAGCTCACCACAGCAGGCTTGGCATTACAGTCGCACACCCCTGCATCCAAACTTTACATGTATTTCAGGGATCTAAAAGCCTTTTATCAGGTTTGAGCAGCAAGTGCTTTTATCCACTGAGCTTTTATCTCCCTGACCCAGCATTTAACTCTTGAAATTGTCTTTCCTCTGACAGTTTTTCCAATATCCATAAACAAATTACTCACACTGTCGAAACTAGAAATATGCTACATGGTTACAAAGGGTTGTGCAAAATCTTCTCTGGAATGCTTGCTTTCTGTCTGCCATTCATGGTGACAAAATAGTTCTCAAATTTCTTCGTTATTTTATTTTCTGGTTTATTTTATAACTTGACTAATCATGCCTCACTATTATGTTTAAATTTAGAAAATAACATAAATGGTCTTTTAAGGGAAACCGTGAAACAAATGACATCTTTGTGTGTCAAGTTCTCAGTCAAGGCTGAGGTCAGGGGAAGCTGCTCAGCATCAGTTCTGCTTGCTCAGGAGGATGATGTGGATGCAAGGAAGAGCACTGGTCATGTTCTTCACCCTTACAAAGTTCTAGAGGGGTACCGGAATTGATTGTGCTATTATTTTCAATGAACTCCAGAGCTATCCAATGTATCTTCATGAACTGAACCTCCAGCTCTGCCCTGTTTCCCATGACAGCATGTAGGACACATTGTGATGAATATTGAAAAGATTTTCACAAAAGAGCAAACTCTTGGGGGTAGGAATTTAGGCAGCAGAAAGTGAGAAGGAAGGAATGTGGGACTGGCAAAGTAGAAGTCTGGCCAAGTAAGAACAACATATGAATTAAGGATGTTGCTCCTTTCCTGGGGTTCTAATTCTGGCTTTTGGGATCTCACTATGGGCAAAATACTTAACCTTTCTGAGGCTCAATTTCCTTATCAATAAGGTTATGATGATGGTGATGGTGGCAGTGGTATTTGTGATGGTGGTGGTGGTTGTGACAGTGGTATTGTTGATGGTAATGGTGGTAGCCGTGATGATGGTGGTGGTGGTAACAATGGTGATGGTAATAAAGATGACAATGGTGATGATGATGGTGATGATGATGATTATTGGTGAAATTATTAAGGACACTCCACATAGTTAAAAGAGAGATTTATTTAGTGGAGTAACTTACAAATGAAGGGATAGGTAGGTTGCAGGGTCTGGGAAAGATGGAGTACAGTCTGGCAGGTGTTCTCTGAAGAACTCTGTTCGGTCTACCTCCAGTGTCCAGGGTCCAGGAACCAAGAGAGGTGGCACATCCAGATCTTGGGTCTTCAGGGTCCTCTCTTGGCCCTGCCTTGTAGGTGTGACAATTACTGAAGCCTCAATGGGGATTGGAACTTCCAGATCAAAGCTGGAATGGGTACCCACTACAGATGATGGTGGTGATGATGATGATGGTAATGATGAGAAAATAATACAATCATGACCATGACTTCTGATAACAGTAGTATCTATTTCATAGGCTTGTTGGTAAGAATTCCATGAGAAAATATTGGAAACACTTAATGTTTTGACACAAAGATTCATGGCGGTCACCTCTTGTTGAAGGGAGATTGTTGGGTTTTGAATGATGAATGGCTATTGCAGGAAGGCTATGAAAGAGAAGGATATGGGCTGGGTTGGTTGGCAGAGGCCCCCAGAGAAGCAGACATCTGAGCCACCATCTAGTTCCAGGTATTAAGCTTAGGTACTAGAATGGGGCTCTCAAGTTACCCTCGGCCCAATTTTAACTCATTTGTCTCTTAATATTTGTAGTTACTTATTACACATTTGCTTATTTATTTTGACATTGTTTAATGACACCCATTCTCTGCATGGGACTCAGCACCAAGGACATGAAGCTAAATAAGATGAATATAGACCCTGCTGTCATGATTCTTAACATCTCAACAATCAGTAAGTGTATAGACATTCATTCTGAAGTATGACTGAATGGATCCTGGAATTTCACCTCCAGCTGAAATTAACAAGTCCTGAATAGAATAAAGTTCTCTAAGAATTCATTGATGGACTGGAAAAAAATTAGACTTGTACACTGGGTTGAAAAGTAGCCTCCAAAACCTCATGTCAGGCACAACCCATAAAGCTGACTTTCTGTAGAAGTGGAGATTTGGAAGCTGTAAGCCAGTTCAAATGGGGTCATATGGGGTAGAATGGTTGGCTCATTATAAGAAGAGGGAAGATGGGTGGATGGAGACTCGAACACAGAGGGAAGAGGCTGTGTGAAGCGGGGCCTGGAGACTGGCATGCTGCTACTGCCATAAGCCAAGAACAGAAAGAATGGCTGGCCACCAACAGCTGATAATGTCCAGAAAGAATGGCCACTTCAGAGAGACTAGCCCTGCCAATCTGGATTTTAGAGTTCCATCAGAACTGAGAGAATAAAATGTTGCTGTTGCTTTGAACCACTCAGGTTGTGGTGGCCCTAGGGCATGAATATGACATTTTTAGAGATGTAGTAGGGAGAATGGGAGCTATAAGAAGCAATGTCTACTCTGAGGGCATTGGCTAAGCCCAGGAGAGCTACAACCTCAGTGCCCATTGCTCCAGAAGACACACACACAGGAAAACAAAAAACAAAAAAACAAAAAAAAACCAAGAGACAAAGCCAGGGAAGCCCAATGTGATGAGCTGAGGAGCCTTTCACTTGGCACCCAAAGGCAGGGCCATGAGCCTATGGATAAGCGAGTATTTAAGCTGGAGGGAGTCTGTCTCCACACGGGGGCTGAGGGATGGAGATTTGTAGGCATGTGTTAACCAACAGCACAGCTGAAGTCTGGGTGGATACAAGCTGGACAGTCTGAGAACTCTTCATCTGGGAACTAAGGTTAAAGAAGCCTGAGCGTGGTAACCACCTTACGCATCTGTGGAAAAATACGCAAATCTGTACAGGTCTATTCATCATCAGCCAAGCCTCAAAGCATTTCTGCAAATAAGCAAAGTTCTAAATAATAGGAAAATCACCTTCAGAAACTAAAAAGTATGGAAGGAAGCAAGGCAAGGTGACCAAAGAGGAATCAAAACCCTCAAAAGCTTGAATGAGCTACAGAGAGCAGTTATTCAGCTATCCACTGTAGAGAATCATGTGATTTTAGCAAGTAAGAGAAAGTTTATGAGTTACAATACATATCAAACACAAAGCTATGAACAAGAAGACTTAGAAAACAAATCCAACCCCCTAGATACAAATCTATAATAATGCTAATTAAAAATTAAAGACAACTAAAGAGAAAATTAGTGAGCTAAAAGATAGTTTGGAAGAAATTTCCAGCATAAGAAAACCTCACACTAGAAATGAAGAGGAGGTAGGAAGACAGATGCACACATAGAGAAAATGTAATGTGAGGCTGTCGACAACTCTGCAGGGAAAAACAAGACAATGTTTATAATGCTTGAGATATAATTGCTGAATGAATTTCAAGCCAAGATAAATAAGAAGAAACCCACAATGTGACAGATCACCATGCAATTTTCAGTACACCAAAGACAAAGAAATAAAGGCAGGCGACTTTCAAAGGGACAACAGATTGGAGTGACAGATTTCTAGAGAGTAATAAAGCCAGGAGCCAGTAGAATGATAACTCCAATAAACTGGTAGAAAATAAGAGTCAAATAAAATGATAGCTCCTGGGAGATAAAGAAAGATAGTTTTTAAGAAGGAGAGCAGAGTAGGGTCATTGTCAGATAAGGGGGACCAGCATCACTAACAGGATTATCATGCACGTACTTCAGAAAGAGGGATGCCATTCCACTGATGGTGCAGAACTAAAAAGTAACCACAGGCGAAGACGGCAGAAGACACAGGCAAGTCCTAACAAAAGTTGAAGCAGTAATATGAAGCCTCCAGTAACTTCTTGGAGGCTTAATTATTTTCTTAAGATGAATCTAATATGCATAATATATCACTTGAGAAGACTCACTGAAGCTATGCAGGGCCCTTGAGTGTTTAAGATTTTAAATAGTGGGTTTTCATATTATAGTTTATTTCTAGAGAAACCACAGATAGAAGGGCTATAAAACAGATAATGAACAGACTAGAAGAGAACGGAGCTTAAATATAAAAACTACTAAACAATAACCCAAGGAAAGGGAAGAAGAAGAGAAGAGAAGCCAGGGTAAATGGAAAGCTCAAAAAAATCAATAGAATAAACACAAATATACCAATACCTACATGGCCTGAAGGAGATGAGCAGACCAGCTTACCAACTCCCAAGTTCTCGTTATGGACTTCTCAGATTTTTAAAAATAAATTCAACTACGCTTATTTATAACAGACACACTAAATTACAGGGAGACAATGTAATTAAAAGCAATAATTTGAAAAATATACGCCAGGAAAATATTAGACAAAAACATAGCCTTTAATTAGTAACAGATAAATTAGTCATAAGTCAAGTAAGTATAAAAATGCCTCTGGGCAGAGCAGGCTACACATAACACCAGCAGTACCACACAGCAGGCAGATGTACCCATCAGCCAGACTTTAAAATAGCCTAAAAATGAGTTCCACTACAAAAAACAAATATCCATTAAGATAGTAGGAGGTTTTTAGTGTTCCCATTCCATTAATGACAGGACCAAACAAATGGTTAATTTCACATCCAGGGCAAAGAAAATACAAAGTAAAATTAAGATACAGTATCAAAAAATATGGAAGTACTTGCCCAAAGGATGGAAGGAACATCAACATAATACAAGGGGCTAGAGAGATGGTTAGCGGCACAAATGGGCTCACAATCACTTGTAACTCCTGCTATGAGATGGTCTTTCTGTACGCTGTAAATATGTGTCACTCTCATTGGTTGATAAATAAAGCTGTTTTGGCCAATAGCCAGGCAAGATACGGTTAGGCAAAAAAATCAAGCTGAGGACTGGGATGATGAAAAGTGGAGTTGGGACAGACACCATCCACCCAAGGAACAAGATGCCAGAGAACCGGTAAGCCATGAATCACGTGGTGATAAATAGATGAATAGAAATGAGTCAATTTAATTGTAGGAGCTAATTAGCAATAAGCCTGGGTCATTGGCTAAACATTTATAATTAATATACACCTCTGCGTGATAATTTGGAAGCAGCTGTGGAATGGTCAGGACAGAGAAAAGCCTCCAGTTACATACGATGCTGAATGTGGGGCAGGAATTTCCACATAAGACCTGAGAAAGCTTTTTAAAAAAGGGTTCTAGAACATATAAACAGAGCCAAAACCAGCTTCCTAGTTGTGTCTCTTATGCGAGCTGCAGGACAGAGACGTGGGCTTGAGCTACAGTTTGAAGGATTCCTGCCACTGTACACAGAGGCATCTCCAAGCCACACAGTGTGCCGCATGGCAGATTTAGCCTTTGCTCATACAGACAAAAAGGTTACAGATACACAGTAAAAAAACAGATTCGACAAAAAGACCTCTAAACAGGTTACAGGGTGTTTAAAAGAAAGTGACTAGGCTTGGGAGAGAGAAGAAAAAGGGTAAATTAAATAATAGTAAAGTCCTTTAAAAAGGAATGGAATACAGCCGGGCGGCGGTGGCGCATGCCTTTAATCCCAGCACTTGGGAGGCAGAGCCAGGCGGATCTCTGTGAGTTCGAGGCCAGCCTGGGCTACCAAGTGAGCTCCAGGAAAGGCATAAAGCTACACAGAGAAACCCTGTCTCGAAAAACCAAAAAAAAAAAAAAAAAAAAAAAAAAAGAATGGAATAATAAAAAATAAAAAATATGATAAGCCACGTAAAAATGGGAAATGCACAGACAATCTGGATTTTATATTTTAATGTGTTATCCTTATATTTTTTGAGTGTTAATGATCAGATAATAACTACTAAGAGATGCTGAATTATGAAAACTACCATATTAAACCAACCTATATATTTTAAAAGTATCTTGACTCCAAAATTTGAGTCTGGGGGATGTGTTGCTTTGGGAAGGAGGTTCTTCCTTTGTTTCCACAGAAGGTGAGAGGCTATAGATTCCCTCCAGGTTAAAAAACAATGAGGTTTTATTAAGAAAGAGCCCCTGAAAATCCTGATTACAGACATGAGAAAATAAACCTAAACTAACTACAAGACACGTGACATATATTTTACCTGCTCAAATATAAAACAAAAAATTATCTTTGATTTGTGTACAATATATAGTTCACATTTATATTAATACAGATATATATGTTACCATTAAAAGTTTATCTATTTTTAGAACAAGGGACCAGACACTAATAAAAGCAGACGGCCCAGATGATCCAACATTTCAATGCACCTCTGTTACAGCTCCCTCTGAGTTCTACATTCACAACAACTTCAAGGCTGCTGGCTGAGATGGACCAGCTGCATAAAATATCCCAGTCAGGACTTCATCATAAATTCTAAATTTTCTCAGGGTCCCCATAAGATTACCAGCACCCCCAATCAACAGGAAGTAGTCTAGAGCACTACACCCAAATTCCCAAAATATTGTTTATAAATGTTTGTTTTCATTTAAGGTGGATTGGTTATAAATTGTTAATGGTCATAGTCAAACTCTTTCTAAAAAAGAAAGAGGGAGGTTGAATAAAAAAGGATAGATTATTGAATCTACTTTAATCCAGGAAAGAACTGTTAATCTCAAAATATTTTATATTGGTATAGATTTTAGTTTATTGATACAGATTTAAAATCAATTTTGTTATACTGTATGTATATTTCTACTCTTGTTTAAGGTATTGTGTTTATGTAGCTCATTTTAAAATGAAATATATAATTAAAAATACAGAATAATAGTCATCATAATAGTCAAATTTATGGCCATATTAATTAAGTTTTCTAGGTATACAAAGATATATTTCAATTAGGTAAGCAATTTCCAAACACTTCAAAGACCTATAGAATATGACATTTAAAATGTTTTAAGAACTTAGACTTTTCTCGACAATGAGACATGTCTGCTTCTGGCAGCACCAATTACTTCAAAGAGGATGATCAGCATCAATGAAACTCCTTATGGAGTTTGCTTTCAATATGTCAAGGCTGGCCATTTGGATAAGAAGCTGCCTTTGCCTGGACTGCCTAACAGTATGCTGTATAAACTGGACGTGCAGGACCCCCATGAAAGTGACTGCTGAACTTTGCCAGAACATGGCAGGATGGTCCTTCAGGTTCCTACTTCATAGAAAAAACTGCCAGACATTCTGCAGGACACAGAGGAAAGTGACTGACAATCTTTGCCAATATAGGCAGGACAGTCCTTCAAATTTCCTGCTTCACTAAAAAGTCTGCCAGATACTCTAGGCCTATTATAGGCTGAAGATGGATGCCCCAATGTTACAGAAGAACTTTGGGTGACTGTCTAGGCAGACAGATGTCTCTGTCACTTTTAGAGTTTTGTAGTTGCTTGCAATGCACTTCCTGTTTACTCAGGTTATATTATTATATCCTTCTGGGGTCTTTGATGAAGTTAAATATTAGATAGTTATAATTATAGTTTTCCTTAGTTGTGATAAAAGGTAAATTAGATATGAAACTTTAGACTTACAAAGATAGGATAAATGATAGAGTATTTTCTGTAATTTTGCCAAATACAAATAGACTGGATATTGTAACTGTAATTCTTGCCTGATAACTATTTTGTTATATATAATTTTGCTATGCTAAAGTAAAAACTTTCCTTTTTGATTAGACAGAAAGGGGGAATGCTGTGGGATGGTTTTTCTGTATGCTGTGAATATGTGTAGCTCTCATCGGTTGATAAATAAAGCTGTTTTGGCTAGTAGCCAAGCAGGATAAAGTTAGGCAAAAAATCAAGCCAAGGACTGGGATGACAAAGGGCAGAGTCAGGACAGATGCCAGTCAGCCACCCAAGAAACAAGATGCCAGAGAACTGGTAAGCCACAGGCCATGTGGTGATGAATAGATTAAATAGAAATGGGTTCATTTAGTTGTAAAAGCTAGTTAGTAATAAACCTGAGTCACTGGCCGAAGATTTATAATTAATATAATTAATATTCTCTGTGTGATAATTCGGAAGTGGCTGCAGAACAGGGAGGGACAGAGAAAAGCCTCCTGTTACAAACTCCAGCCCATGGGATCTGATGCCCTCTTCTGGCCTCCCATTGCTCCAGAATGACTGAGCATCAAAAGAAAATAATAATAATAGATTGTAACTGAGGAAAATAGAATTCATTATTTAAATTAATTAGTCATTCATTCATAATTAACTAGCTCATTGCTAAAATTTGATCATTAGCAAATACTAAGTTCTTCCTTTCAGTAGAATGGCTATTACTAAATGGTAGTGCAGTTTTCAGTACACCCAAGACAAAGAAAAAAACAGCAGATGACTTTCAAAGGGACAATGACAAGGGGTGAGAACAGAATGTCACCAGCAACCAACACAGTAACAATTACTCAGACAAAACTCACCAGCAGATGCTAATTCTGGAGGGGAATTCCAATGGCTAATAAAGTGCTTGCAATAGTCTCAAATTCTCTCTGTCTGGGGTATTGATTAATCATCGGCTGATCAATAAGCTCACCACTGTGTTTATCAGCTACACAACAGAGAAGTCTGCGGACACCATCTTAAGTGATAAAATGATTAGTCTGCCCAGTGGTGGAGGCACCACTGACACATGCTTCTGGATAGGATGCACTGGGAAAGACACAGCCTCGTGGCAGTGATATTATTGCTAAACATGCATCTCTGGATTCATCTATAAGGAAAGGCCAGACAGACAGACAGACATCGGGAGACCCTGTGTAGTCCTGGCTGCTGAATGTTGCGATCCCAATACTGCAGAGGTAGAAGGAGGAGGATTTTGAGTTGAGGCCAGCCTGGATTATACAGTAATATCTTTTTTTAAAAGGCAAAAATAAACACAACATGCAAATACAAAACCCAAAAATACATGTCAAGAAGAATGGTCTTTAACTGGTAACAAATTAAGCATGAGGCAAGTTTCCTAGTTTGCTTCTCTGTTGCTGTGATAAACATCAAGGCCAAGGCAGCATAAGGGGAGGAAAGGGTTTAGTTGCCTGACAATTTCCACCATCCAGGGAAGCCAGGACAGCAGCTCAGGCAGGAAGGTGGGGGCAGGAACTGAGGCAGAGACCATGGAGGAGTGCTGGTCATTGGCCTGCTGTCATGGCTTGCTCAGCCTGCTTTCTTCTAGAATCCAGGACCACCTGCCAAGGTTAACTGAGAAAATATCCCTACGGGTCAATCTGATAGAGGCAATCCCTCAGTTAAGGTTCTCTTTTCCCAGATGATGCAAGCTTACTTCAAGTTGAGAAAAAAGAGAGAAAAAAAAACTATCACAGGAAGGAAATAGAAGCGTGTCTCTGGACAGAAGAGCTTACATACAACACTGGCAATATGATGCAACAGATCGATGTAGCTAGTAACAAAGCTGAAAACACAGAGTGCAAAAGTCAGTGGAACAACAAAGAGAAATAAACACCCGCTCTCCCAGTGGAAGAGGCTGTTTTCTACCTCTGTGATATTTTGTTTGTGCTCTAACAAATAAAGCTCTCCTGATGATCAGAGGGCAAAGCCAGCCACTAGTTAGCCATAGAGGCTAGGCAGTGGTGGCATACACCTTCAATCCCAGCACTTGGGATCTCATACCTTTGCTCCCAGTACTTGGGAGGCACATGCCTTTAATCCCAGCACTAGGGAGGCTGAGACAGGAAGTGATATGGCTGGGCAGAGAGAGGAATATAAACTGGGGGGAGAAAGGAGCTCAGTCTTTCCAACTGAGGAATTGGTGAGGTGAGAGGTGGCTGTGGCTTGTCCCTTTGTCTCTCTGATCTTTCAGCATTTACCCCAATATCTGGCTCTGCGTTTTTATCAAGACCAGTTAAAATTTGTGCCACATACCTCATTAACAAATGGACAAAGCTAATGGAATAGAATGAAGGAAACAGGGAACTCAGACTACCCAGTGCACTGGGTGACCCTGACTGCACCATGACCTGGGAAGGGCATTGTTGGCACAATTAATGCTCTCGGGGATTTGTGACTTAATGCATTAAAGTTAATTTTGTGGTTCTGAGAGCTAAACCTTGTATATAAAAGAAAACACACACCACGGTATCGATGGTAATGAGCCATCATAAGTGAAACTTACTCCCCCTCCAAACACTGCCAAGCAATTGAAAGCAGCCAATCAGGGTAAGCCATTTTCTCTATTCTCTACCCTCCATTACGCTAAAGCTCTTGCACCCCTCCATTTTCTTACTATAATGATTGAATTTCCCGATGCCAAGTCATACGGGGACTGAATGTGACTTTGCAAACATTCAAGGTGGATTTGCTGTGTGTTAGGCAGAAATGAAGGAGAAAGGAAAGCAGGACACTTAGGAGAGCCCTCGGGCTCTCACTTTGTGAAAAGCCTCTTGCCTGAAGTCCATAGGCTTCCTTCCTCTCAGAGCAGCGCAGCATCACAGTGAGGCTTCCGGCTGTGTACAGTGTGACACCCCACACCAGCTGCAACCCTTCCCCACCTGAAGGAAACCCTTCACCACCTCAGAAGCTAGAACCAACCAGCTCGGCCATTCCTCCTGCTGTGAGATCTAGGACAAGGGACTTCTGTGGCCAATGTTGTCTTCCTCCTGCAGAAAGTAGGGTCGGGGACTCGTATCAGAAGCGGGGTCATGCACCCTGCATGGTTGCACAGGTGCAGAGGCCAGCACCAGCAAGCATTGAGCCCCCAGCAAAACTGCCATCGCCACCTGAATGCACTGTGAGTTTCCCAAGCCAAGAACAAGGAAAGAAAGGTTCAAGGAGCCACAATTGTTCTATTATACACTGGTTTATAAACAATCATGACTTAAGATGTTTAAAACCAAAAACAAAACAACACCAATGTAACTGTGTTTCTATTACAATGAATACCAATGAGATTTTGTCCTGATGCTTACAGAACTGGCCTTTTGTTTTCTTGGATATTTTTCCTCTTTGTTTTATGAATTATGCATTTCTTTGGCATCAAATAGATGCCCAGCAATGATGCTCCTCTCACCTTGTGGGCATCAGGAACAGTTCCATTATGCATCTGCTTATGCATGCACATTGCATTATGTGACTGTTGTATATGCATAACTTATCCCTGAAGGTAAAGAGAAACCTGAGAACCAATCTCTGGGGAAGAGAGGCTGGGGACAGCTGGGGACAGCTGGGAGGAACATGTCCTCTTTAAGCCCTTTAGCAACTTTGAGATTTTGTACCAATATGTACCAAATGTGCATCTCACATTTAAAAAACAAAATTAAATTAACATCTAAGACTTGTTTTATTTCACAAAACTATGTTATCATACTTTTCCCCACTTTATTGATTTGAATTGTATGTTTAAAGACCACACTTCATCTTTATAGATAATTAGGAAAATAATCATTAAAATTGTACATTGATGAATGCCCTGCTTGGCTTTCTATTGTGATAAACACCATGACCAAAAGCAGCTCAGGGGAGGAAAGTGTTTACTTGGCTTTCGGGTCCGTCATGGAGAGAAGTCAAGGCAGGAACTCAAAGCGCGCACCTGGAGACAGGAACTGAGGCCGACATCAGGAAGGACCACTGCTTACTGACCCGCTTCCGGTTCACATTCAGCCACCTTTCTCATACAACCCAGGCCCACCTGCTTAGGGATGGTGCTGCCCATAGTGGGCTGGACCCTCCCGCATCACCCAGCAATCAGAAAATGACTCCACAAGTCTAGGTTAGGGATGAGTTGATTGAGGTCACTTACAGGAGCTGAGAAGACTCAAAGGGATACCGCTGAAAAGCCCACCCCAGCCTGGGTGACCATTCGCGGAAGCTGCATTCTTGGAGCTCCCTGCTCACTTCCTGGAGCTCCCTCCTCACTTGCTGGTGACTCCCTTGAAAAGCCTCCTCCCTCTTTAATGGCGACTGCTCACATAACCGCGTGGAGGAGGCTTGTGGGCCTGTAACGTTCTGACCTTCCCAAGTCTGATGTATTTCATTAGCTTCCGTCTTCCTCTAGGAATGGAGGCTTCAACTGGGAGAAGACGGCTGCATAATAAAGGCAGGGGGCTTTAGTGCATGAGTGTGTGTGTGTGTGTGTGTGTGTGTGTGTGTGTGTGTGTACGCGCATGTGTGTGCACGTGTGTGCCTGTGCGTGTGTGTGTGCGCGCATGTGTGTGTGCGTGTGTGTGTGTGTGTGTGTGCCTGTGCGTGTGTGTGCCTGTGCGTATGTGTGTGTGTGCCTGTGCCTGTGCGTGTGTGTGTCTGAGTACTCAAGTGCAAGCACGCGGCTACGAAGCCTGCAATCCACAATCTAAGCAGACAGAAAGACTGCCAGAGAACACTGGCAGCACCTGCAGTTAGAAAATACAGAAAGGGGGCAGGGGGGGCATTTCAAATGGAACGGTCAAGAGCTTCGGAGGGTGAAGTACTTGTTCTGCAAGCATGAGAGCCTGCATCTCATCTCCTAGAGCCCACAGAGAAGAAGAGCCAGAGGGGACACTACATGCTCGGAAGCCCGGCCCTGGGGAGACAGAGGCAGAAGGGCGGCTGCCAGCCTGCTGGCTGGATCAGGGACTTCCATGTCCAGTTAAAGACCCTGTCTCAAAAATAAGCTGGGAAATGATTCGGAAAGACAACCAACATCAAACTCTGGCCTACACACACACAAACACACACACACACACACACACACACACGGACACACACGGACACAGACACACACACATACACATACACACAGACACACACATACACACACCCACACACATACACACACATGGACACAGACACATGGACACACACATGAATATGGACACAGACACACGCACACGGACACAGACACCTACATATATGTACACAAAAAAGAAGGCGGAGAGGAGGAGGGAGAGAGGAAGGAAAGAAGGAAGTAAGAAAAAGAGGGAGCTTCTAAAGATTGGCATGGCTAGCCAGGCGGTGGTGGTGCACTCCTTTAATCCCAGCACTTGGGAGGCAGAGCCAGGCGGATCTCTGAGTTCAAGGCCAGTCTGGTCTACAGAGTGAGATCCAGGACAGCCAAGACTACACAGAAAAACCCTGTCTCAGAAAAAAAAAAGTTGGCATGGCTGCTGCTCTGGGTGTAAGGGATTTTTCTGAAGGTATCCCCCATGCAGAAGCATCTGTTTGTTAAGGGAATCTTCTGGGCACATCAGGAGAACCAGGGTAAAACCCAACACAGTCAACCAGGAGTAACCTCCAGGCTCATAGCTGCGAAGAGTACCCGTCAGGGAACGCAGCTGCCTGTGGCCCACACCCAGGAGCCCAGCGGCCAGGAGCTCATACTGGCTGAAGAGGGAGCCCAGACAGCCCTCCCCCTGACTCCTGTCAACCCCAGTTCAGGCTACCAGAACCTCTGGCTCCAGTCCTTATGTTTACCCCCAACATGTCCCCACCCACTTCTATCCTGGTCCCCCACTGTGCTCTCAACAAGGTGTCTAGAGGGATCCATTAAGATCCTAAATGCCATTGTATGCACCCCCTATTCCTTATCCTCCACAAAGCATCATTTTCCTCAAAGAAAAGTCACATCCTGACAAGCCCTATGTGATCGGACTCCTTCTTGCCCTCCACTCCCTCTGATCTCTGCCCCATAGCCCCCTCCCTCCAGCTACACTGGTCTTTCTGTTGTTCTTCCTACCTGTCAGGACCCTCCTGCCCAGGACCTTTGCATTGGCAACTAGCTCTGCCCCTCCAAAGAGCCCTGCAGCTCCTCACCTCCCTTGATTGAGGCATTTGTTCAAATGCCTCCTTTGCAGTATGCCAACCTGCTCACCTCATCTAAGACTGCTGCCCACTCCTGTCCTCTGATCCCTGAGCCTTAGTCTGTGATCCTGCTTCCCATCCTCTTCACCTCCTTTCACTGCGCTGTGTGCTTTCCTTACTTACTGGGTGCAGCGTGAATCATAAACACAATACCACTACAACTGGGATTTTTGTGTCTTTCCCTGGATAGGCTATTGCTCTCCAAAAGCAGTGGCTGCAGTGTTTGTCCTTGTTATTGTTTGTCATCCATAGGAGTGAAGTCAAGTTCTTGGTCACAGTCTGGGACAAAACTACCATTCTATAGACATGTGGTAATACTAGGACAAAACTAGCATTCTATAGACACGTGGTCACAGTCTGGGACAATAAGAACATTCTATAGACACGTGGTCACAGTCTGGGACAATATGAACATTCTATACACACATGGTCACAGTCTGGGACAATACAAACATCCTATACACACGTGGTCACAGTCTGGGACAATATGAACATTCTATAGACACGTGGTCACAGTCTGGGACAATATGAACATTCTATAGACACATGGTCACAGTCTGGGACAATATGAACATTCTATAGACACATGGTCACAGTCTGGGACAATATGAACATTCTATAGACACGTGGTCACAGTCTGGGACAATACAAACATTCTATACACACGTGGTCACAGTCTGGGACAATACGAACATTCTATACACACGTGGTCACAGTCTGGGACAATACGAACATTCTATAGACACATGGTCACAGTCTGGGACAATATGAACATTCTATACACACATGGTCACAGTCTGGGACAATACAAACATCCTATACACACGTGGTCACAGTCTGGGACAATATGAACATTCTATAGACACATGGTCACAGTCTGGGACAATATGAACATTCTATAGACACATGGTCACAGTCTGGGACAATATGAACATTCTATAGACACGTGGTCACAGTCTGGGACAATACGAACATTCTATACACACATGGTCACAGTCTGGGACAATACAAACATTCTATACACACGTGGTCACAGTCTGGGACAATACGAACATTCTATACACACGTGGTCACAGTCTGGGACAATACGAACATTCTATAGACACGTGGTCACAGTCTGGGACAATATGAACATTCTATAGACACGTGGTCACAGTCTGGGACAATATGAACATTCTATAGACACATGGTCACAGTCTGGGACAATACATTCTATAGACATGTGGAAAGAATGGAATGCCATAGTCAGGCATGGCAGACAGGGAAATGTGTTTCCATCGACTTCAACTCCTTTTCAGCGTGTGTCTAGGCAGGGCTCATTGCTACTGCTTGCTCTACCAGCCTCATCTACGAGTGTAAATACACCTGTCACATCCATCAGGTATTAGTAAGAAGCGAGGAAAGGGGCTGCACCAGAGTGAGAAATGTGCCGAAAACTAACTGCTGTGGGGCATCCTGTCCTCATCGTATATCAGCAGTGGGGAGGGATCCACAGGGTGCTCTGTGGCATACAGGGAACCCACACGCACTCACCTTCTCACGACGTCTCTGAATGAACTGTGTGTTAGTGTCGGTCTGCACACTTCACATAATAGGATGGACAATGGAGTGGCCACAGATACCCAACTGGCAAAGGCTTAAAAGGAAAGAAGGTGCCATCCTGGAGTGTGCCTTGCAGCCTGCACCTGCCTCACCCAGGCCATCGTGGATGTGTGGATAGAGCAGATCAAGCCCCTCAGAGAACGCCTTGGTATTTAATCCATTGTTGTCAGTGTTCGACCTGTCGCTATGAAACAGAGCACAGGAAGAATCCAGTCTATGCAGTTATGTGACTCGGCAGTTCATGAAATAAACCTGAAGATGCCACCTAGGTCAGGAGACAGAATGCTGTGTATAAGCGTGAGAAATTGAATCCAGCTCCTTAGCACCCATGTAAAAGCCAGGCGTGAAGGCCTGTGTCAATAACTGCAGAGCTGTGGGGGTGGTGAAGGAGGATCCCGGGGCTCACCGGCCGGCCAGTATTGTCAAAACATGAACTCCAGGTTCAGTGAGAGGATCTGTCTCAAAAAGTAAGGTGAAGAGCATAGAAGAAGACACCCAACACTGACCTCTGGCCTCTTCACTTATCCACATACATTGATGCACATACATGTATACACCATACACGCAAACATTAACACAAAATAAAACACAAATAAAATGGGAAAAAAAAAAAAACCAACTCTTAGAGTACCCAGTATGGGCAAAGTAGTTTTAGGGTTAAAATACAGAGGAAGGTAAATAGGAGAGTGCTTGCAGCTGACCATCTAAGCACAGCAGGGCTTGAGAAAGATGGTCTCACAGACACTGGCTAGGCCTATGAAGTGCCCCCCTGCCCCCCCCCCACCTCCCACCAAGGAACACACTTTCTTTCTCCTCCTTACAATGGATCTAATGACAAATTTGGAACTTTGGACCTACAAGCTTCTCTGTCATGTGTGTGTGTGTGTGTGTGTGTGTGTGTGTGTGTGTGTGTGTGTGTGTGTTGTACATGCCTTGTGTGCATTCATGCACTCAGGAAATACTTTTGAAGTCCATGTAATTCTGAAAAATCAAACTCCGTGTTTTAACTTGCTTTCTTTCAAATAACAGCAGTGTGTCCAACTCCCACAATCTCAAATACACACAAGGGATGAGAGACTTTGAATATTGCACAATTGCACATCTGTGTCACTGCTTAACACACACACACACACACACACACACACACACACACACACACACACACCAGTCTCGAGAACACAGACCCCGGCAACTGCTGCTATAATCACTAAAGGCAAGAAACAGACGTTTTTCAGTGTTGGACCCTATCTTTGGTTCCTCACGTCTGTGTGCTACATGTGCATGTTTGTGTGTGTTTACATGTGTGGGTGCACATGTAGGGCAGGATCCCCATGCACTTGTGTGCATGTGCATGAAGAGGCCCCACACTGACAATGGGCATCTTCCTGGATCACACACTCTCCACCTTCTCTGTTGAAGCAGTGTGTCTTGTTGAACCCCAAGCTTTCTGTTTCCGCCAGTCCAGCTAGCCAGCCAGCTCTGGGGACTCCGTGTCTCTGCTTCCAGCACAGAGATTACAGACGGGCCACCACACACCCCCAACATTTTGTATGGGTGCCGGGGATCTGAACTCCAGTACTCAGGCTTGTGCAGCAAGCCCTGTCCACAGAGCCGTCTCCTCCGCCCCACGGGCTGTATCTGAACAGTCAGGTGGCACAGTGCTCCTCCTTTGACCCTCATAGCTGCATTCTGCAGCTCACTGCAGTCCTCTGGCTGCTCGCTTCAGTGAGCAGCGAGCTGCTTAGTGGGCTCTGTCTTAGGGAAGCCTCGCGAGACATCTCGAAGCTCTGCACGGACGACGGCTCCTTGTGCCCTCTGGCACTTGACGGCCAGTTTTAGTGGGTGTAACGACTGTATTTCCATTTCTCTCCTGAATATATTGAGCGTGTCCCTCACTCCATTACCTTCGGGAACAGAGCAAGGTGGTCAGAGGTGTGCTGACAACGCAGTTTATTTCCCTCTTCAGTCAGGTGCTCGCTCTTCCTGCCCGCGGGATCAAGAACGGCATCCCCCCCCCCCCCCCCGCCTTTGTGTGACGTCCACTCGTGTTGTTAGAGCATCTGAGCACAGGTTCTCTATGGGGACCATCTTAGCCGCACAATCAGTCCTTCGGTGTTTGTTTTAAATTTCCTTTGAAGTGTGATTTTCAGAGCTGGGATCCTGGGGCATCTTTTTTGGATGCCGCTACAATCCTTATTTTGGGTCCTCTTTACCTATCTCCAGGATCTGCCATGTTCCCTGGAGCAGTTTCTGCGCCCTGGATTTCATGTTTATGTAAAAGGCCCCCACCTCCTCCCTTTCTCTCAACCCCTGACTCCTGTTGATTTCCTATTATCCTCCTTCTAGCTTGAGCTCTGCCGAGATGCATTTCTCTCTTATTTCCAATTCATGAGTTTTGTCGTCCCATTCTGAATTTTCTTCATTTGTATTGTGTATAATTATTTACATGTTTTTAGCTCATCTTTGAAAAGGCATGTTGTAGCTTTGATCTCTTTATTTTTAGCATGCTTTTCTAGGGCCATCATCCTGCTGCTTATGCACAGAGGTTACTATAGAAACTACATATAAAATTCAGTTTTGGTGATTTTTCTATTGCTCATCCTTGTGTGAATTCAGCTAACCCAAAGCTTTGAAATTTTATATGCTGTTGCCCTGGTCTACTTTATATTGCTCTAAGAGAATGTCCAATAGTGGCTACCAAATGAAGAAAAAAAATTTATTTCACTCATGGCTCTGGGGACCAAGAGTATTGTGTCCCCATCTGCGTGAGAGGGGGTGATGGCGCACTGAGTCAAACAGAAAGAGATGAAGAGAACAGGCTATCTTTCAGACAACCCTCTCCTGAGAGCCAGACGTGTCCGCTCAAAACTACATTAATCCCAATGACCTAATAACTTTCCTCTCCATTCTACCTTTGAAGGTTTCACCACCACACTGGGGGGCTGCACTTTCAGCATGGGAGCCTTTGGGGAACACATTCAAACTTATCTGACCCATAGTAATGAAGGCACACATGCATAGGCGCACACATACACACTTATTACAAATTTGCTTTCGGAGATTTTTCTAGTGTAGGTGGAGTTTTTTTGTCCTGCAGCTGCTCTCAAATAATCACTGGGAGGCTTAATACTAATTACAAATGCTCAGGTCAATAGCTCAGGCTTGTTACTAACTAACTCCTATATTTAAATTAACCCATATTTCTTGTCTATGATTCGCCACATGGCTTGGTACCTTTTTTTCAGTAAGGCATGCCCATCTTGCCTCTCCTGCATCTCCCAATGACTCCTCTGACTCTGCCCTTCCTTATTCCATCATTCTCAGGTTGGCTTGACTGCCTAACTTTATCCTGTTCAGCTATTGGCTAGTCAGCTTGTTTATTAAACTAATCGTAGTGACATATATTCACACAGTGTACAGGAGGATTATTCCAGAGTATTCTAGCTTTTTGTTTGTTTGTTTCTTTTTTTGTTTCCATCTAAATTATCTGTGCCATAGTCTTGGGGCATTTGAATGCTTGGTTCCCAGTTGGTGGCACTACCTGGGGAAGCTTAGGAGATGTGGTCTTGCTGCAGGAAGCGCATTACCAGGAGTGGGCTTTGGGAGTGCAAGGCCTGCCTGGTCTTACCTCTGGTTCAGTCTCTGAGAAGCTCTCAGCTTCCTGCTCTAGCCACCAACCCTGCTTCTTGCTGTTATGCTCCCCTGCCATCGGGACCCTTAGCCCCCTGGAACTGTAAGCAAAAATAAACAATTGCTTCCATAAGTCGTGTTTAGTCCTGGTGTTTTATCCCAGCAACACGGCATTGCTGTGACCTAACACCTGACAGAAACAACTTACAGGAAGAACGACTTCATGGCTTCCGACAGTCACAGTTGTCTGACAGACATCACATCATGGCGGAGAAGGCGTGACAGCAGGGTGGCTCATCCATGGCAGTGGGGGAGTGTGGGAGAAAGTATTCACACAGTGCAACAGGAGGTGGAGGATGAAGGAGCAAAACCAGGTGTGAGCATCATCTTCTAAGGCTCACAGCCTGTGACCCATCTCTATCAGCTGGACCCCAACTCCTCAGTTCCCACCACCTTCAAATAGCATCATGAGAGGGGACCAGGAATTCAAACCATGGAATCAAGAAGGACATTCCTGAGTCAACTATAGCATTCAGTACCTGGCTACCCAAGGATCATGGCCGTCTCATAGTGCAAATTGCATTCTGTCTACCTTCAAGAGTCACAATATTCTTAATAGTTTCCACATTGTTCAAAAGTCTACAGAGTAAAGTCTCCCCGGGGATTCAAGGCAACCTGTGAACCTATGTAAAATCAAAAGCAAGTTACATATTTCCAATGGCACCAGATAAACATTCCATTACAAAAGAGAGAAATGGCACAATCAATGAGAGATATAATTATAGCAAGACAAAAACCCAGCAGGGCAAACATTAATCCCTGTAGCTCCATGCTGTCATCCAGGGCATATGGTGGCATGCTTTCAGCCCTGTTCCTTTGGCTCTGACATTTACTGCACATATAACCTCTCTCGTGGGCTGGCTCACCTCATTGTATGCATATTTCCTCAGCAGACAGCCCACATTCTTTACATTTCTAACAATCTAGGGTTTCTGCTGCAACTTAGGCCTCTTCACAGCTTCAAGAATCGCCCCGCTTGGAATGCTGCATTTGGAACCCGACACTGGCATACATCATCTGATTTCATAGCCTTTCTAGAATCTTGACATAAGCCTCCATGACTTCACAGCTCTTCATTTGCATGTCCAGAAAATCAAGACTCCATGGATGATTCTGTGATCTATTCCAAGACCGTGATGTATTCTGCCCTAAGACTGTGGCTCCAAGTGGCCTCCAAGCCCTTGCCCAGCTGAATCTGAGAAAATGCTTTCTTAGGCAGTCTTGCTTGAGCAGGGTACCCTGGGAGCTTTCTCTTTTTAGGTTCTCTCTTTCCAAATGAAAGCTTCAGAGACATGGCTTCCACTTAGAAAGGGAGAGCACCAGTGAATAGCCTGTAGACATAACTCCTTGGTTCAGTGACTGTTCATGACTATCATAGAGTTGACTATTCTCCGGGTGTATTAGTCAATGCTCTCTAACAGAACTTATAGAATGAGTCTCATATATATATATATATATATATATATATATATATATATATATATACATATATATATATATAAATGAGAGAGAGAGACAGAGAGAGAGAGAGAGAGAGAGAGAGAGAGAGAGAGAGAGAGAGAGAGAGAGAGAAATGGAATTTATTACAATGACTTATAGGCTGTGGCCCAGCTAATCCAGCAATGGCGAACTGTGAACAGAAAGTCCAAGAGTTCAGTAGTTGCTCAGTCAACAAGGCTGAATATCTCAGCTGGTCTTCAGTATACACTGGAATTCTGAAGAACTAAGCTCTAATGCCAGTGAAGGAATGGACTTGCTAGCAAGGTGACGGCAAGCAGGCAAAGAGCAAAAGCTTCCTTCTTCCAGGTACTTATATAAGCTTGCCAGCAGACGGTATGGCCCATATAGAAGGCATGTCTTCCTGCCTCAAGATCTAGATTAAAGGCATGTGAGTCTTCCTGCCTTAAATGTTCAGATTAGAAGTGAATGTACATACTTCAAATTAAGCAAAAAAGAGAAAAATCCCTCACAGGTATGTCCTCCATTTCAGTTACTTCCAGATGTAGTCAAGTTGACAACCAAGAAGAACATCACACCAGGTATCATGGAGGTGACTATTATCTGTGTATCATGAAGTTGGCCATTCTCTAGGCACCTCAGAGTTGACTGTCCTCCAGGCCTCACAGAATTTAGAATTCTCCTTCCTTCAGGCTGAAGTGAAGTTCATTTAAAACACAGCAGGCTTACAGATTTGATTTATCCCATTACCATCTAGATTCATATTAAGTAAGTTATGTTAATTATCCCTGAACAGAATTTCCGAGCACAGAGAGAATGGCAATGTTTTATTATTGGAGAGAAAGAATCAGGACAAGTTTTTAAAATATCAAATTAGTGATTAAGTAAATGAACAGAGCCTTAGGATTCCAGAAATAGCCTGAGCAGATGGAGTCCTCTTTGGATCTCAGTGCTCTTGCGTTGTATTTCCTTTAAGCTGAGCCCTTCACGCTGGAGAATGCTGGTCCTTGTTCAAGCCAGCCACATCCAGCCCCTGCAGAGTTTGCTTTACTGAATAGCTTCAGCCCTGCCCTCCAGGACCTGAGAGCCTTGCCTGGCAGAGTCCTGGCAACCACTTTTTCCAAGTCCTCCAGGGACGCTGAGGCTCCACCTGGAGGGAGCTACACAGGACACCTGCTGTCGCCACAGTTTGAAGGCACATGACCTCAGTTCAGTGGTCCTGTCTCTCACCTTCCACTCCTGCTCCCTAGCAGAGACACCTTCTCTGGACTGCCCGAGAACTCTGAGCAGTCTTTACATGTCTGCTCTCATGAACAATTAAATATGGCTGCCCTGCAGCCATGATTACTATACATGCCAGGTGTGGGGAAGACAGATCCTACCAGTTCATCATGATGAACCTAGATGAACTCATATCTGCATCAGCCAGGATTGGCATAACATAGTAGCACAGGTCGGGTGGCTGCAAAAATGAACGCTCATTGTGTATCAGTTCTGGAGGCCAAAGTCTGAGAGCAAGGTCTCACAGGCATGGCTTCTTCTAGGACAGCAAGGGAAGGGTGTGTTGCAGGTCTCTACCCTTGGCTTATAGAAAGTTGTCTCCTTTGCCATCCATCTTTCCACCCATCTCCCTACCTAGGTAGCTATTCACTTATACACCCACCTATTCATCCATCCAGATATCAATTCTTTCTTTCATATATCTATACTTCAAATATGTATCAAGGACCCAGTCAGTGTCTACAAGGCATCATCCTCAGTACTAGGTACACATGATTAAGAGAAATGCCCTACCCTCAGGATGCTTACACTCTCAGAGGTAAGAAAAAAGTATACACAGATCATTGTTCTATGTGCTCAGGGCTGAGTTAGAAAAGAGGAGGTGAGTGCATTGGAAAGGATCTAACACTAGCTATACTCAGCTGCCTGGTTATTATGTGGCATACTTTACACAGATGATTACACTGAGTCATCACAGCAGATCACCATCCTACTCATTTTACAGGTGAGACATCCAGCAGCAGTATCAAGCCAGGGCTTGATCCCAGGAGGTGTCTGAGGGACAGGAAGCCAAGCACTGGGAAGGCACAGGGCGTGGGGAAGATAAGCCATGTTGGAGAGAACTCTTCCTATCTTCACTACTAGGAAACCAGCCCTGATCCCCCAAGTTCATCCAGATGGACATCCATCTTCTGTTCAAAGGTGCTGAACTGATTTACCTGCCAAAGGCTGATCTTTATGCCAATTCACATATCCCATGCTAATTAGACTTCGTAATAGCAATGAACCCCGAGTTTGTTTGTTTGTTGTTGTTTTTTTAAATCTATTTATTTATTATGTATCCAGTGTTCTGTTTGCACATATCCCTGCAAGCCAGAAGAGGGCACCAGATCTCATTACAGATGGTTGTGAGCCACTATGTGGTTGCTGGGAATTGAACTCAGGACCTTTGGAAGAACAAGCAGTGCTCTTAACCTCTGAGCCATCACTCCAGCCCCCGAACTCTTGAGTTTGTAGAACACTATGTCTGAGGGAAGAATATTTCCTTGTTCCAGGTTAGTGGAATCCCAGGTTCATTGCTTGGCATAACCAGGAGCTTTCAGAGCAGGCATGACCCAGGGTAGAACAATGATGTCCCAGGCTCCAAATGTGTCATGCAAATCACACTGGCTTCCATGGCTCTGGCCCCACACTTCTGAAGTTTTTAAACTGTTCCCAAGGTTACAAATGTCTTTCCAAATATAGGATGGGTAGATAGAATTATGGATGGGTGGGTGGATGGATGGATGATGGAAGGATGGATGGATGATGGATAAATGGATGGTTGAACAGGTGGATGGATAGAGAAATTAAAGTTGGGTAACAGGTGGATGGGTGAATGGATCCATGGGCTGATGGATGGAGGAATGGGCACATAATGAATTTACTCTACATTCCAACATTGGGGCCATCAAGGGCTTTGTCATGTCTTTTTGGGTGAAAATTCTCAGACTTATTTTGGTCCCAATATTACTCACCTATAAATGTCTGAAGATTACAGAAAGTCTTTGGAAGTTAATAGGTTAGTCAATATTAATATTGAACTTTAGATGCTAAGTTACTGCTGCATGACCTTCTAGACTGATAGCATCTTTTACAGGATCATTTGAGAAACTCTTAGACAGGTGGGATGATGCATGCCTGTAATCCCAACTGCCGGCTGAGGTAAGAGAACTGTGAGTTTGAGCCCAGTAAGAACCTGTCACCAAATAACAGATTAAGAGCTGAAAGATCTCAAAGATACATGATGACCTTTTACCAATGCAAATGTTACTGCTGCCCAAACAGCAGTGTTTACCTTCTACTTCTTACAATGGTAAATCTCGACACTTGTATGTGAAATCCACAAGCCACAGTTTTCACATGATGGTGAAAAATGAATTATATTTAAAATCACCCAAACAGAAGAAAAAAAAAACACATTTTTAGGACAAAGTAGTCGAAAGTATCCCATTTTACTATAGTCTACTATCAATAGCTCTGATTTCATGTACCGCTTGGCTAGGCTATGGTGCCCAGTTGTTTGGTCCAGCTACATAGATCCTGCTTTTAGAGTGTTTTGTAGACACAATAAACCCTTATGAATGACTGTCCCCATGATAGGCTGGGTCTCATCCCATCAGTTAAAAGCCTTCTGAGATAAACCTGAGGTCTCTAAGGGATGGAGAATGCCCCTCCACACAGCCACCTTGGGTGTGGCTAAAACATTGTCTCAGGTTTCTATTGTGTGACCAAAAGCAACTTGGGGAGGAATGGGTTTATTTCATCTCAAGTGTGTAGTCCATTGTGGTGATGTGAATGAGAATGGCCCCCAAAAGCTCGTTCATTTGAATGCTTGGGCCCCAGTCAGTGGAACTGTTTGGGAAGGATTAGGAGGTGTGGACTTGTTGGAGGAGGTGTTTCACTGGGGGTGGGCTTTGAGGTTTCAAAAGTCCACACCAGGCCCAGTGGCTCTCTCCCTCTCTTTGCCTGCTGCCTATGGATCAAGATGTAAAGCTCTCAGCTACTTCTCCAACTCCACACCCACCTGTGTGCCACCATGCCCCCGCCATGATGATATGGACTAAAAATCTAAAATTGTAGGCAAGCCTCCAATAAATGTTTTCTAAGAGTTGCCTTGGTCATGGTGTCCCTTCACAATAGAACAGTGACCAGGACATGCATCATCCAGGGAAATCAGAGCAGAAACTCAAAGCAGGAGCAGGAACCTAGAGGCAAAACATGATGCGAAGGCATGGAGAAGTACTGCTTACTGGCTTGCTCCCTCATGGTTTGGTCAGTCAGCTTTGTTATAGCACCCAGGACCACCAGTTGAGGGGTGACACCATCCACAGTGGGGTAGGCCCTCCCACATCAATCATTAATTAAGAAAATGCCCTATGGCTTGCCTACCGGCCAGTCTTACAAAAACATTTCCTCATCTGAGAGCCCCTCTTCCCAAATGACCATAGCTTGTGTCTAGTTGTCATAAAACTAGCCAGCACACACATCTGCCTCCCTAGGCCTCCCACTTAACGACCCCCTGCTCCCCACCCCACCCCACCCCGCCGCCCTGCACTTGGCTTACTCAGCCCTGCGATCACATTACCAGTTCCTTGTGATAAATCCCTCCATTTACACGTTCATGCTTTTTACTATGTGTCTCTAGAAAAGCCTAATTAATGTATCATTTTCAAAACTATTAAGGAAGAAATTAAGCTTCCCCTCCCACAAATACACAAACAAAATTCAATGGGGTGCATACTCATTCTGTGAGCAAACACGAAGAGAAAGCACACCACCATAGTATGACCACGACACCTTGGATAGCCCAGTAGTTTGTCGAATCCACGAGACAAGGTACGCTGGCTTTGAGGCTGCCTGCTGGCAGATTCCACTAAAATCATCAAAATGACTGCTGGGGATTCTGGAGTCAAATCACCTGGCCTGGCAAGCATCTCTGTGCACCACCCCAGGAGAGGACACCTCAGCCCTCCCTGCCACCACCATCCGCCACTCTGAGAGAATAACATTCTCTGGTCTGCCCTCTGGGGGTGCCAACTTCTTGAATGGCTTGTGTCCCTGACTAGGAGCTATGAGGAAGAAAGGACAGACACAGACACACAGACACAGTAAGCTGGGGTCAGGTAGGGATGTGAGCACTCTGATGGAGTGGCGCCATTACTGTAATAACCTGGAACCTCTGTTGTTGTTGTTGTTGTTGTTGTTGTTGTTGTTGTTGTTGTTGTTTTTAATGTATAGCACAGGGTTGGGCAGGGAGTTAGCTAGTCTCATTAGGGGTGTGTGTAGTGTGTAGGTACAGTCTCTGCCTGTGAACATCTGGGAGGAAGAAGCTGCAGTTGCCAGATCTTGCACACACTGGCCAATCATTTGTCAACACTCGTACTTGGATCAGAGGAAGGCTTTGCCGTTCTGAGCCTGATCCACCTGGGGACAGTTGTGCCCAATTGCTCATGGATGTGACGAACTGGCCTTTGATATGGCTGTGCCCATGACAACAATACACACTCATTCAGGACTTCATCCGCTCCTTACCTGTTCACTCAAGGCTTCCTCGGCTCCCTACAGGAGAGGAACTTCTTCTAGGCAGAAGGCTTTGATGGGAGCTGTCACTTCTCACTGATTCCACCTTGGACCACAGCCATAACCCAGGGTATCAAATCCACCTGGCTGGTCACAACCCCAGTTCAGGCTATCCTCCTCAGGACTTTCTCGGAGGAACCCGAGGAAAAAGCCGGTTCCTCCTCAATGACTGTCTATGCCTGTGCATGGATTGGGGCACGGTGGTGGCCCCTGAGAGTGAGGAGGAAGCATTGGGTCCCCAGCCCAAGATCACCCATGCTCCTGGGCAGCTCAGTCTGCCTTCCGTGAGAAACCACGGGCTGCCCCTCTTGTCAGAAGTAACTGCAGCCTTGTCTCCTGTGCCGGACACGAGAGCCCTCTGGTTGCCACAGAAGCTATACAGTCCCCAGAACCTCCTGTAACTCAGAACGGCCATGACTCCTTTGGCTTCTTAGCACTTGGGGTGCACAGTGAGCAGAATGACCACATGAGCTGTTCTGGAAATCACCCTGTACCGGGCTCAGAAACATTCTTACAAACTACAGGAGTGGGAAATGTGTGTTCCCTTCAAGAGCAAGGCACTGCCCGAATTAAAGCATTTTTTTAATGTGATGGGATCCCAAGGCTGGGATTCTCAGTGAAGAGGGGAAGCCCTGAGGGTGCATACAAATTTCCTGCAGCTACTGTTACAAAGTGCCACAGACAGGGCGGCTTTGCAGCACCAGAAATGTATGTATCCCCTCACAGTTCTGGAGGCTGGCGGCTGAGAGCAGGGCCTGGGCAGAGCCTCGGCCCTCTAAGTTTCCGGGGAAGGCTTCTTCCATCCTCCTCGAACTCCTGGTGGCTCCAGGCCATTTACCTCAGGTGGCATCATTCCCAATCTCTGCCTCTGTCCTCACACAGCCTCTCTCCTGGGTGTCTGTCCCCCCATGTCCTCCCCTGTCCCCTCTTTCCACTTCTCATAAGGACCCAGCTTGACTGAAATGGGGCCCATCTACTCCAAAATGATCTCTTCTCAATTAATTATATCAGCAGTGATGCTAATTCCCCATAAAGAGGCTACATCATAAGGACCCTGGGGAATCAGGACTTGGGCATATGTTGGGGTGGGGAGGCGCAGCTCTGTTTCTTAATAGATGATACATTCATTCTAGAACATTTGACTGACTATAGTAAAGTGTTTATCAGAGCATGTGTTCTCCCGGTCGGACACTAAAGCCAGCCACTTTCTGCCTCAAGTCACTCACTTTAGCATCACTGGACCTTTGGGAAGAAGGAAGATGTAAGCACAGGAGACACCAGCTTTGTGCAAATCCTTGGATGAGAGCCCTGGCTGTCTCTCAGGGGCCACCCAGGGAGGGTCACATTTCCACCTTTCACCTCAGAGACAAGGCACCACTGACAGACCTGAGCAGGATCAGCATCACATAAAACCAATTCAGAAGGTGGGCTGCCTCCCCACTGAATGACGGATGAAGGAACACAGGTTGCCATCCTGCATCAGTTGTGTCTTGCAGGGCCAGATGGCTGTACCTAACTTTCCTTTCTGTAATAGGTCAAGCCCTTCTAGGTCTGTTAAGATGGGAACAGAGAATGGAGGAGAGTAGGACTTATCAGTCACCCAGTCAGTCTCAGGGCTGGGACCATAACACAGCAGAGCCTCAAAAACCCTCCCCAAGATTAATGTCTGAGCAATAGTTCCTGTTGCTTGTGGAGGCCATGAACTTTAGACTAGGCTTCCCAATGACAAGGTCTTTGTGCACGGAGTGCAGGGAGACCCAGGCAGGGACAGCAGACGGAGCCTGCAGGCAGCCAGTGTCGCCGAGATATCCTATCACTACATTGGTCCTTCAGCTTGCATGGCACCTTCTTTATTCAGGATCCCATAAACCCCAGTGCCTCGGCTTTGGTGCATCCCAGACCCACCCCCTTGACCTTCATTCCTATAACTCAGATTTGCCTTAGGAGAGCTGCCCCGGTCAAGGACCTCATATGCCCAGGACCATCCTCACTCAATCCATGACAGCTCCTTGCCCTACATAGCGCGGGTACCATGGAGACTTCAGGAGTACTGTATTTTCAATTGTTTTACGGCCATGTAGTTTAGCTCATCTGAGTTTAGTTAACTAATTAGGCAGATTGTGACTTTAATATTTTCAAGTTAAGAGAAACTGAAATGAAGCTTCCCTTTGTTCCCCCCACCCCAAATTCTTATCTTTACATCCACCCCAAAATCAGGAATGAATAATCAATCCCTAAGACCTTTGGCTGGACAGACCTCAGAGGACTTGGGTGTGAACTGTTTGGAAGTGTCTTTCATGAGAACGGGATAATTTATCCTATGTGTACACCATTATTTTCTTTCCCTCCCCACTGACTCCCCCCACCCCAAGAAAAATCTAGAAGGGAAAATAAGGTCAGCCGGAAGGATGTGCGCAGGCGTGGGGACCCATCCCAAGAACTCACTGGAGAGTCAGAGCGCTGATAAAAGAGCTGATGGACCTCGCAGCTGCTCACCTCCCCACAGCCCTTCCCCCCTACTCCCCCCTCCCCTGACACCCAGCTGCAGCTGCTCAGAGCAGAGCCTGGCTTTGTGGAAAACAGAAAATTAGTGAGTCAAAGACTAGGGAATTAGAGGGAATGTGTTAATTGGATCTGCATAGAGGTCTGTGGAGGCTGCCAAGTGCCTAAACTCCATGTCCCTCCCTGTCCATACCACGCTGGTCACAGCCCAGAATTCCCAGCTCCTCCGAAGGGATCTCCTACAGGCAAAGAGGGTCAGGGAGCCAGCTCCTGTAGCTGAGGTCACCCCTCAAGCCAAGTGCTCCATCCACCTCCCTGTGATAGTTAAGAAGCCAGGTCCTTGAAGCTGGAGGGCCAGGGTGATCAACTCCTGAGCCAGCCTGGCTCCTCACACAGCCAGCCCTGTGTTCTTTTCCAGAGACCCCCCAAAGGGGCCTTTCTTTGGTGGTCATCACCTTCCTGACCTCTGCTCTTGCCTCAGGAAGAGACTATGAGCCCCTTGCCCTGGCTGGAATACAGAAGTTTCTTTCACTTTGAAAGTTCCTTGCAGGCCATCCGTGGGAAGGGGAGGCCCCGTGAGCCTGTGGTGGGGGTAGGTCTGAATATGTGTGATTTTTGCCTCCAGGATTGTCACATTGTGGGGGGTGCGGGGCGGAGGGGGGGGCTACTACTAGAGCCCAGTGGATAGAGCTTAGGTTACGGATGCTGTGGGCATGCTACATGACTCAAGACCAGCCCTCAACGAAGCTATCCAATCAATCAACAATCAAAATGCCCATTTTTCTGTGGGTGAAGAGACCTGCCTTGCAAGATTCTGCCAGCAACCCGCCCCCCACACACACACATAATACAAGAAAAATACAGGGGTGGGACACAAGCTGCTAATTATTTATTCATTCATTTGACTAGGGTTGACCTGGTGCCAACCGCATGCTCAGGACTTCTCTATGTGGGACTTAGCAAGGGAAGAGACAGGCAGGTCCCAGCTCATGTGGAGGTGATGTTCCCCAGAGGCCTTGGGTGGAAGACAGAAACCAAACAAATAAAGGCAGAGACAAATGCCAGACCCTGAGAAGGACCATTTGGAGACCTACAAGGGGTGGTGGTGCCACAGGGGGCCCTGGAATGTCTAGCTTTGATCTGGTGGTCAAAGCGGACCCCTGAAGAGGTGACATTTACGCTGAGATCTGAACCACAGGAAGGAGCCAGCCTCAGAAGGATCAAGAGACAGCTTTCTAAAGAGAACAGAGATGTCTGCAAGGCATGAAAGGGCTTGATGTGCCAGGAACAGTGGGCATGAGGCCAGCACAGTGGGGGAGGGACTACGTGCATACTTTCTGCCTATCAGCCCAAAACAAGAGGTTCAGAGTTTCTCTCCAAGCAAGGACTATTGGGGTTGAGGGAAGAGTGTAGTTCATATTTTCAAAGAAGGTGGCTGGTCCAGCCTGGCTCCTCACACAGCCAGCCCTTTATTCTTTCACTGTCCAAAGGGGTCTTTCTCTTTGGATGGATGTTGTGGATAAACCGGGCCTTCCTCAAAACAGATGCATTAAAGTTCTACCCATCTAGTTCTTCAAAGTGGGACCTTCTTTGGAGAGAGGCTCCACTGAGGTGACCAGTGAGGTCATCCAGGTGAGCCCTAGAGCAGTAAAATTGGTCACATCATAACGATAGGGAGATCAGCACAGAGGGACACACAGGGGATGTGGGGCACAGATGGAGGCAGTGACCAGGCTGAGCCTTCTGAAAGCCTTGGAGCCCTCACAAATGGCCAGCAGACTTCCAGAAGCTAGACCCACCCTTGAGCATATTCTCCCCCACAGCCTCAGAGGGAGCCAACCCCATTGCACCTTAGCCTTGAATCTCAACCTCCCGAGGTGAGCAGCAAACCTGTGCTGTTTGTCCTGGCCAGTCTGTCACACCAGGGACTTCTGTTTAGATGCTCAGCACTTTAGTCCCCACAGGACGGACAGTGGAGAGAGGTCAGCAGAAAAGCCAGGTGTGGGGCAGGTCCCTCACACAGGACCTGCTGACAGAGGGTAGGAACAGGACAGAAGCCCGGCATAGCTCCTATACTTGGCTTCAAGAAAGGTAGAGTGGGCGGGGCATGAAATCAGAAGCTGGCTGGGACTACCCAGCTGCCAGTGTGTCCGTGGCCTTCAACTTGAGCTGCCCAACAACCAGAGAGGTGAGAATCCAGGCCTGGGGCAACCTGCTCAGGAGCTCACCACGGGTCTATGAATAGATCTTCTGTCCCATTTGGACATTTTCTTCACTCACTGGAATACTGATAAGGTGACAAGGTCCATGATGAAATTTAAATGGGCTTGTCCCCTGAGAAGAACAGACCACTCTCCTACATCCCTGAAGGGCCACACGGGGACTTACAGATCTTGGAAATGTGCAAGCATTATGAGAATTCATCTGTTTCACGTGGATCCCATGACCAGGCGCTCAGGTCTGATAATGACCATGCCTGGGTCATGAGCTTGATTGTTGCTTCCACCTCGTTAAAGTCTCAGACCCCCCACCAGGTCATCTGCTCCCTTGAAGGTGACTTTCTGGATACAACCAGGAAGTGTTTCTCTATGTGTCTATCTATGCGTAGTTATGCACACATGAGTGCAGATGCTTGCAGAGGCCACGAGAGGGCGTTGGGTCATTGGAGCTGGAGTTACAGGTGGTTGTGAGCTGTCCAGTATGAGTGCTTTCATGAGAATTGTATGTGCTTCTAACTGTTAAGCTCTCTCTCTCCAGGCCCAACCAAGGGTTGAAGATAACCTAAAGAGACACTTTTGTCCCTCACTTTAACAATCAGACTTTGGAAACAATGGACGCATAAGAAGCTGGAATTCTCCCAGGCATCTCATGCTGGGCAAAGAGAAAGCCTACAGCCTGGTCTAGCCAGAGAAGCAACTATTTCTCCTGGAAAGATTTAAGACTTGGACCACGTTACAGAAGAGGTTATGATGGACTGATGATAAGCAGGACCACACCTTGACTGAGGACTGAGTAGCTGTGCATAACTCTGGCTGACCCTCTAACACAATCTCACTTCAGGAACCAGAGATGGACATTTGGTTGGGTCATTGGCTCTCTTTCTCTCTCTTCCCAATGTGCTAAATTAATCTCTTTTTTTCTGCTTTTCACTATTAATTTAGCTGTTTTAATTGGCTTATGGATAACAAATGACCAAGCCTAATTGATTTATTAGGGCAAAGACTGTCACCCTAAGTGACATGTCACCCTAAGCCACATGCCATCCTTCCTCAAAGCTTCAGGGTCATCTATATCTCGAGAACTAGGATTTAGACAGAGCCAATAACCTTTTTATGTAGGGAGAAACCTGTTTATTAAGGAAAAAAACTCAACTCTGAGGTGTTTTGAAAGGTCTTGGGCCCCTCAACTGCTGCCCTGAGGTGGTGGTGACTTTGTTTTTCACTTGTCTGTCTCTTGGCTTTGAAACAGGATCCTGCTGCGTAGTCCAGACTGAACTTGTACTCAAGAGTCTCCTACCTCAGCCTCCTGAGTGCTAGGGTTGCAGGAATGTGCCATTGTGCCTGTCAATGTTGGCTTTACTGACATGGGCATTTGCCTCCACTGTCTGGCAAGGCTCTATGGAGCAGTCTGTGCCTGAAGAAATACTGACCTTCAGGAAAGTTCTGGTCACCAATTGGGCCTTCCCACTGGCACACAGATCATTAGTCTAGAGTTTGGACTTAAGTCCTCAGTGGTCTGTTCTGGGGTGGTCTCCTCACTGTAAGATTGATGATAGGGACTGCATTCATAAGGAGGCAGGATGTCCCGGGCACTCAGACCAACCAGGAAGCACTGCTTTGCTCTGACACCCTCCCACCCTACCCCATCCACACCTGCAAGATCTAGGTGGAAGGCCATGACAGGAATAAAAGAGTCAAATAGCCCAACCAGCGCTGGCTGCCTTTGAGTTGGTGGGCCCCACTTTGAGCGTAGGGGAGGGTCATCCACAGCCAGATCGTCTGAAGTGGCTGCTTTTGCACACTCTGGAGGTAAATGGAGGGAAAATGCACGCACTGTTCTGTCATTTGACTGAGACATAGACTAGTGATCAGTTCTCTTCCATAGGGCTGATGAGATGGCTCAGTGGATAAGGGTGCTTGCCAGCAAGCCTGATGTCCTGAGTTCAAGCCTCAGAACCTTCGAAGTGGAAGGAAAGAATTGCTCAGGTTGTCTTCTGACCTCCACATCTATTCTATGGCATGTGCACTCACACACACACACACACACACACACACACACACACACACACACACACAAAATACATAAATGTTTGCAATAGAAAACTTTAAGCATGTATAACTCTCTCCTGGTTTCCAACAAGGTGAAGTTTTCTATGATGTATTTACAAAATTTTTCAGTTATTCCCACTGTAAAATTAAGAATACATATTATTTTAACTTTTATTTATTTTTTGAAATGTGGTCTCATGCGTGACAGGCCAGCTTTGAAACCACTATGTAGCTGAGGATTACCCCAAGCTCCTGATCTCCCTGCTTCTACCTCGAATCACTGTGATTACAGGCATGCACCACCATGCCCTATGCCCTAGTTATACAGTGATGGGGATTAAACCCAGGCCTTCTTGATTGCGTCCTTAGCCCCTAAACTTTTATTTTTCTGACAAACACACTGAGCTAGACTCCATTCCGAGTGGTTTGTTTGTTACCTCACTCATTCCCAAAGCAAAGGTATGAAATACTGCTGATGCTGGTCGCCGTTAATCAATAGGGAAACAGACAGAACAGCGAAGTTTACCAGGGCTCAAACCCAGACCCCACTGCTAGCTCTAAAATTAAAAAGGATAGTGGAGGAAGAGGAAGGGGTTGGAGAGGGAGGGGGAATGAGATGAGGGGGAGGAGAAGAAACCCATGAAGGGAGAAAGGAAGTAAGAGATGGAGGGAGGGAAAGGGGGAGGGAGGGAGAGAGTGGGAGCAGAGGGAGGAAAGGAAGAAGTCCCCATTTCATAAACACATTGCAAAGATTCCTAAGCCCCCTGTTACTTCCGCCAACCCTCCTGATTCCCACACCTCCCTCAGCATCCCCACACCTCTCTTTCCTCTCCCATTCTGCTTCAGCATCCCCACACCTCCTTCAGCACAAGTCTGCCTTCAGGGCTGATAGTCACCAAGTCCTTCTCTTTGGCTCAGAAAATTGCTGTGTAGCCTATTAATAAATATGTCTCTATTTTGGGATGAAGTTATTACTCATAGGACTCAGAACAAACAGGCTCATTTGATCTTTGGCAAATAGTATTTTTCAGAAGACGCTGAAGCCACAAGATCAGAAGGGATATATGAAAACAATTAGGAGCAGGGCAGGCCGTAATAAATTATGCAAAAGAAGACGGACTTTGTCAATTCTGGGGCCTCTAACTTGCATTAAGAACAGATTAAATGGGTTCCTGTAGGGAAACATACACTGCCAGAAGACCCTGGCTTCCAAGCTGAGCTGAGGGTGCCTTGGGTGGGAATGTCTTCCTGAGTCTTTGGTACCTATGTATCACGTATGTCTTATACCTGCAACCCTGGGAGGCAGGTTCCATCATCTGATATGTTGACTGTCTCCCCACTGGAAACATCCTTTCCCCCTTATTTGCACGGCCCTGGTATCACCACTTAGGAAATCACACTTTCATCAGAGCTCCTGTCTTCCGCTGTACTCCCAGCCAAGTACCACACCCTGGCCGAGACCCACAGCCTGGTGGTTTAGTTTTTTTCATCCAGCTGCCAAAAGTGCTAAACTTCTAGAAGCAAAACAAGGCTCCGGAACCTCTTGGTAAGTACCAGCCTAGTCTCAGCACTAGACAAAAATCACAGAGCCAGGGCTTTAATGGACTGTAATAGGAAAGTGTAGAGATCTAGGAAAGCAGCAAACACATGTGCATGGCTTCCTCTTTACACACACACACATACACACACACACACACACACACACACACACACACACACACACACACACATGTGTATGCATATATATAAAGACCCTGTACTCAAGGAGCACATTCTCAAGTTCTAGAGGTTGGGGGTATAACGTGCTTTTGGGGACACTGATCTTGTCCACATGAGTGAATCTCCCTGCTCCAATCTGCTGTCCATCCCTCTTTCTTTAATTTTTCAGAAAGTCCTTCCAGGCATTATCTTCTTTCTCCCTTGGCATCATCTTTTAAGGAAAAACATGATGTGATCCCTCTCTTTACGTCAATATTCCAGCATGGGTTGGGGGGCTGCTCACAAGGCCCCACTGTTAGCTCAGAAGCCACTGCAGTCAGTGGCTGTTACGGAAGAGAAGCCCAATTTTCTTCAGGGGTGGGGCCACTGAAAGGCTGCTCATGACGCAGTGGACAGTCTTTCCCTGTATGCAAGCAACACTAATGAGATTTAGTGAAGGAGAGAGAGAGAGAAAGAGAGAGAGAGAGAGAGAGAGAGAGAGAGAGAGAGAGAGAGAGAGAGAGAACATGACATTGAGAGGATTTAGGAGACAGGGCCTGGGAAGAGTTGAAGGGAGGGGGGGAGAGATGGAGGGATGGATTTGATCAAAATAAAATGCATTTGTGTAGGAACGGGAGAGGTGGCCCAGCAGTTCAGAGCACTTGATACTCTTGCAGAGGAGCCAAGTTTGGTTCCCAGATGCTTACACTGGTGGGGCTCACATCTGTCTGTGTCTCCAGTTCCAGGGAGACCACACCCTCTTCTGGATTCCACAAGCACCTGCATGTGCGTGCACCTACCCATTCCCAGACACACTAACATACACATAATTTAAATTTTAAAATAAAAAAGAAATGCTTTCATGCAAGAAAAGAGAGGAGAGACAGAGAAGGCAAGACAAAAATAAATCAAAACTGATTCACAGGCTACAGTCCTCCACAGGTTCTACCCTGTTCTCGCCTCCTCTTTAGTCCTGTTTCTCAGTCCGTGGTTTCCCTCTTCACCTCCTTTACTCACATCAATTAGACGTTCATCCTCACTCTGTCACCACAAGTCTTGAAATTCTGACCTAAGAAAACAGAAGGCTACATATCTAAGTCTGCCCACTACAGCCTTGGCTTCCAGTCTGTGGACTCATTAACTATAACCCTTGAATGGCCAGTCCATAGTTCACCATCACTTTGCCAAACTAAGTAGTCAGTGTTAGCTCCAAGTCCACCTGACTCTCTCCAGAATGTGAGCCAATGCATTACCTGCCCCTCTTTACCCTGACTCACTGGGCATTGTAGCACCCTCTCTCTGCATCTGCTGCCACATAGCAGAAGACGTGGTTGCCATGGTGATAAGCTACTAAAACTGGGAGAGGATTGATGGCATGCTGTGTTGGGGAGGCTCATTTTTGTTGCATATGAGAGACATCAGTCAGGGTTCTTGGCCAGAAACAAAAGAAGTGGATATTGTCAATTTTTAAGCAAAAATGATGATTCTTGAAGAGGTTATAGAGCTAATGAGAGTTCAGAAGCCTGGACTTGGGGGAAAAATAGTGAGGTTCTGGATGGTTCAGTAATGAATGAGAGACACCAAAAGATAGATGGCAAATGTGAGCTCTTTGTCCAAGGAGTTTGATCAAAAAGAGAATGCAAGACTAGTAACCGTGGCAGAGTAGGCGGGGGATCGGATGCTCTGTGGTGAATGGATGAGATACGAAACAACAGCAGCAGAGTGCCCTCTGAACACGATGAAATTGAACTAGAACTTAATTAACAAGGGAATTCCACTGAAAAACTTACGTAAAAGCGTATTTATGTCAAACAAGATGCATTTAATTAGCTGTGGATCAAAAGGGAAGTTGCAAGGGATATCAGAAAAGTATTTTTAATGAACAAAAATAAATACACATCAAAACTTATGAGGTGTAGCTAAAGATATGCTTAGAGGAAGAGTAATAGCTTCACCATGCACATGTTAGGAAAAAAGAAAGGTCTCGATAATAAAAATCAATCATCTGTGTTTCCTTGTTGAAAAATATGTGAAATTACAAAGAGAAGAGCAAGGTAATCCTAAAGCAAGAAGGGAATGATGATGATGATGATGATAATTATGATGATGATAAAGATGATGGTGATTATGATAATTTGAAGACAGAAACTACCAAGGAGAACCAATAAAATTAAATTGTTCAGCCGGGCGGTGGTGGCGCACACCTTTAATCCCAGCACTCAGGAGGCAGAGCCAGGGGAATCTCTGTGAGTTCAAGGCCAGCTTGCTCTACAGAGTGAGATCCAGGACAGGCACCAAAACTACACAGAGAAACCCTGTCTTGAAAACAACAAAGACAAGAAAAATTAAATTGTTCTCTACAAGAGACAGTAAAGGACAGATGGTCGAGTGTGTGCAGTGGGTTGTGGATAGACTCTGTGACTGATAGAGCTGTGTTGGTTTTTCCTCCCATTACTGTGATAAAATGCCCTGACAAAAGCAGGTTTGGGGAGAAACGATTTGTTTTGGCTCAGGGTGCCAGGATACAGTTCATCACTGTGAGGAAGTCATGGCAAGGAGAGTGGGAAGCAGCTGATACATTGTATCCAGTCCGGAAGCAGAGGGAGATGAACGCCGCCAGCTCAGCTCACTCTCCCCTTTTGTACAGTCCAGGACAGAGCCCAGGGAATGGTTCCTCTCACAGTAGGTTGATAGTCTTACCTCAATTGACCTAATCAAGATAATCCCCCACAGGCATGCCCAATCGACTAGCTCTCAAATGATTCCAGGTCTCATTAGGTTGACAGCTGAGCTTAACCGTTATGAAAAATGAGGTAAGTTTAAAAAAATTGTTATTGTGACACAGTGCTCGCTGAGTCCAAGCTTATTGGGGTGTGAAGCTGAAATGGGGACCCAAGACATCAGATGAACTCGGTAGGTAGGAAGAAAGTACCCACCAGAGACTGAAAGTCCAGACATACACATGCACAGAGGAGGAGCCAGAACCAGCCTTCCTGTTCCCTTTGCAGACTCTCTTGCTCCTAACCCTTGGGTTTATTCAACTGTTCTCTGAGGGCAGGGGAGAAAGGATGAAATACAAAACTCACAGTCCCTGTTTAGGACAGCCTTGTAGGTACTGGGCTCTGGAGGATCCTATGTTCCCAGCAAGGTCAGAAATGCAGCAGCTTCCCTTCTCTCCTCAGCCTAACTCTGGGTGGACCTGATTCCCGCAGAAGCCCCGTCTACTCTGGCAGAGTCTCTTCTGTCATTCCGATGTCTTGCCTTTTGTTCCAGGATTGTCCAGGGACAGCTATTTGCCCCGATTTGCAGGAGTCCCAGCTCACGGGCGTCAGAAAGGATCAGTACTTTGACTGCAGACAGCCCAGAGCACAGAGCATCTACCAGCCCAGCCACACTGGTAGCAATTCATCCAATCAGATCAGTGGCCACAAAAGGTGACAAGGGTTTTGGGCTCAAGGCAACCTTCTACCTTCTCTAAATGGTCCCCACTTATTTCTTAGGGACCCTGGGTCTCTCTTGTGTACTCAGTATCACACTCCCGCTGTGGGGGTCTCTTGTGTACTCAGTATCACACCCCTGCTGTGGGGGTCTCTTGTACACTCAGTATCACACCCCCGCTGTGGGGGTCTCTCATGTACTCAGTATCACACCCCCGCTGTGGGGGGCTCTTGTAGATTCTACTCCTTTCCTTGCCTTTTCATTCACTGTTGTATAAAAATGCTAAGCCTAGCAATGCCCATCTCCCGGGGCATCTGTACCGTTCTGTACTGCTCTACAGTTCACTGTGCTAATTGGTTTCCATGCCAGGGAGTTTGCACTGTCAGACTACAGGACTCTCAGGGTTGTCACAGGAGTGAGAAGGGCATCATGGGACCAGTTGCCCTTGGGTACCCTCAACAACTCTGATTCTATCCCCACAACCAAGACCCACAGAGAGCAGCACTACAACCCAAGGCCCCTTAGACAGCATGCTAACATTGCCCACACCGCTCTTCCTGCTTGCTTGTGTGAGAACGGGCTCTTTCTTGGGTGGCACATCAGCTCCGTGATGCTTGTTCTGACCCCTGACAGTGCAGGCTTGGCCTTTGTCATTTCTAACAGTCTGCACTGGACTTTTTATGATCACAAGTCTCAGAGACCTATAAACAACTCTGCAATCATTTCCACCCAGGCCAGAGGGGGAGCATTGCCCTTGGACGCCTGTGATTGGGGCAAACATAAACCTTCATATTCATGAAGGGTTTTCTGTGATTGGTCCAAATGCAAACCCTCATTTGCATGAGAAATTTGTTGTGATTGGTCCCCAAACCCCTTCTCTGACTACACAAGCAAGCCATTTGACTCCCTCGGTCAGGTCAGCTGGTTGGAAGACCATCTCCTGTGCTGTCTCTCCCAGTGTTGCAGCATTAAAACCCCAAAATGCCTCCCTCAAGTGGTCTTTTCTGGCCTACAGTAGGCCACGCTGGCAACATGAAGATCAGAACCAATGGAGTAGCCATTGAGACAGAGGCAGAGGGGCATCAGCAGACGCCACAGAAGAGCGGCCTGCCTGCTAAGCCACAGAAGAGCGACCTGCATGCTAAGCCACAGAAGAGCGGCCTGCATGCTAAGCCACAGAAGAGCAGCCTGCATGCTAAGCCACAGAAGGATGAGAACAGACGGCCACTTCACAGCTGAAGCGGCAGCAGTGGGTCCAGCTGCAAAAGCAACAGAGCCGCTGGTTACATTGATAGCTGCAAGAGAGGCAGAAAAACAAGATGGATGTCCAACCACAACGGAGGCAGCAGCTGCACCTCAGAGACAGCCGAGCTGCTTGGGAGGGCAGCTAGGACAGAAACAGGAGGGATGGGTAGAGGTGCAGAGAAGATGAAAGAAGGTGGAGAGCTGAGGCTGGAGAAGGACAGAAGGCTGTAAAGTGCCAGCGAAGGGAAATTGAAAGCTCTGGCCACTGGAAGAGTTCCAGAGAGTTGGTTGTCAAGTTTTTAGGGCCAAGGGTCTCAGACACTCTAGACTTGGGAGCTGTAACACTGGCTGCCATCAAGGCCTAGGTCGACCAAAGAACTATAACACTAAACAGAGCTAATGGCCCCAATACCCGATGCCAGCCAACACAGAAACCATATAATGGTAGGGCTGAGGAATCCCACTAACCCTGCTACCCTAGAGTAGATTGTAACATTATGGGGTACCACCTACTGCTGCACACGCCTGCCTGCTGCTACTGCTGGAGGATGTCAAACAGTAAGAGTTACAAAAGCTGACAGAAAGCAGCGTAGCTCCTCCTCTGCATGCAAACTCTGTCCTGGTGGGAGACAAGGGTCCCAGCCGGCAGCTTGGAATCAGGACTTCTCTCTTTCTCCAGGGCTGGACTTTCTAGGAAGACTGAAACTCAGGGCCCTCAATAGCCCGCTATGAGGCCTGCATGAGGGTCATGTGCATGTGTTCCGGATGTCAGCTTTTGGAAGATTTGCCAAGGAAGGGTTGCTGTCCATTTGCTTAAAGAAAAGCCCTTGAATTGCATCGGCTTCTGGCCCCACAACACTTAGGTGTGGCGCCCCTCTGTTTTTGCGAACACCCACTTGCCCATTTCAGTCTCTGCCACACATCCACCTCACACTTGAATATGTCCCCCATTGCCCCGTGACAGGCCAGGATACGCAGGACAGGGTTGAGGAAAGGGTAGAGAACTCACCCAGGGTTTGTCCTGATGAGAAATAATGGACATTCCCTGGAGGAGGGGTGCAGACACATTTTATAACCAACAGCTACACTGGAGCAGCCTGGCCAAAGCTTTCCCAGTCATGGCGTAGGAAGCAGAGACCCTGCAGCACAGTTCCCAAGAAAATGCTAATGACCCGGATGCTGGCTACATCGCTCCTGTCCTCCTTCACGGGCGGTGTGTCTTGTGGAAACGTTGGCCCTTAAATATGGAACAACAGAACTCTAAGGTATGGAACATGACAAACGACATCCCCTGGCTCTGGCTGAGTGTAGTCCACAGACATGGTGTATAAGCCCTGGACTGTGACAGTCTGCAAGCCCAGCAGATGTCTGGGGCATTGAAAGGAAAATGATTGCCCTCATCAATTTTCCTTTTAAGGAACCTTTCAAAAGTGTTTTTTTCCCCCCTCAAAAAGTGCATTAGGGCTTTTCAATAAAAATGCTTTCTTGCAGTTCTCACACTAGTTGGAGTGGAGAGGCGGGGCCTTGGGGATGTCCAGTTTTCTCAGGCAGTGGAAACAATACGAGACTGTGTTCCAATCCCAGCTGCAGACTTGGCCCCAGAACGGGTCTCCCTTGGGGGAGTGTCCCACTTAACCTCTTAATGCTGGTGGTCCTGCCTTAAAGGAGAGTGACTGCATCCTTCCCACAAGCTCAAACGTGATGTCTCAGGAAAGTGTTAATAACCCCGGGGCTGGAGAGACGGACCAGTTAAGACAGTTACTGCTCTTGCAAAGGGCCTGAGTTTGGTTCCCAACACCCACCTTGGGCAGATCACAACTATAATTCCAGCTTCAGGAGACCCAACTCCTGCTTCTGACCTCCACAAGTATCCCACTCACATGCACAAACTGCACACACACACACACACACACACACACACACACACACACACACACACATTTAAAAAATAAAATAAAATCCTAAAAAAAAGTGTTAATAATCATACAGTACCGAAGTTTGGGGAGATGGCTCAGTGAGTAAGAGTGCTTTCTGGAAAAGCCTGAGGACCTGAGTTCGGATCCCAGCATCAACTTGGACATGGCTTTAACACGGGCATTAGGCATTAGGGCAAGGGGTGGGGTGCAAAGGCAGGAGGCTCATTGGGGTTAGCTGGTCACCAGTCTAGCTCCAGGTCCAGTGAGAGACCCTGTCTCAAAGGAATAAAGTGAAGAGTGACGGAACAGAGCCCCTGGCATTCTCTTCTGGCCTCTGCATGCACACAGAAATGGCGCACCCCTGGACACACACCACTATATGCAAAACACACATGGGGGAAGACAGCGAGGGAGGGAGAGAGGGAGGGAGGAAGGGAGGGACAGGGAGAAGAAAGAAAGAGAGGGAGAAGAAGAAAGGAAGGGAGGGAGAGAGAAGAAAGGGGGAAGACAGGGAGGGAGAGAGAAGGAGACAGAGGGAGAGAAAAAGAGAGAGTCAGTAGTCCTGATAAATATTGTAAGTGATGCTTTCATGTTCTATTGTGCTAATGATGCTGCAACCTCAGCCAGAATTGTAGTGAAGCTAAGCGCAGCATCTTCTGGATAAGCCCCCTCTAGGGAGATGGTAATTCTCGCACAGTCAGCCTGGGCTGCTAACAGGACCTCACTCTAACCTGCGATCTGGTCATCTTTCTCTTCTCTCAAACCCTTTGCTGGGTCAGGTGAGCTCCACGCCGCCGCCCGTATTTCACTCCCTTCTTAATAAAGTAGTTGCGCTTGCCGGCTTCCCTGCTTTGCTCAGCACAGCCTAACTGAGCGCGCACCGCCTGACCGACCGCCTGCAGACTCAGCTCTTTCCTAAATTGGCTCAGGGGCTCACGGGATGACAGCCATGCACACACGGGGGACAATGGGATTGCCATGGCCTCAATGTGTCCCCCAAATTCAGGCAATTCGCCAGTTCAAACACCGATATTTGGAGGTGGGCCTCTGGGGAAAAATAAGGTTAGACAAGGTCTCCATGGAGGGTTCTCACATGACCAGACTGGTGGTTTAAAAAGAAAAGGAGAGATGCGAGATTGCGCATGCGCTCTCTGCAGGTGGTGCCTCTGCCATGTCATGAAGCTCTTGTCAGATGCTGGCTCCATGGTCTTGGATTTCCCAGACTCTAGAACTGAAGATACTAAACTTGTTTATAAAGTATAGTGTGACATTCAATTAAATAGCAGAAAAGGACCCATGATAACCAGGAAATAACCTCCGAGATGGATGCGACTGATCACATGGCTGTTGTGATATCAGCCTTGACTGTCAACTTGACTGGACTTGGAATCACCTAAGAGACACACCTCGGGGGGCATCTGTGAGGGTGTTTCCAGAGAGGCTGAACTGAAAAGGGAAGACCCACCCTGAATGTGGTGGAATGATTTCAAGGGCTGAGGACTCAGACTAAAGAAGAGGAGGAGGAAGAGGAAGAAGAAGGAGAGAGAGAGAGAGAGAGAGAGAGAGAGAGAGAGAGAGAGAGAGAGAGAACCTAAGGCTGGTGAGAGGACAGTAGAGTCTATATAGACACGAGGGCATGAGTTCAGATCCCCAGCACGCATACTGGGTGTGGCCGTGCACATCTGTAACTCTAGGTGAAAGAAATAAGCTGATCTTCAGAGCTCACTGGCCAGTCAGTCAAAGAGTGCTGAGTCCAGCAAGAGACCCATCTCACTCAAAAGATAAGGTAGAGCATTCTAGATAAAGACACTTGACATTGACACCTCTCTGCCTAAGTCTCTCTGTCTCTGTTTCTGTCTGTCTTTTGTTCTCTCTCTCTCTCTCTCTCTCTCTCTCTCTCTCTCTCTCTCTCTCTCTCTCTCTCTCCCTCTCCCTCTCTCTCTCTCTCTCTCTCTCTCTCTCTCTCTCTCTCTCTCTCTCTCTCTCACACACACACACACACACACACACACACACACACACACACACGACAGCTTGATGAACACCAGCATCCAAACATTCATCTCCCTGTTTCCTGACTGCAGACACAGTGTGACAGTGTCTGGATTTCTGTCTCCCTGACTTCCTGATTATGACAGACTGTACCCTCAAACTGCAGCCCCCAAAGATAAAACACACCTTTACTCCCTTAGTTTATTTTTTAAGGCACTTGTCACTGCAACAAAAAAGCAACTTTTTGCCTCTCTTCCTTCAGTGCTTCAAGCTTGTTCATGTCACTAAGGTGACAAGGCTTTGATACGTCTGTTAACAATGATTCAGAAAATCCTCGTTCAAAACAAATAGGTCATCTATGGGAAAACATATCCTAACTCTAATGTAACTATAAATGTAAAGAGTTGGTGGTCCAAAGGCCCCTAGTCCTCCTTCAAAGGGACAAGGCATGATTCAAGCAGAAACAAAGGCCAAAATTATAATTTAACTAGACTTTGAAAGGTAATTGAAAATGAGGGTTTGTTTGCTTGTTTATTTTTATTTGTGATTGGAGGTTTTCATTTGCAAGATTGACACTGTTACATGAATTGGTTACGTTACACTGTTTGGCAGGCGACGGGTTTGGTGAGAATCACTTGACCAACATGCATCTTCAGAACCACAGGTCCTCGTCAGCTGAAGCAAGGCGTCCTAGACAGCTTTAGCTTTCAACTTGACACAGCTGGCGTCACCTGACAAGTAGTCCCAAGTACTCTAGAAATAACGGTGTCTCGTTTCTGAGCTGCCAAGGGAATTCGTTGTGATGGTGTGTGCTTAGCCCAACAACACTTGCTAAGTACTCGATGAAAAGTAGACAGCATTATTGATTAACGCTCCGGAAGGAGTCCTGTCGACACAAAACTACCAAGATCGCAGGAAAATATTGCTATAACCAGAGGGTACACATTAACCATCTCCCCTAAACATGATCTTGTCTGTGACAAATGACAAATTCTTAACTGAGGAAAACCTACCCATAATGCAAGCTCTCTCTGTCTCTGTCTCTGCCTCTCTCTGTCTGTCTCCCTGTCTCTGTCTCTGTCTCTGCCTCTCTCTGTCTCTGTCTCCCCCTCCCCCTCCCCCTCCCCCTCCCTCTCTCTGTCTTACTCCTTTGGAAACCTCAGCCCCTGTGTGGAAACCTAAGAAAGCTCAACAGCATTCAGGACTGCATAGCAAAGGTGAGCTGCCACCTCCTTGAGCCTCAGAAGGATTCTCTACTTTCTTCTGTCTTCCTAAACTCTGGGTAGAAACACACGTTTTCAGATGGTTCATCACAGGTGTGTGTGTGTGTGTGTGTGTGTGTGTGTGTGTGTGTGTGTGTGTGTAGTTTTCTGTAGTTCTGGGAAGAAAATTCAGAGCCTTTCACATGCAAGAGCTCTACCATTTAACTCCACTTCATCCCCTTAATGTGTGTTGTTATAAAATAAGAGAATATCCCAATCAGGTACTGAGGTCATTGATACACCGGGTCTCCATTTAACCTCCTGTACCCCTCTTTAGCAAAGACTCCATCCCTATGACAAAAGAAGTTAAGATTGACCCTTACTTAAAAATTGAGTTGTGCCACTGACAAGGAAGGTAGGTAGATAAATAGATAGATAGGCAGATAGATAGACAGACAGACAGACAGACAGACAGACAGACAGACAGACAGACAGACAGATAGATAGATAGATAGATAGATAGATAGATAGATAGATAGATAGATAGATAGATAATAGATGAGAGATGATGCCAGATAGATATATGATGGAACAGATACATGATAAATAGATGGGTAGATGATAGATAAATGATAATCCACTGTGCAGAGAACAAAGAGACAAGGACAGAGATAGATAGAGGAGGCAAGGTGCTATCTCAGAATTTACCCATGGTGCCTATGCCCTGGTATTTCCCATCCATTACTTAAAGGGCACATTCTAACACAGAGGATTCTGACCCTGTATGATAAAGCAACCTTTTCTTATTAAATAAATGATAAACATCTGTACATAGCCACCATTTGGGAAGGTTACTGTCTTAGGGTTTTTATTGCTGTGAAGAGACACTATGACCACGGCAACTCTTATAAAGGAAAACATTTAATTGAGGCTTACAGTTCCAGAGATTCAATTCTTAATCATCATGGCGGGGAGCATGCAGCATGCAGGCAGACATGGTGCTGGAGAAGGAGCTGCTACGTGTTGATATGCAGGCAACAGGAAGTAGACCGAGTATAATACTGATTGAAGCTTGAGCAAAAGAGATCTCAAAGTCCACCCCCACAGTGACACACTTCTTCCAACAAGACCACACCTACTTCAACAAGGCCACACCTACTTCAACAGGGCCACACCTCCTAATAGTGCCACCCCCTTTGGGGGCCATTTTCTTTCAAACCACCACAGTTAGTGAAATCTACTGAAAGCAGATTTCTTTTCCTATTACTCATGCTGATGAAATACATGCACCACAAAACCAGGTTTTGAGTAGTCTCCCCAGAGACAACAGGATCATAATAACCAAGGCGAAAAGCTTGTGTTTGTCACCAGCAATGTCAGTGGTGAACACAGGAGCCTGCACTTCTGAAGAGCCCAGCTAACTGAACACGAGCCACTGAATCCATGGCAGCATCTGCACTCGACCAGGAAGCACCAGCTTCCACGGTCCCAAGCTTGCCCTCCTGGCATGTTATCACCAGACCATAGCCTCCGTCAGTCTCCAAGGTGATCTCAGAATCTTCCTCCCTATTAACGCAGCTGCATAATTTATAGTCCTGTTTTTTCAGGCTGCTTTAGCCAGCTCTGCTATGGATTCTGCCACTGAGCTCAGGCCCAGAGAAGTCTGTCTGCAACTTACCACACTGTACCAGTGTCGATATGGATGGCTTCCCATAAACACTGGGTAACTGCAGGAAGGAGACAAGATGGTAAACAGGGCCACACAAATCTCAGCTGTCTCTCTTCCTGTGTCCGAATGTTCTTCCACTCCTACCATGCTAACTAGAACTTTATTCTCTCTTAACTCACTCTATCTATGAAGGAGATGCCCATCAAAGTCATCCCTGCAAAAAATAATAATATAAAAACACGATATGCTAATTTTTAAATTTTTAAAAAATTTTTATTTTTAAAGCTCGAGTTAGAATTTATCTGATAATAGTGTAGGGCTTTTTTTTTAAAAAAAAAACATTTGTTAGTCCTCTTAATAAAAAGAGAGATTTCTATGAATAAAGTTGAAGAAATTGATGGATTGAGAGTTCTCTCTGTTACTAATGTGTGTTAATTGACATGTCTCTCTCTAAGAGGAACCCAGAGTGTTCATTACTTCCCCATCTCTTTGACCACAAATCCTTTCTTTGAAGAGACTGTGTGATATAACCCACTGAGCAGAATCTTAAGTTGTCCTCTGATCTCCACAATGCTCCCCCAGCCCCTACACGCCAGTGAATGAATGTTATTTTTAAAATAGAAATACTGAATTTATTTAAATGTAAAATTAAAAGGAAAGCAGCAAATGCTGCTGAATCCAGGAACCCTCCCTCACCACAGCTCAGCCTTCTGCGGTTGACGCTCAACCTTGAACGCCAACTGACGAGATCTGGAAGCAGCTAAGAGAAGTGCCTTTGGGCGGGCCTGTGTGGGGATCTCCAAGAAGGATGAACTGAAAAGGAGATACCCTCCCTCGGAGTTGGAGAACAGTCAATGGACGCCCCACATGTAAGGGTCGAGGAAAAAGCACCGCGCCCTGCCTGGCTTCACTCCTTTCAGGAAAGCGCCTCTGTTTCTACTGTTGCCGCTTCCATCTTCCACTGACGCCTTTGTGCCTGAACTGAAGACCAGCAGCTCTCCACAAAGAGGCTCTTCCTGGTCTTCTGCATCAGATGGGGCTGCTGAGGCAGCTGGCATTGAAGAATGAAGTAGTTCTTGGGTCCTCAGACTCCAGTGTGCAGACAGCCACTGTTGGGCTATCCGGCCCTTAGTGTTCAAGCTGATCTAACGAATCCATTCTCATAACACATCCACTCGCGCGCGCGCGCGCGCGCGCGCGCGCGCGCGCACACACACACACACACACACACACACACACACACTACGCTAAGGGTTCTTTCCCTCTAGAGAACTGTCATCCTACATTCCATCTCCCTGACTAAATAACCAGCATCTGCTCTCAAACCATCCTGCCCACAGCTGCAGCTTCCACACCTGCTCTCAAGTCTATGTACTCACAGCTGCAGCTTCCACACCTGCTCTCAAGTCTACATGCTCACAGCTGCAGCTTCCACACCTGCTCTCAAGCCTATGTTCCCACAGCTGCAGCTTCCACACCTGCTCTCAAGTCTATGTTCCCACAGCTGCAGCTTCCACACCTGCTCTCAAGTCTACATGCTCACAGCTGCAGCTTCCACACCTACTCTCAAGCCTTCCTGCCCACAGCTGCAGCTTCCACACCTGCTCTCAAGCCTTCCTGCCCACAAGGGCAGCTGCAGCACGAGATTGGTCCAAGTCTGAATCCAGTTCCTAAGTCCTGAGAGAAACCATTGCTTCCCCACCTTTACTCAGGGTCTGCCATGATCCACCGAGTTGTGACTCACAGTAAAAATATCAAAATTGTTAGGAGCAGGGGTGAGCATGCTGGCCACCCCTCCCCACATCTCTTCTCCCTTCTCCCTCAGGATAAAGCCCTGGTTCCTTACTGTGCACTTCATCACAGTCTTCCCCAGGGTCCTTGAAGCTGAACATGGCCCAGTGACTAAGTTCTGATTAAAAGATGAAAACAGGAGAGCTGAACGCAGCTTCCAGTAAATGCTCCTCCTAGCTAAGCAGGGCCTGCCCAGGGCCTGCTTCTTGTTCCCTCTTCCCCTTACTCCACCATGACGCCTGACTTAAGGCCATCTGAAGTTTAGCCACCGTGACAACCAAGAAGACGAAGACTGCATCCTAGAAGGGGCACAAGGATGCCTTAGGAGGAGTCTGTGTCTTCCCAACCCTCGTGGAGCCTCCACCCAGGACGGGACTCCTACCTGTCAGGATTCTCCTTTTAGACCTCATTGGTCTGCATTTCTCTCTTACAAGTCCTCAGATCTGTTCCATCCATATAGAAGCTAGCTATGGCCAGAGAGACATTTTTTCACACACACATTCTTCTATCAGACAAGGGACCAGCTCTCTATATGGTCAGAGATCTGAGACCTCCTGTACTATTTATTCTTCAGCTGTTCCCACCGTCATCAGAGCAGGGGGACACTGTGGCATCCCAGGACACCCATCCCAGTCTGGAAGGCCAAGTTTTATGACCAAGAAACAGAAACCCCTGTTTCTCCACCTAGCAGAGTCTTAGCATGATCATATCAGAACACAGAGTGGGCACAATGGGACTTAGAAGGTGCTTCTTGTCTTTCGCATTATGGATACTTGGGATTGTATCTGAAAGCTTTGAAGGTCCATCCTTGAAGGCTCCTGGACTTTCACACTGCTTCAGCCTTTTCTCAGCAGAAGCACCGGGACACCCCAGACAATAAACACTCAAACTCTGCCCTAGACTCTGCAGGCGAGACTGTCCCTCCCTGGGGACCAACAATACAGCAGCATAATGTCAGCACAGGTAAGTCGGGCACCATGGAAACGAGTTCCTAAGGCCCAAGTGCCAGTGCCTGAGATGTGGAAGAGACCATGACCACTGTGATGGTTAAATTGTCAACTTGACACACTCTAGACCCACCTGGGAAGAAAGTCACAATGAGGGGGTCGTCTAGAACAGGTTGGCCTGTGAGCATGTCTTGGGAGGTATTTTGACTAGTTTATCGAGGTGAGGGGACCCACACACACTATGAGTACATGCATACCTTCTTCCTCTCTGCTCTCAAGTGTGGATGTGACTAGGTGCTTTAGACTCCTGTTTCCTTGACTTCTCCGTAATGATGGACTACAACCTGGAACTGGGAGCTGCAGGAAGCCCCTTCTCCCTTGTTAGTTTTTGCCAGGGAACTTTATCACAGCCACAGAAATGAAAGCAGGATGATCACAAAGGACACTTCGTGTCACCTGTAGCATGTGCTACCACACAGCTCTCATTCACACACTATCTACCGCCATGCACCCAGGTCCTGGCCACCCGGAATTCCTCCACGCCAGTCACCCATTATCTCAGTTATCCCTCCCCTAACCAACTCAGTGTGAGATCCCAGCTCTTCTACCAGCAGCTCTCAGGCCCTCCTCGCTTTGTTTTTATTTCCCCCCTCACTTCCGTCCGGTACCCTATGTTGACTACATTGGCAAATGGCCCAGCTCTTCAGATGGAGCTGGCAGAACCTTCACCAGGCACTTACCGTTTTATTTATTGCTTATCGCCCCATCATGCTCTGTCAGAAGGAGTATTTTTGTCTCACTCATTCTTTTTCTTTCTCCTCAAGGCTTAGAAGAGTGCCTGGCATTTGGTAGTTGCTCGATAAATATTTGTGAAAGGAATGAATGAGTGTCTCAGACTTGCTGACAGGAAATGCACTCCCTGGGCCTGGTCCAGAGAGCAAAGTGACCGGATGCTCTGGGAGGGAATGCTACCCAGACTTGAAGGCAGGATCTGGAGGTCTCTTGTCTCACCAGAGAAAGCTGAGGACTAATGCAATGTTGAGAAGGAGAAAACCAGCTCTCGTAGCTCTTTATGAAAAGACATATATAGTTCTTGGTGTTTCTGTAAAGCACTAATTCAGAGCTACTGGAAACAGAGACAGAGCCCTGGGGAAAAGCATATACCCAGACATATGGGTAGCTTCTGAGAATAAGGGGAGGGCAGAGGACCACCAAGTAGAAGTAGAAAGGGCTATAGACAAAGCAGGTGTGAAGTGTACCCTTCACCCTCTAGCTCTTTATTAAATGGGCTCACCAGCCCAGTCAGGTGCCTTGCTGATCACAGTGCAGTTTCCCAGCTCCTTTGTAGGACCCTGACTAGGTCACAGTGCAGTTGCCTGCATAGGGAAGAATCATAATTCTGATGTAGCCACTCAAAATCTAAGGCCCAACACTCAAGGTCAGTGTCACCCTCAGATCCTGGTGTGGCTTTGCTCCAATGAGTCACCCAGGACATTCTTTGATTTCGTTGCTTATGACTAGAGGGGAAGACTGTGAGCATTAAGTCTGGTTTCAAGCTCACACAGTTATACAGACTACAGGGTCCATGCTCTCAAGACTCTGGGTGTGGTTGACTGCTCTACTGTTGCGAGCGCTGAATTTCTAATCTTTGAAAAGCGTCCTGTGGCTGCCTTCTATGCGGTGGCATGCACATTAGTGAGCCAATACTGCAAACCTGTACTAGGCTCTGCCAGGACTCACGCAGTATCTCCTGTGGTCGGCACATGTAGCTTGTTCACTCACTGCTTCCTCTCATGATATGAATATGCCTTTGCTCAAACTCATCTGCGACCTGAAGGAGTCCTAATTTCTTCTCCTGTGGCTGAGATAAAAATTCTCCATGAAATCAGCTTAAGGAAGAAAGGGTTTAGGTAGGCACAGAGTTCAGGGTATAACCCATCATACTGGAGCACTCAAGGCGGCAGGGCTTATAGGAGCTGGTCACATGATGCCCACAGTCAGGAAGAAGAGAGTGATGAACACCCATGTTTGGCTTGCTTTCTCCACTTTACACAGTACAGCCCCCACCCCACCCCCCACCCAGTGCAGTACTGTTTCTCTCCAGGGTTGCTGGTCTCTTTAACACCTCTAGCTGCTTCCTTGGTGACCTGCTGTTTTGAAATTCCCTACACCAAACAAATTAGTCTATTAACTTTAAACTCAACTTGACTCAAGTTCTCAGGACACGGGCAGAAGGAAGCCAGATTCCTAGCAAATGTGTTATACAAATGGCTCCAAACCCAGTCCTTGGTCCTACCTGAAAGCTCAGGAGCCTGGTCTCCCCTGTGTATGTTTCTCTCAACATTGTTGTCTTCCAAGTTTCCACAAGAATGGTCCACGAAGGCCAGCCCTGATTCCAGCATACTAGGACTTATTATCCACAAAACAGTTCCAAGGGGGGGGGGAGCTGTACTGTGTAAAATGGAGAAAGCAAGCCAAACATGGGTGTTTGTCACTCTCTTCTTTCTGACTGTGGGCATCATGTGACCCATGGACCACATTGCCATGGTGCTCATCGCCATGGCCCCACTCCTGGTACTAATTGCCTTAGTGTTGTTTGTTTGTTTGTTTGTTTTGGTTTTTCCTGTTGCTGTAATTTTAAAAATGACAAAATCAACAGCCCCCTCAGCTCCCAGGGCAGGAGTTATCACCATTTCATGTTGACTGACTGGCATTTTCTGGTTGTTACACACAATGGTACATATGTAACCAGAGTGTGGGCCTTAGTATGGCATGGGATGCTGTCAACAGCATGCAGCTTCAATTGAGAATACCTCACACGTATTTACACGCTTGGGTCTTTGGTTTATTGGTTGTTTTTCCTGTTGCTAGGATACAATAACTGACAATGGCAACTTGAGGAAGAATAGGTGTACTTTGGCTACAGTTTGAAGGGACAGCCTGTTATGGCAGGGCAGGTGGGGTGGCAGAAGCATGGGAGGCAGCTGGTCACATTGCAGCCGCAGTCCTGAAGCAGAACAAGATGCGCATGAGTGCTCAGCTTCCTTTCATCTTCTTGTTCAGCTTAGGAGCCCAGCCTATGGCATGGTGCTGCCCACAGTCAGGCACAGACCTGCCTACAGGTATGTCTCCTAAGTGGTTCCAAATCCAGTCAAATTGCCGATCAAGATTAACCCGTGAAGTCATGTAGGAAGCTCAGTGGAGACTTGGGCACTCAGAAACAAACAAATCCCTTTTAAGAATTTGGACCCCGAGAGGATGTATGCCTGCCTCGGCTCCTTTGGCCTATGCACCCCTTCCCTCCAGAAGACCCCTCTCATTCTCCCTCACTCAGTCACAGAACATGCACCCCTGATCTGTTCCTGTGAAACAAACGCCTCTCGAACTCAAAAGCTTAAAACAATGAACCCTCATTCTGTCATGGATGAACTCCCATCCTTTTTTTAAAAATTTTTATTTATTTATTTATTTTGGCTGTTTGAGACAGGGTTTGTCTGTGTAGCCCTGGCTGTCCTGGAACTCACACTATAGCCCAGGCTGGCCTCAAACTCACAGACATCTGCCTGCCTCTGCCTCCCAAGTGCTGGGATTAAAGGTGTGCACCACCAACCACTCAGCAATGAACTCCAATCTTGAAGTTTCTCTGACTTAAGCATTTTGCATACGGCGGGGCTGTTGTTCTGGCTCCAGACTGCTCATGGTGTCCTGGTAAGCACTTAGCCAGGGTTGCCAGCATCAGAAGGCTTGGCTGGGATGGAAGACGTGCTTCCAGGAGGGGTCATTTACATTCGCAGGCTGCGTGATGCTCTAGGCAGAAGGCCTCAGGGCCACTTTCTCACTGGTGTCCTCTGACCAGGGCACTGGCTTCCTCCAGACTGAGCAAACCATGAGACAAAGGAAAGCAGCAGTGTTCAGAATTGCACACAATTGTTTTTTCAATGTTCTAGTGAGGTCAGGGCTCTGTAAGGGCAAGAATGCCAGGAGATGGGGGTTACTGTGGCCAGTCTTGAGTCTGTCCACCTCAGGGAAAGAATTTATTTTCCTGGTTGACAAGTAGACAAGTGAGCTGTAAGCTCCATGACAGCAAGAGTGTGGCCTTTAGCTCCAGTCTGTGAAGCAATGCCAAGCTCATGGCCGCACAGATAATAGCTGTTCATTGAATATTCTAGAGTAAATGGTAAGAATTCTTTCTCTGGATTCTGTCTCTGCAAGCTTATGCCATGTACTATAAAAGGGACACTTCATAGGGAATGGAAAAAATTAAAACAGCCAAAAGAATAGGAATATAACTTTGAGAAAATGCAATCCAGAGAGTTATTTCCACAACATGAAATCTGGTCAGAGGTCTGGTCGGTTGCAGGCACCAGGGATGGGCAATATGATGACTATTCTTGGTTGTCAACTTGTCTATATCTGGAATTAACTAAGACCCCAAAATGGAGAGCACACCTGTGAGGGATTTTTGCTTAATTTAAAGTAGGAAGATTCGCTTCTAATTCAGATCTTTGAGGTAGGAAGACACACCTTTAATCCAGATCATTTGAGCTGGGAAAACCCACCTCTAACCTGAGATACATCTTCTGCTGGAAGCCTGTGTAAAGGACGTGGAAGAAGGAAGCTTGCTCTCTTTGCCTGTTTGCTCTCTCCTCACTAGCAAGTCCGTTCCTTCACTGGCATTAGAGCTACTTCTTCAGGACTCCAGTGTATACTGAAGACGGCTTGAGACATCCAGCCTCATGGACTGAACAACTATGGGATTTTTGGACTTTCACAGCCATAGATAGATAGATAGATAGATAGACAGATAGATAGATAGATGATAGATAGATAGATAGATAGATAGATAGATAGATAGATAGATAGATAGATAGATAGATGATAGATAGACAGACAGACAGATTCATTTGGTAAGTTCTGTTACTCCACAGAACCCTGACTAGTACAGTGAGGAATCTTGGTATCACAGGACTTTCCACTGCTTGGGGCACAAAGCAGGTGGAGGACACATCTCACGCATTCAACTGCATTCAACTGCATCGCATCTGCCTTGCCTCTAGGATGGCTCCAGGTAGTAGAAATTTGACAATGAGCACAATGGGCAGTTTCCCTGTCCTCTTGTCCCTGGTGATGGCACTCATCCCAAATCACTCTAAAGGAAACCCTGAGAAGAGCCACCCTAGTCACAGAACCCTTTCCACGTGCAGTCCCTGTGTAGAGTGACAGGTGCATCTCCAACATCAGCCGGCCAGGATGGCCCCAGCGGACTCCCAGGCAGGAAGCATAACCAACATCCGCCTCTGACCTCCAGGTCTGTGTCCCCGCTCACATACTCCATTCATCACCTAGATGTGCTGCTGTTGTGGAAGCCAGGCTTCTGTCCCTGCCACACATCTCAGACGGGCCCCGAGAAGGAGAAGCAGAGATAAACCTGTGCATTAGGAGGAAACACTGGCATGGGAGGAGGAAGTGAGATACGGACAGGCAGGAGGCTAATGTGTTATCAAGTAACTTCCCACCATGGCAGTTGCAGCCTCGAGCTCTGGGAACTGAGAACTCTGGGAACTGGCTCAGAGCCAACTGGGGTCATGCCCAGCAGTCGTCCCACAAAGGGGTAAAAGTGCCAGGCATTTGTTCGACAGCCCCACAGTCAGGGCTGGGGAGAGGCTGAGGCTTTCGTGGCATCTCCAGGTGTCTAGCACACAGGCGTAGGTACAAACGGTGACAGCTTGAAGTCTGCAGGTGACAGGAGAATGTAGGAGCCAAGAGGTGACAGCAGGGGCTGCGGACAGCTTGAATGCTTGCACAGATTCACCCCATTTATTCGCTTACCCGTTCATATTTACCTACCAGTTGGGCCAGGCGAGGCCCTCACCTGGAGTTGGCAAGTGAGAGGTTGGGAATTTTACAACCACACTCCCCTACGTTCTTCAGAGGCCTGTGCCATGCTAACTTGAACACAAGTAGGAAAGGAAGCTTTCCCTGCGCTGGGCAGGCTCCAGGCCTTGTCTGTGCGATCAGTGGTATCTCCACTCCCGTCCTCTGAGAGGCCAAAGGCTAATCCTCCCTGTTACCACAGTAGCACCCTCTCTCCTGGTCACCCGAGGCCTCTCTGTTGGGAGTCGAAGGAACACAGAGGTTTGCAGCAGGAACCTGGAAATAGGGCTCCATTCTGTTGTCTCACAATGTGATGATCAGCTTTTATTGTCATCTAGAGTCACCTGGAAAGGGAGTCCCAGTGGGGGATTGTCTACATTGTGTTAGCCGTGGCCATGTCTGAGAGGGATTGTCTTAGTTGATGGAGGAGGCCCCGACTCACTGTGGACAGGGGGTCCTGATGTGTGTAAGAGTGAGAAGTGGAGCTGAGCACAAGCATGCCATTGAGCGTGCATGCACACATTCAGTTCTCTCTGCTCTTGACTGTGGATGGGATGTGGTCAGCTGTCTCAATCTCCCGAAGCCTCAACCTCCCTGAAATGATGGACTGTAACCTGGAAGAGAGCTGAAATAAACCATTTCTCCCCTAAGGTGCTTTTTGTTGGCGCGTTCCATCCCAGCAACAGAAGTGGAACTGTTAGCACACAGGCAGCCCAAAGATGTGTGTTACCTCCCTAAAGTGACGCTCACGCTGTCTGCGACCTCAGAGCTCGTCTCAACTCTCCGCTCCTCTAGGAGTTCTCAGCTCACACATTCTTCAGTCCCCTCTACTCCGTGGGATGCCACGTGTCCCATCCCTGGCTCGTGGCAGCTAGTCTAAGATGTCAATGTGGAAGAACAAACAGAGCCTTCCACATCAAACAGTGAAATTGTGTGACATGGAGTTTGCCCTAATTATGAGAAGGAAGGAGAAGGCACACTGGCATTATCTGTCAAACAGTGTGGTGTGTAGGAGGCTCTGAGCCAGCTGGAGGGCTGTACCAGCTTTCCATAGCTGTAACAAAATACCCCAGTGATCTAATGATCAAGAGAAAAGGTTTGGCTCACAGCTTTGGATATTCTTGTCCTTGATCAGTTGGCCCTGTCAGGGTCAAGGCATCACGTGACCTGGAAGGGAGTGGGGATAAAACTATCCTTACAAGTGGGAAGCCAAGAGAGAGAAAGAGAGAGAGGCAGGGAGCCCCACCCCCACCCTGTCCAGGACATACTCCCTGTGACCCAACAAAACTAGACATCTTTTCACATGTTGTCAATTCATATCTCTTTTGTGGAATTTCTCTTCATGGTCCTTACCAGTTTTTAACTGCTCACTCTGTCTGCCTGTCAGATAAATTCCAAATATTTCCTTCCGTGTTTATCCATCATGCAAATTTTTAGCATCTTGTACCACTCACAGATTTTTATGTTATCATTGTTTTATTTTGATTTTTTTAATTGTTGGTAATGATTCGTGAATAATTTTAACTATGTCATTGGGCTACAAATTGTTCTTAACTCAGTGTTCTAATCAAGTTTTGTTTTGTTTCCCTCAAGTGTGAAGAGCTCCATTTGCTTTTCTGGAGAAGGAATTAGTCAAATTAATCTTTTGTTGGAAAACATGAATCATTAGTCTGGAAGCAAAAAAGAAGCCCGGATGATCATTTAAGCCAGTCCTCAGGCGGACGGGGAGGTGGCAGAGCAAGTCTCCCTGAGAAACTCCCTGGCGACAGCAGGAGACCCAAGCTTGAGCCCCCTCTGCCTCAACCTCACCTCGCCATCTCCTTCTCTTATGAGGGTCCTTCTGGGCTGAGGTGACATTTCCATCAGTAATGTGCTTTGATGGTTAGGAGGGAAGACCTGAGTTCGGATCCCCAGCACTCACAGTGATCGGTACATACCCGTAGTCCCAGCACTGGGGAGGGAGTAGAGAGGAGAATCTCTGGGGCTTGTTGGTCTCCAGTCTAGCTGAATTGATGAGTTCCCAGTTCAGTGTGAAGCCATCTCAAAAAATGAGGTGGAGTGCAATTGGGGAAAACGCTTAACATCACGCATGATGCGTACACACAAATATGCACATATGAGCATGTACATACAGACACACACAAAAGTAAAAAAAAATAAAATTATAAAAACAGCTCTTGAAAATGAAACATTTGTTGTGTTTCCCCTCCTGGTGGGTACCGGTCCGGGCAGTCATAAGTCAACCGTGAGTTCCAAATGACCAACCTCCTCCTGCAGGTCCGACCAGCGTTCGTGAAGGCCACGCAGCTGATGTGAGCAAACAACCACTGTGTTCCAATCAGACCCTTCTCTGCGACCCCAGAGGATGGGGCAACGTCCAGCCCCTTCTTTCCTGCCAAGATCTATTTGCTTTCTTGTTCAAACAGCTCAGGACACTGCTCCCGCTGCTCAGTAACCCAGACACCCACTTGTGAGATCACCGAGACACCTGTGCACACAGAAGCTCCAGGACTGTCCCCGCCCGCTCTGGCTTTTAAAATCAATTTACTGTTGTTTCATGGAAATCTGCTTTACCGAACACTGCTTGAATAAAGTAGATTTGCAAAATACTTCTAAGCTAAGGGTGGTTGGTAGCTTGTGCCTATAATCTCAGCACCAGGAGGCTGGGTAAGAGACGCTCAAGTTCAAGGCTAGCCTAGGATACATAGTGAGTTTCAGGCCAGCCTGGGCTACAGTGTGAGACTCACCTCCAAAAATATATATTTCTGTCTCCAAAGGTTCTCTGTTATTAAGATTTGTACTGCAGTTTTTTGAAATTTTGATAGTGTTTGTAAAAACACTTCAAAACTAGAATCAAACACACATCTTATGAACACAGACTCTCTTACACTGTGGCCCAATCAATTGCAACTGAGGTCCCTGTATCCACACCCTTTAATGTCTGACTTCAGCTGGGCGGTGGTGGCGCACACCTTTAATCCCAGCACTCGGGAGGCAGAGTCGGGTGGTTCTCTGTGAGTCCGAGGCCAGCCTGGCCTACAGAGCCAGATCAAGGACAGGCACCAAAACAACCCAGAGAAACCCTGTCTCAAACCCCCTACCCCCCAAAAAAGTGTGACTGCATCCCCCATGTCAGGGACATACATTAAGAAGTCAGGGCAGCCGGGCAGTGGTGGCGCACGCCTTTAATCCCAGCACTCGGGAGGCAGAGGCAGGCGAATCTCTGTGAGTTCGAGGCCAGTCTGGGCTACCAAGTGAGTTCCAGGAAAAGGCGCAAAGCTACACAGAGAAACCCTGTCTCGAAAAACCAAAAAAAAAAAAAAAAAGAAGAAGAAGAAGTCAGGGCTGATGCCCTGCTCTTGAACTTGACTAGCCAATACAATGCATCAGGAATGGCATTGTGTCCGTTCTGACCGTAGACCTCATGAAAACCACATCACAGCATGCTAACAAGCCGTGCTACAATCACCTGGGGAGAGAGTCTCGATGAGGCGTTGTCTAGATTAGGTTGGCCTATGAGTGTTGTCTGTGTGGGGTTGTCTTCATTTGATAAGACAAGACAAGGTCTCAAAGAGGGCAGCACCCTAGGTGTTAGGTCCTGGGCTGGTTAAGAACAGAGAAAGCTGTGCCGGGCGGTGGTGGCGCACGCCTTTAATCCCAGCACTCGGGAGGCAGAGCCAGGCGGATCTCTGTGAGTTCTCTGTGAGTTTGAGGCCAGCCTGGGCTACCAAGTGAGCTCCAGGAAAGGCGCAAAACTACGCAGAGAAACCCTGTCTCGAAAAACCAAAAAAAAAAAAAAAAAAAGAATAGAGAAAGCTGAATGCAAGCATATGTGCTCTTTCTCTCTGCTCTTGACTATGGATGTGAAGTGACCGAGTTCCTGCCTTGATGTGATGGACTATAAAAGCCAAAGAGACCCTTTATTTCCTACATTCCTTTTGGTCAGGGATTTTTTGTTTGTTTGTTTTGTACAGTGTACTTTTTTGTTTTGAACAGTGTGCTACCATGGGCCCACAGCAAGGGGGCCAAAAAATGGTTAACTGAGGTCTCTAAAACTGAGTCAAAAGGCATCTGTTCTCTTTGTAAAGTTATTATCTAGGATGTTTTGTTACAGCACTGGAAGGCTGGCTAGCCCAAAACTCAGCTAAACTCAATGGAGATACCAAGCAAAACCCAGCTCAAATTGCAAAATGCCCAGTCAATCTGCAGCCTTGAGCTGGGGTTAGTGACATGCCTGTCACTAAGCATCCCTGCACTAAGGGGCTGAAACAGGAGGATTGGCAGCAATCTCTACACCAGCTTGGGCTCCCTAGTGAGTCTTAGGCCAGCCCTGGCCTATAGAATAAGGCACTATTTCAATAAATAAAACCTTACAGTGTTAAAAATTTCTTACTCAGATAAGAATATCTGGTGTTGATATCGGTGGTTAAGAGATCTGTATCAATGCTGAATGTTCAAGGGGTAAAATCATAGAGTGTTCCCACACCCCTGGCTCTGTCAGCCTAGCAAGGTCACAGACATGCAAAGCAGCAGGTAGGACATGGGAACTGTGCCCTTGAGAAACTGCACACAGCATCCTTGTCAACTAAAAAGAAGGGGCACCCTCCCCGCTTAGAGGCAGAAGAGGCTTCCCAGGACCTGGGAGGCAAACACGCAGTAGGACCGTGGGTCCATTAGGCTGACACAGGGATAGCCTTTATAGTCGTAGGAGTGGCCTCTCCATAGGCTGAAGCAGCCATGGCAGAGGCCACACAGTGTGGTAAAAAGTGTAGGGCTGTGCAGCCTAGTGGCCCCAGCTGCAGCCCCCTGGTGGAAACTGAGGATACTCATTGGATGGTTCCAGGCCCTGGCTTTTCATGCAAAGCACCTATGTGGGTTCTAAGAATCTTCGTGTCTGAGTGCCCAGATGGTGCTGGTATCATTGTCCAAGAACCACAGGTGCATTGGTTGAGAGCTGGGGTCTGGACTTTACCAAAGGAACTAAAGATGAAGCCAGAGAGTCTTTGACCTCTTGACCTTGAGACTATACCTTCACCTAGTACTTAATTTCCAAAGTGCCAATTTCGGGATTGTAAGGTGTGAGGTGGATCCGAATCCCTCCCCAGGTAGGTGGGAGTGTTAAATGAGAAAACACATTGGACTCCCTCAGCCGAGCTTAAGGAAACTGTCGTTCTTATTGTTACGCTGCTGATGCCCAGGCTACTGGAGCGTGGCTGGCAGAGATGGTGAACAGGTAAGGAGGGGCCTGCCTCTGAGTTTTAATCTAAAGGTTATATCCTACCTGGGAATATAGATATCCTCACAGAGCCTAAGCGGTACTAGACTCCTGTGTCAGAAAGACCTTCAGGGCAGTGGCAGGGGGTGGGGGGCACTGGAGAGGAAGGTGAGCCAGGTGGGCACAGAAGCTACTGGAATGGAATCGGGTATTCCATGTGCACATCTGGAATGGCACTGGGGGAGGAAGAGCTTGTACAAGAAGGAGGTCACAGCCCTTCCTCTAGCCAATGAGACTTCAGGAGCCTTTTGGGCGGGACTCTCAATATTCCCTCCACACTCAACTTTGTAGATGCCATATGGGTGTCTCAGAGTGTGTCACAGCTAATGCAGCAAAAAGCAGACTCCCTCTCCACGTGCCCTACACCCCACATCCTCTTCTACCTCTGTCCCTTTCCAAAAAGGCAACTATCCTAGTGAGTTTTGTGTTAGCAAAGGTTAACATCAGCTGAGAAGATGGAACCTCGGTTGGGGAATTGCCCCCAAGACTATTGCCTGTGGGGGCATCTTCTTGATTAACCATTGATGTGGAGGTGCCCATCCCACTGTGAGTGGCAGGTAGTCCCGGGTGCTCTAAGAAAGAAGGCAGGAAAAGCCATGGCAGAGCAAGCCGGTAAGGTGCTCCTCCTCCCTTTGTGTCTTCTTCAGCTCCTGCTTCCAGGCTCCTGCCTCCAGGCTCCTGCCTTGCTTTCCTCAATGTACTGTGACCCAGGATACGTAAGCCAAATAAACCCTTTTCTCCCCAAATTGTGTTTGGTCCTGGTTCTGTCGCAGCAGCAGCAGCAGAAGCCCTGAATTTGTCCAAATGTCTGTCTCTACTCCTGGTACAGCTCCTGCTCCCAAGCATGCGCCTATACACAGCCTTATGCTTGGCAGACTGGGGAAGAAACAGTGAACCTGGCTTTCTGATGTTTCTTCGAGAGATGCAGACACCATCCAGAAGTGGACCACTGCTGATAAACCCTTTTAAAACCCTTTTCTGAAACAACCTTGAAAGATACTGGTGAAGGGAAATCTCCACAGTGAGCGGACCTTCAGGCAGTATATACGATATTACAGTTTGTTTGGAAGGAGAAATGGCCAGGTGTGTGACTGTTTACTGATTCATGGCCTGTAGCCAATGGCTTGGCTGGATGGTCAGGGACTTGGAAAGAGCATCATTGGAAAATTAGCGAGAAAGACATCTGGGGAAGAAGTATGTGGCTAGATCTCCCCAAATGGTCCGTGTAAGTGCTCATTAAAAGGTGACTTCAGCTGAGAAGGAATTCAGTAATCAAGTAGATAGGATGGCCCAGTCTGTGGACAGCCAGCCTCTTTCCCCAGCCATTCCTGTCATTGTCCAGTGGGCCCATGGACAAAGTGACCCTGGTGCCAGAGATGGAGGCTTATGTGGTGACAACAACATGGACTTCCACTCACCGAGGCTGACATGGCAGCTGTTGCTGAGGGCCAGACCTGCTAGTAGCCAGACCAACCCTGAGCAGTATGACCACAATATGGCACCATTCCCCCGGGGTGTCATACTGCAGACACCAAGATCCCACCGGGTACTAGGGTAGCTAAGTCAAAAACCTTGAGTGCTGTCTGTCTTTACTTCCTCCTTCCTTCCCCTCCTTCCTCTTCCTTCCCCTCCCCCTTCCTATCCAGCCCTTCAGCAAGTCCTATCACATTGTAGAGCCTGAGCTCATGCACCTCTGGGCCTTCCCTGGGCCATCATCCTGGTCAAGTTCCCACAGATTCTTGCCCCGATCCTCCATTTCCCTTCTTCTTGCACTGTTTCTGTCCTTGACCCTTCAGTCTTCTCCCAACATGGCTGCCATGACGTCCCTTGCGACCCTGACCATGACATGATCTGTTTCAAAGGTCCTGGACTCCTATCAACTCACAATCACCTTCTAGAGGCCTGCTAAGTGCTCATCACCAAGTCCCAAGCCCTTGTCCCTGCTCCACCTCTCTTCTGTCACACGGACCCCTTGGCTGTGTTGATGACTCCAGACACACATCTCAGGGCCTTGGCATCCACTGAATCCTCCTGCCATGCCATCCTCCTCCTCACACCACGTCTATCCCACCTGTCCATGCAGCTTCTAGCTTCCTGAGCCACCACAGAGAGTCCAGATGCTCTTTTGCCGGTCACATCTGTGACATCAGAGCTCAGGCCTGCTGTGCCCAGGGCTCACCATTATACTGAACTGTGCCCTCCATCACTAGCCATTGACCAGTATATCCAGGAAAGACTGTTCGCCTTATGAATGAGTAGAACCACTTGAGGCTTCTTCCTCACTGTTTCCCAGGAAAAGTAACATGCCGGGCCCCACTAGAACTGAAGTTACAGATGGTTGTGAGCCACAGTGTGGGTGATGGACATCGAACCCAGGTCCTCTGCAAAAGCGGCAACTGTGCTTAATCACAGAGCCATCTCTCCATCCTCCAAGGTCAACCAGTTTTGACGAGGATTGGAATGTACAGGCAAGAGTCCCAGTTGCCAGCATCTTATAGGACATTGTACCAGTGAGTACAGCCCAGGAGTCAAGTTCATCCTCTGAACCAAGGGTCAGAGCACCTCAAAGGAGCTACTAACCTTTCTCCCTGGCTCTCAGGACTTCTGAGAAATCCCCGGATGTTGTCACTGCTCCAAGGCCCAGAGGCAGCCCTCAAGTGCCCTTCTCCAACGGGGCTCTGCTGTCAGGAATAATGACCTGGCGGGCAGTTGGGAGAGGACCCAAGTTTATTTGTCTAAATACTGGAGCCTTTGACTAAGTGTTTGAGAGCCTAAGAGACTGAAGAGCAGATGCCCTCTGCCTGGGGGCAAGGTCTTTGGCTGAGGGCAGCCTAGGCTGTTGTTAATAAAGTGCGTTCAGGAAGGAGCCTCCCCAGACAGGGACAGGAAGAGGTCACACGGGAGCCTCAGAGCCAGCGAAGCATGCTGAAAACCAGCTATTGGATGCACACTGAAAAGCCCACATGTATGTTTTCATAACCACCCAAAGGTGGAAGTACTGTTTCTAAAACCCAAATCAATAATACATCATTTTCAGCAAACGATCCATAGCGCTTGAATGCCCAAACCCAGAGGTGAGGAGGCTTCCAAAGAAGTGGGAGTCTGTGTTCCCACGGAAGCTCCCCAGCCCCGCTCCATGTGCGGATCGTTCAGTTCATTTCACAGTAACGTGGGCAATGGAGAGTGAAATTGAGAAACCCTCCCGAGTGTCCACGGGCGCCCCAGTGAGGGGCTGGCCACCAAGCTCTTCTGAAAGCACTGAAAAGAATTTGCACACCCCAAACCCAGACGACCCAGATGCTAACAGTGCGCATGGGCACAGAGGTGTAGTGGCTCCGGGACTCGGCGTTCTAAATCGCATGTCTCCATTTTTATTCTACACGGAAGACCTGACTAAAGCTAGTAACATTGCCAGAGGCCCTGAACGGAAAGCCTGGCTCTGGGTATGCGTGCTCACTCACATGAAAAGAAAGCAGCACTACATATATGTGTGTATATGTTATATATACATACATATGGGTGTGCATGATCATTAGCATGAAGGGGAAACATTTTACAAATATAAATGTATTATTACAAATGTAGATAGACACATATCTCTATATTTATTGTCTATATGTATGTATGTATGTATACACATATATGCACACACACATACATGTATATGGGAAAATGAATTTACTTATGCTTTTAGAACTAAGAAGAGAAAAATTCTTCAACTGTCTGCTGTGCCCATGACAATGTCACAACTCACAGAGGAACCAGAGCAAATTCAGGAAACACACAGACTATAGTCAACGGCCATGGAACCCTGGAGTGGTCTTTGTGCTCGGAGAGTATTCTTTCTCCAGGTGTTGGGGCTCTTGGTGGAGTAAGTCCCTCCTCTGGTAGACCTGGTAGGGTACTAACCCCTAGAGACCCTTGTCCATTCTGTCCTTGAGGGATTTGTGGAGCTGCGCCATCTGGCTATCCGTCTACCATTGGATTGGCGCGTGGCCCCTATTAAGGGCAACCGATGCACGTCAGCAGAAGAAGGAGATGGCCCTGAGCCTGGAAGAAATACTGGTGAGCAATCCGCAAGCAGGAGCCAAGGGTAGGAGACCCACCCCTGACATTTACACAAGGTACAGGAGGACTCTCTTTCTGTGATCTCTTCAGCCAAGTCTCCCTTTAGCCAGGACGTTCCAATCCTGACAGTCTCTCCTCGTCTCTGAGGGAACCTTTTTCTTCAGAGCCATGGCTCATTAGTCATGCTGTGCAGTCTCTCATAGTGGGGGATGGGTGTGCCCCTTGGTCTTTCTCATCCCACCGTAAAGAAAGGGGCCTTTTTTCACAAAACTTGAACAATGGAAAGCACTTAGAAAGAGCGGCCCTTTAAGTGTGGATCACACATGTAGCCCCAGCATTTGGGATAATGGGAGGATTGCCCACCATTCAAGGCCAGCCCGGGGTTATGTAGCAAGACTGTCTCAAAGGAATAAACCAACAACAACAGAAAGAGTGGCCATTCAGTTATGTTTTCCTGGAGTCCAGTGGGGACGTGACAGCCAGCTCTTCAGAGCAGACCACTGCTGCGACGCTGCAGGACTGAGGCAGGCCTTAACGACAAGGTGGCAACCAATTTGTCTATAACACAGGCTTCGCTGTCAGGAGATTACATTTACGAGTCTTCTGCTACCTTCCCAATCCCAGAGAAAGCATATTAGCACACATTTTATAAATGGGAGGGAAAAGTGGAAAACATGTTAGGGATCATCTCAGCAGTTCCAAGTTCATTCTTTCCTGGAGTCTGATTTCTGTGAATTGTCATCATATGGATTAATTAGAATTGCACTTAATAATTAAATTGCCATTGTCTTCACTTAGTGCACATAACATCTTCAGGGAGCTTTACATGCAATAGAACCTCAGACTGCAGAGACCACAGGAACGGCTGCTTCTCTTCCAGTGAAGAGCACAAACATGGATGCCTACCTCATCAGCATAGTTTGCAATCCAGCTGAATTCCATACGTTCAGGAGCTGTCAATGGGGGCTCTAAACGGCCTCCACAGCCACTTGTACATACTGGAGTCCTAGGGCTTGTTTGTTTGTTTCTTTCTTTCTTTCTTTCTTTTTTGTTTGTTTGTTTTATGGTTTTGTGAGTTAGGATTTCTCCATGTAACAGCCATGGCTGTCCTAGAACTCACTCTGTAGACCAGGCTGGCCTTGAATTCACAGAGATCCACCTGCCTCTGCCTCCCAAGTGCTGGGATTAAAGGCGTGCGCCACCACCGCCCGGCTGGAACCTTGGCTTTGTGTGTGTGTGTGTGTGTGTGTGTGTGTGTGTGTGTGTGTGTGTGTGTGTGTGTGCACATTTGTGTGACTGTGGATACAGCCATGCCACATCCTGTATATGGAGGTCAAGGGACAGCACTGATGACATTCTCGCCTACTACCTTATTTGAGACAGGGTCTCCTTGTTGCTCGCCACTGCATACACCAGGTTAACTGGCCACAAGCTGCTGGGGAGTCTCCTGCCTCAGTCCCTCATCTCATCATAGAAGACCTGGGATTACAGATGGGCACTACCACACCTGGATGTGCTAGGGATTAGAACTTAGATCCTAATGCTTTTTTTCGGCCATTGCTTTCCCCACTGAACCATCTCCCTGGTCCCTGACATCTTAATTTTGGATTCATTTTGAAATGAAGAAGAGGAAATCAAGATGATTGCTGATAGCTTCTGTCTGGACTGGGTGTTTCCAGGTCCTTGGCATCTTGTCCAAAGAACTGAAGAAACACATACAAATAGCAAAGTAGCAAGGGTTCAAAGGTACGGACTGGATACACTGAAGGGAACTTCCGCAGGCCCTAAGCAAGCAAGCGGCTCAGGAGCATCCGGTCACTGCTCAGGCTTTCTTTTCAGGGCAGGAGGAAGTGACGCTGGTTGCTAAAGGTAGGGGGTAGGTGGCTTCCTATTTTGATTGACAGGCTTGGCTACATGCACCTTTATTCATCACCCTTTCCCATGATGCATCTGATTTTAACCATGTGCACATAATCATACATAGACAGTGATCGTACATAAGATTTTTGGTTTTGCCCTTGTTTTCCCAATAAAAGTTCCCTCGGAGGACACAGTTTGCCTGATTATACGTGCACCCACAAGTAGTCTAGAGTTAATCAGCACGCTACCCCTATTTTCAGGATATGTTTGGTCACAAAAGGCAAGTTGCTAAAATGCTAGGAGTTATTTGGGAAGAGAAGCCAACTGCTCTGGGCACAGGGTATGCATGCAGCTCCACACAGGGCTTCCAGGTTGCTGAGTGCTTTGTCTGGAAGGGGATGTGTGTGGCTCAAGCTAGGTCCTAGGTTGCTGGTCTTCCCTACACTTGCCTGCCTCAAGACTGTTCTGTAGTAACTAACAAGAGAGGAGGCCTGCGTTCTCTAACAATGCACAGACTACATCGTAAGTCATCAATCCAGTGTGGTTAATTCTATATGTTAAGACCATCAACCTTCCCTCATATCAACACAACATATCATATGCTGGAAGACAAGCTCATTTAGTTAGTTAAATGTCAAATTCCATTCAAAAAACTTTAAAAGAGGTAGCTGTTCAAACTTAAATTTCTTTAGGTTTTAATTTCAGTAACCAAAAAAAAAAATTAGAAATTATCTTGATATTACAAATGTCATCAGTGGCCTCCAAGTCTGATGGCCTGACTTGGATCCCTAAGGTAGAAGGAGAGAAGCAATTTCTGCAAGCCCTCCTCCGACCTCCACATACATGCCGTGGCACGTGTACAGACATACAAGCAAAAACCAACAAGTAGAGGCTGGAGGGATGGCTCATTTGCTGCTCTTCCTTAGAAGACCTAAGTTGGGTCCCCAGCATCCACAAATACAGCTCACAAACACCTGTGACTGTGGCTCCAGGGGACCCCTCTTCTCGCCTCCATGAGTATCTGCACTCATATGGAGTATACTCACACATACACACAAAATAAAAATAAATCTTTTTAGTTAGCTACTTGATGAAATATATTTTTAAACTTTTGGATCTGTGTGCTTGGATGCTGTGTTCTAAAATCCTGTCCTCATGCTTACAAATCAGTGCTTACCCCCTAAACCATCCCTCAGCCCCCCAATAAGAGGTCTCGTTGAAACAAGAGTTACAGCCTCTTTAGAGTCTTGCTTCCGTCTAGACTTTGTATTCAGCTTTATTTGTGGATTTCCCAACATTTATTGGCCAATTAATATTCATGACTATTCATAGCTCTTCTCCACGTTAACTATGGCACCACTTGCAGATGCAAGCACTGTGCTTTCATTAAAAACAAATTTAAAAGATACAACATCTAAGATTTTACGCCCCCCCCATCTTTTAAGGTTTCCCTGAAAAAAAAATTAAATAAAATTGCAAAGTCTAAGGCAGGCGGGATAGTAACACAGAAGCAGCCCAGTGATGTGGAGGAGCAGGCAAGTCCCTCCGCCTCCATTGAGGCTGGCAGCAAGTCCCACCCACCGACAGGCACACTTGATTGACAGGATGAGTAGGCGGCAACTACTAATTCTACTTGAAATAGCCTTTTAATTGACGGGCCTCTGCATCAAAGCACAAAGACATGCTTCAAAAACAGATGACTAGCCAAGATAGATGCCGACTATTTTGTAACTCAAATGTCAGATCAGTTTCCCATATGCAAATTCCAGACTCCGAGGTATTTTAAATTAACGGACAGATACGATCTTTCCTCATCTTAAGTCCTTCTTTCCTGAAGTCAATCCCTCTAAGGGATTAGCCTTAGTTTAAAATGTACTGTGACTCTTCATTTTCAGATATTTGTCATCCACTTAAAATAGTTGTTTTTAAACTCACAGAGGGTCGCCTTGTGCTAGTAATATGTTGCATGTGTTTGTAATATATCAACAATTGGCAAAACATGTTTAGTAGACTCACTTACATTCTCTTTTCATAGATGCTAAGAAACCAAGAATACTTTAATTCATACTTGGCAAATGTTTTGGCCTTTTAACAGTTTACAAATGACTCGATTGTTTTACATCTATATTATACATTTGTAAACATTTATCATAGTCTATAGATATGTAATATTTTTAAAAATGTATTTATTTTTATTTTATGTGTTTGGGTGTTCGCCTGCATGTACATCTGTGCACCATGCGCATGCAGTGCCCATAGGGCCCGGAAGACGACGTTGGATCCCCTGGAACTGAATTATGAGCTGCTGTGGGTGCTGGGAATTGAACTCGGATCCTCTGCAAGAGCAACAAATGCTCTTACCTTCTCAGACATCTCTCCAACCCCTACTTCATCTGGACAGTTTCAGACCTACCCATGAGATTTAATACATCGGACAAGTAGAGCCAGTACCTCTCATTATCTCTCTGCCAAGCAGTAATGCCCTAAGACTGCTGTTCTTGGGATACACTATAGGACAAAGCATGAGAGCAAAATAAAGCTATTAGTTCCTAAAGCAGACAAATCCGATTCAGATTATACTTACAAGAAACTATGTGAGTGCAAGTCACCTGGTTGTGTGGCCAAGCTTAAAACTCACTACCCTTATGATCTGGAATCCAAATTTTATGTAGCAGTGACTTGATTTACCTAAGAAAATGTATGAACCCCTTCACCTTCCTTTTCTGCTGTTGTTCCAAATAGGTCATATTTCTTGATGGCTGCATTCCTGCTAGGGCTGGATGAACATCAATCTTAATAGCAGGTTATCTTACCAGAAAAGAAAACTAGATAGAGAGAAAAAGAGCCAAAACCCTACAGTCAGACAAAACAATGTTAATCTATGTGCACAGAACTCAAAAGTGAATTCATCAGGAAAAACAAATCCACTGGCTGAAAGTAAAAAGGAACCTGCTGTGCCTGTCTGAGCAGCTCCCCTGGGGTCAGCGTGCTTTCATCTGCATGCTCCGTGTGGTAACAAGGAATAAGAAAGAAATGAAAGAAAAGAAAATGGCTGACATGAGTTCCAGGCGGAAGCAGCTTCCTCCTCCTGCCGCCGGCCACACACACCTGCTGCTCTCAGCCACTCAGCTCGGAGAATCCAAATCTTTTTGTCAACAATGGTTGGATAAGAACCTCAATTCTAGAAATCAATCTGGCAGTCGGGAGTTGGGGGGGGCAGGCTCACAAGGGGTTAGAAACTGGCTAAACACCACAGACACCAGACCCGTGTGCACAGCCAGTGAGGGTCACCAGGGAGACAAGTTCCAGGCCATGGAGTCCAGAACCTCAGTTCTCCCATTTGTGTCGAGCAGGAACAGCCACTGACATAGGCTAAAAGGGACAAGAATGTCCTGAAACCAAACTTTTTTCCATAGCTACTGGGTCTGGCTCTTAGTCAGAATGTTTAAAACGGAAAGAACGCCATGAAAACAAAAAACAAAAACCCCGCTGGATCCTCTGAGCAGTGACAGTAGCTTCATCCTTAGGCACCCTCCATCAGGCAGTACCTGAGCCAGGTACGTGTGCCTGGGTGATGACGTCGTCTGTGCTCAGACTTCCTGTAACCCCAGTGGATGACAAGGTGCTGAGGTCCCAGAAAGACTCACGTTGATGGTCTGTTCTGGGCGGCCTCCACCAAGTCCCTGAGGAGTACTTACACAATTGCTTTAAGACATTGGATGTGGGACTGGAGAGAAAGCTCGGTGGCTGTGAGCACTGGCTGCCCTTCCAGAGGACCTGGATTCAGTTCCAAGCACCTACAGGGCAACTCATAACCATTTGTAACTCCAGTTCCAGGGGATCCAATGCCCTCTTCTGGCTCCCTTGGGTACCAGACACACACAATGTGAACACACAAACATCAGCACATCCGCATAAAATAAAAATAAGTAAATCGTGAAAGAACAAAAAGTCATAGGATGTGTTCCTGTTCGGGTGTGGGAAGGGTAGAGGATCAGGTGACCCTTTGAGGGAACAGGTGGTTGCCCACAGATCCTAAGTGGAGGTATGCCAGGCCCTTCAGGGCCACAAGGGGGCAGCACCATCAGCAGGGCATCAGGAGGCAGAAGGAAGAAGTGGAAAACAATGGTGTTGTCAAGAGAAAGAAGCTGAGGCAAGTCCAACCTACAATGAGCTGGTTTAAACACTGTCTCCTGATGTAAGCTGTGGCCCCAGGTGAACGGTGCCTGGCCTGGGCTCATTGGAACGGAGGACATTTGCTGGAGAGGGGGAAATGGAGGATGGATACGGTTGGAGTGGGGGTTTTGGAATGACCTGTGAGTGCAAGGCTACATGTTGGAACCAGCGACCTAAGGAGGACAGCTGGTCCCAAGTCACCAAGGCCCAAAGACGTCAAACATCATAAAACACAGAAGACGAAACCCAGGGTCAGAGCCAGGCATGGCTGTACAAACCTGCAATCTCAGCATTCTGTAAGAGGAGTTCAAGGCCAGCCCCAGCTACACGGTGAATTTGAGGTCAGCCTAGGCTACATGAGATCCTGTCTTCTAAGAGGCAAGAGTCAAAACAACATGAGTACGGGGTGGAGCTTCTCATTCCGAACTTGACTCAGTCCCAGCCCGACCCTCAGTGGCAGCTCCCAGCTCCCAGAGCTTCCTATGGATCTTCCAGATGCAGAAAACACCCCTGGACAGCAGAGGGGCCTCACGCGAGTATGTGGAATTATTCCCACCGCTCCCAAGGAGGACCACTGTGGGTTAGATAGGCTTGACCCACAGCCACAAAGCGCAGCTGTCTGATTCCACACCTTCAGAGGACTTCTTTTTTCTCCTCTCTCGTGATTTATTTCTGTGCTTAGGAACTGTGGCTCCTTTTTTTAAAGACTTCCTTTTATAAATCGAGACTGCGAGGAGCCGGTTTTGTGTGTTCCTTGGTACACAGCACCTTTCATATTGGAAAGTCTTGTTAAATTTCACTTTTCATCAGCGTCACCATGGATACAGAAGGAAAGCTAACAGAAACAGGAAGTGCAGCTGTAGCCCACCCTACTACCCATCCCTAATGGCTCCCTGAACCCATTCCTGCTGACAGAGTCCAAGTTTTATTCAGAGAACTCTGGAGAGCAGGAACGTCCCCCAAACAGAAGAAAAAGAAGCAACCTGTAGCTCCCTCACTCCAGCAGGCTTGGATGAGGGACCGTTTCTAGTGAGTGAGACGGTAAGAGGACTCCACCAGGGGCTCTGGGAAGACCTCGTTTGTTCTTAAGAAGAAAACCACGGGATAAACGAAATATGCTGCACAATGACCTACTATCAGGCCATGAAGAGGACTATGCATAATACGGACAAGCTTGAAAACATTACGAAGGAAAGACACCAGACACAAAAGCCCACAGCCGGCATTCCAGAAATGTCCAGGCTATAAAGACTGGAAGCAGGTAGGGACTGCCGGAGGCTGGGAATGAGGGCAATGGGGAGAGGAGCTGTCATGAGAATTCAGACTTCCTCTGGGGAGGAGGACACTGGTAACGGCTTCAGAGGTTGTGGAGGTAATTCTGAACAGAGCTTTGGAATGGCTAGACTGGGGGATTAATGTCATGATAAGAAAGAGAGAATCCGTGTGGGATTGATGCCTCTTTGTGTGTGGTAGGAGGAAGACACATGATGCAGCCTTTGGAGTTGTCGTGTGACAGGGGCAGGCCCCAGGGCTCAGAGAGATGCCCCTGAACAGCGCTGTTCAGCTGCCGGAGAGCAAGCACTGGGTCCCGAGTGGGAGAAATTCGATGCTCCATAAGAAGCAGACATTGCTAGTGTGGTCCACCTCCCCTCACACCTCTGCCGAAGTCTATTTCCAATAGACACCCCCATAAAACGCTGTGGGCCAACTAATAGCCCCTGGGATTCTCAAAGGGCAAGCTGCTTCCTTCCTGTCTCCTTGAGAAAGTCCCTATCACACAGCAGAAGCAAAAAACAGGCTTGACTCCACTCCATCCCAGAAGGGAGAAGCTGACTTTGTTCCCAGGGAAAGGAGGAGAAAGGGCAGGATACAGGAGCAGACGGGCCGCCTTGTGTTGTTTGCCTAGAGCCTTGTGTCTCTTCTGAGGTATAAATCTATCTCCCAGCAGTCCTAGAGCGAGCAGTACCCTGTGGTCAGGAGTTCAGTGGATCAGACTTTCTGTAGGGTTGACACAAACCGGCCACCAGCCATACCAGAGGTTGTTGTAGAGGACCAAGATGGTTTGACTATGTCTGATATTCATCCAGATAAAAACAGTTTTATGACATTTGGAAATCAAAATTAAGCTGGCAACAGGGCGGGAGGGGGTAGAATCCTTTAGGAAAGGAAGAATAAAAGATCTGATCCCACGGGAATTCACAGGAAATGGTTTTGGGGGAAGATCCCAGCCATGAGAAAGGAAAAGGGAGCGGGCGACAAGATGGAGAGAGTGAATGGAGTCAGGTGTGGAGGAGTGTGCCACTGATTCCAGCACCAGAGAGACAGAGGCAGGACGGTTGGGAGGGCAAGGGCACCTTTAGCTTTTGAGGCCAGCCTAGGACACATGAGATCTTGTGTCTGTGTCAAAACAATAAACAACAGAAAATGGAAGGAGCTGCCTTAGTTTTGCTTTGTTTTCCGGTTGCTGTGATAAAATTCCCTGGCGAAAGCAACTTCAGGGAGAAAGGCTTTATTTGGTCCTCACTCCCAGATCACAGTCCATCATCTCTGGGTAGTGAAGGCAGCCGGAACCTGAAGCAGTTAGTCACATGGCATCTACAGTCAAGGGCAGAGAACAGTGAATTAATGCATGGGAGTGCTCATCTGTCTCCTTCTCGTCCAGTCCAAGCCCAGGGAACGGTACTTCACATAGTGAGTGGGTCTTCCAACATCAATTAACATAAAAAGGTAACCCCTCAGAGACATACTCCAAGTCCCTTCTCCTAGGCTATGCGAGGTTACGTTACATTGACAATAAACTATTGCAGAAACCCCATGAGCCACATGCCCACCTGCAAAGGGACACACACTCACTCACTCAAACACACACACACATACACACACACACACACACACACACACACACACACACACGCATGCACGTTCAGAAAAACATACACATCTGTGTACACACAAACACACATACATTCAGACACACATGCATCTGTGTACACACACACACACACACACTCACACACATCTGTGTACACACACATACTCACACATTCAGATGCACACACATCTGTGTACATACAAACACATATTCAGACACACATATCTGTGTACACACACACACATCCTTACACACCTGTATACACACACACACACACACACACACACACACACACACACACACACTCTTCTGTAATGCCCAGGTATCAGTTATTTGGAGAAGTACACATTTCATTCCTCTTTGGTTTTTGGCTATGAGTCTGCACTATTTTCTGCAACGAACAAGTATTAGTTTCCAAATAAGGAAATACAGCTTTCTTTTAAACATATTTTTTAATTCACGAAGCCCACGAAGCTTTATAAGAGGAAGCTCTTCCACGTCCTCGCATGTTTTTAAACTTCCCCCAGTGTGTTCGAAAGGATGGGGACCGTCATGGAGTGTTTCTCTGGCGTGCTCGAGGTGGCGATTATTCCCTTCTGAATTCTCAGACAGCAATTGGTTCTCTCAGTCTCTCCACCCGTAGTCTAACACCCACGGCTCTGACTGGAACGGCTGCCAATCATTTACAAGTGACTTTTCAGCTCATTGAGAGAAATCTAGGGAAATGCATGCCCTGGAGTCTGGAGCTTCGGCAAAGCTGAAGTCTCTAGTGTGGAGAGTGAAGAACACACTACTTCACACTGAGGTACTTGAAACTCAAGGTGTTTTCTTTGGTGGAGAATCAGGACTCTTCTGGGTGGGCAAACATGGCGGATGCCTTCTGCTTCCTCACCAGTCCGTGTGGAGAAGAGCCCGGGTACTCTCTTCCTGAGAAGTTCCTATGCCCTGTTTTGCTTTGTCAGAGAATTTGCAGGAATTTACAGCAAACAGAAATGCCAGACCCACCCCACTCAAGCTCAAAGGAAAGGGAGCTTGGCTGTCAAGTCTTTTATATTTCCTCGAAGCTTTCTCTTCTTTTGAGTTTTAGGGTTTTTTTTTTTTTTTTGCATGTGTATGTATGGTATATGTGGGTATATGTGTGGGAATACATGTGGATACAGGGTCCATGTGCACATATGTATATGCATGTGTGCAAGAGGAGGCCCAGTTTTGATGTCCAGTGTCTTCCTCCATTGCTTTCGGTTCTATTTATTGAGGCAGGGCCTACCAATTGAACCCAGATCTCACTGATTGGCTCAACTGCCCCAGCCAGCTTGCCACGAGAATCTCATGTCTCTGCTGGGATTACAGGTGGACTGCTGCAGTTGCCCGGCATTTACATGGGTGCTGTGCATCCGAACTCTGGTCCCCATTCTTTTATAGCAAAGGCTTTGTCCACTGAGCCATCTCCTCAGCACTAAAACTTTCAAATGTGTAAATTCCCATGGAGGCCTAAAGGCACCCATTTATTCCATATGAATAAAGATCCTCCCTCTTGAGGCCTGATGGTTTCCCATCTACTTCTGTCCTTCATAGTAGCTGTCCCAACCACACTGGCTTCACTGCCTAGCATATGACACTTAGCACCCTAGTAGAAGCCTCTTCAGATTTCCACCTTGGTGGCTGGGATAGGCCAGGATCTTGATACCACCTCATGACTCAGGAGAGAGGCGTGATTGAATAAAGGTGGAAGGAGCTTTATGCCTGGATTTGTCTTGCTCTAACCAAATGCCTGTAACTGAGTAATGTAAAAAGAAAGAAGTCTGTGGGCTTCATACAAGAGTGTGCTCTGCCTCCTGCAAGGGCCTTTCTGCTGAGTCATAACTCGGTGAACACATCTGATGCTGAGCTAGAGCAAGGAAAATATGCCATTTTAGTTCACCAAAATCCCCAGTTCCAATTTTCACGTGAGCCATTTGGAACTCAGGTATTGTAATGGTTAGTGGTGACTGTCAGCTTGGCAGAACCACCTGAGAGCTGGGTCTCTGGGCATCGTGATTATATTAATTGTGGGTGGTCATCTTGGTTATATTAATTCAAGTGGGAAGATCTGCCCACTGTGGGCAGCACCATTCCCTGCCTGGGATCACAAACTGTGTCAATGGAGAAAGGGAGCTGAGCAGCAGTCATCACGCCCCACTTCCTGATCAAGCTCCTGCCATCTTGATTTCCATGACTACCATGATGGATCCCAGCACTCGGGAGGTGGAAACATGGTTCCTCTCTATGGGCAAGTTGGATAGCTAGGTGAGCTGACTGGTGAGCTCTGGGTCAGTTCACAGACCCTGGCTTAGTGAATAAGTGGACAGCAAAGGAAGACACTGGTTATAAACTTGGGCCTCGAACTGTGGGCTAAAATAAACCCTTTCTTCCTGAAGTGGATTTTGCAGGGTATTTAACACAATAGGGTAGAAATCAGGACAGGCACCTTCCGCGTTAGTACAATTTCCACAAAGAGGCTGGTCTAGCCTCTGTGGCAACTTCTTTGTGCACACCCAAGAATAGAAATCCTTCTCACTGCACCATCTCCACACTAAATGCCAAAGGGTCATTGACTTAAAACATCACAGTCCCAACCACACTTAATACTTGTGAAATAGAAACTGGCTTTTATGGCCTAACTTTCTTGCTCAATAATGATTAACACTTATTTAAACTGAGGTCTGGGTTCAAGTATTTGCAATCTTGCACATCTTGTCTCCTCTGTTGGCCTTTTACAGCCCCTTTCTTTCCCCCTTGCACAATTCACAGGACCTCCAACTTCGCCTGTGCAGATGCCTTACCTCCTCCACATCTCTTGGTACCCGATGTCATAAGAGCACCGGTCACGAGGAATCCTCTCCCTCTCCCTGGAGCCCCATTCTGGAACAATGACTCCCACGAAGGTTCAAGCTCAGTCCTTAAATTAGAATTAAGCATGTTGAATTAAATCTGGGTTTGGCAAAGAAGTCATCCCTGCCTCCCTACTTCAACTCTCCAAATAAACAAAGAAACCATCCGAGGCATGTGATTCCTTCTTGGCGAGACTGCACGGGTCACTGGCCGTGCTTGTGAATCAGAGGTAGCATCCGGTCTTCAGCCAGCTGGGTTTTCCCAACACAACACCCACACCCCAACTTAATGATTAGCCATTATTCTTTCCTCCCTCTTCTCACCAGCCCTCTTAGTGAGGTCCAGAGTCATCCCACAGATGCTTGCATTGGAGCAGATGATGTGAAATGCAGATGAGAATCACATGCCTGGAGAGGAGGAAGTGATTGGACAGTGAGGGACTTCAGTGCACATGTGATACAGGAGCATTGCTATGTCCATAACAGGACATACATGGTATGCCCTCACAGGAAGTGTGCAAAGGGGTCAGAAAACAGAAACACTTGACTGAAGAGAATAGTGTCACGGCATGCATCTACTCCCTGATTCAGAATAAGCCAGTCTCTGAGAGTATCTATGCATAGGTCTTACAGATAAGGAACTCTAACACACACACACACACACAGAGAGAGAGAGAGAGAGAGAGAGAGAGAGAGAGAGAGCCTTGTGACTCTCTCTTGCATGCTTGTCATGAGCAGAATTTAGATGAAGACTGTCAAGTTGGGAGAATAAGCTCCATAGTACAACCAAAGAAAAGAGATGCCATTAGTTAGCACTCAGAAAAGTCTTTCTTGGGCTGGGGAGATAGCTCAGCCAATAAAGCACTTGTTTTGTAAGTATGAGGTCCTGAGTTCAGATTCCCAGCTTACCAAAATTAAAAGCCGAGTGTCCTTGTTTGCATCTTATGGCTGTGATAAACACCATGACCAAACTCATCATGGGAAGGAAGGGTTTCTTTCATCTTTACAACTCATAGTCCATCATAGCGGAAGTCAGGGCAGGAGCTCAAGCAGGAACCTGGAGGCAGGAACTGAAGCGGAGACCATGGAAGATGCCAGCTGCTTACCGGCTTGCTCTCTATGGCTTGCTCCGCCTGATTTCTTAAAGCACCTACGACCACCTGCCCAAGGGGGGGCACCACCCACAATGGGCTGGGACCTCCCACTTCAAACATTAATTGGGAAAATATTCCGCAGCCTTGCCCACAGGCCAATATGATGGAGGCAATTCCTCCGTGGAGCTTTCCTTTTCCTAATAGGTTTGCATCAAGTGTGTGGCTGACACATGATCTGGTGCAGATGTTGCCAGAGACTCAGCTTTCTTGCATCCATCCTCACTGGAAAAAGTGACCAGCACACCGGAGGATGGAGCATATGCCTATAATCCCAGTGCTGTCGATTATTATGCAAATAATTTCCTTCTGCTCAAATGTGTCTCTGGAGACAATGGGGCTGAACTGGATCTGAGGAACCTGGATGGGAAATTCTTCTATGGTTTAGAGTCCCCAAAGGTCTAGGTGTAAAAGGTATGGCCCATAGCTCATGGGGGCAGGGGAGCACTAGGAGGCGGGGCCTGGAATGAAGTTTTAAGTCATCTGGAGTGCGTCCTCAAAGGCAGCTGTGGGAACCCAGCCCCTCCCACCTCTCTTAGCTTCCCAGATGCCTCTAAATCAGCTGCTTCCTTCACCAGCCACACCAGCCACCACTCATCCTCTGTAAACAGACGAATCTCTCCTGCTTGCCTGTTCCTAGATAACCAGTCAGAGGCTTAATATTAATTACAAACTGTTTGGTCTATGGCTCAGGCTTATTACTAACTAGCTCTTACATTTTAATGAACCCATTTCTATTCATCTACTGCCACGTGGTCAGTGGCTTACCGATCCTCCTGCATCTTGCTCCTTGGGTGGCTGCTGGCGTCTATCCCAACTCCACCTGCTTCTCCCTGTACCTCTCTTGAATTTCCCACCTGGCTACAACCTGTCTTGCCATAGGCCAGAACAGCTTCTTTATTAACCAATAGTAGCAACTTATATTCACAGCATATAATGGACCGAAAGACCATCCCACAGCAGTCCTCACTCTCACAAGTCCAAAGGCATCAGGGCGTGGTCTGAAACTGCCAAACTGTGAGTCAAAGTAACTTTCCCTCCTCTTTTTAAAGTGAATTGCCTTGTGTATTTTGAGACAGCCGTGCAATTCTGAATGGCACAAACTCATGAGGACCCTAAATTAAAGATCTGAATTCGCCAACTTAGATGCGCTACTTCCCCTCCTGGGACTTGGTATGGTGATGACAATTCCTTGGAGCCAATATTTCCTGCCTTAGAAACAAGAGCGATGCTGGCATCTATCTCTGGGATATCACTTACAAGGCAGCCCACAGTAATTGTGAACTCCTCCTCTGTTGATGTCCTGATTGACATGCTAGATCTGGTGCAGACATGGCTGGAGGCTGCACTCCTGCCTCCCCCTGGGAAAAACGTCCACACAATTCACAGATCACAGATTCTTCTTTGTTTTGGATCCACAGTTTCAGTGCTGAGAAAAATCTCCTTGGGGCCAGAGAGATAGTGCGATAAAGTACTTGCCTCACAAGCACAAAGACCTGAATTCAGCCCCCAGAACCCATGTAAAAATGCTGGGTGTAGTACTAAAGAGATGGCCCAGTGGTTAAGAGCACTTGCTGCTTTTCCAGAGGACCTGGGTTCCGTTCCCAGCAGCCATATCAAGTGACTCACAACTGTCTGTTAAGTCCATCTCTGGGGGATTTGGCATGTATGTCCTCTGCTGACACCTTCATTCATGTGCACATACCCACATGCAGACGCACGCACACATCTATACATAATTTAAAACAATAAACATCAATCTAAAATAATGCTGGGCATGGTGGTGTACATTATCACCCAAGAGATTTTTATATGACCCTGAATATGTAGGTATATTGAATAAATACACAAATCATAAACATTTGGTGATAATCACTATTGGTTAACAAGGAAATCAAATTTACATATACATGAGATAGATATGCTAATTTATTTTTACATAAAAATCTTGGCTGAATGTTTGATAGTGTAGGATATAGAACCTCTTCAACATTTTTCAGAGTTGATAGATACTCTGATTTTATAATTGTCAATACTGAGAATGGTTCTTTGCATAAATATGAAGTTCACAAGTGCGGATGTATATATAGATCCCACCAGGAATTGCTGGGAATTCTGTCTTACCTGGCCCCAATTAATCCAATGATGTTTGCAATGAAATTAAAGTCAGAAATTAAACAGTACTTTTTAAAATCGAGGTTTCTAACACAACGCAATCCAAAGACACACTAGCTCAATACTTAGACGCTAAGAAGGAATAAGCACACGAAATTATTAGTCTTTGTTGTCTGTAGCTAAAACATTATGCTTCTGTAAGAGCAGAAAACTTTGTATATTCTATAAAAAGCATGGCTGCTTATGGCATGCCACAGTCTCCAATCTGAGCAGAGGCGCTTCAGGCATGCACAGTCCTAGGCATGTATGCTGTGTATTAAGAACCAAGGCTGCAGTGAGGTCAAGTGACGAAATATTGCGAGGCCTGCCAGAAACACCCTGGGTTCATTGTGTACTAGATTTTGAAAACCTTGGTGCATTTTCTGTTACTAGAAGAAAATTTTTGGAACTGTTATTGACAAAGAGTAGATGCAATTTGGCTGATGATTCAGGAGACTGGGAAGCCTGAGAGGTAGCGCTGCTATCTGCTGGTCATCTGGTCAGGACTCCCTTACTACATCACAAGGGGCCAGGGGGTCACATGGTGAGACGGGGCAGGCCAGCCTCCACTCACTCCAGTCTCTCTCCTTCTCATAAAACTTCCAGGCCCATCATGGGGACTCTTTCATAATGACCTTATCTAATCTCTCCCCTAATTCCAAATACCATCAACATCTGAATTTGGAGATTCTTGTACAGTATTAGAGGGACTGGCCTTAATATTACACATCCCAGGGCCTCAAGAGAGAGAACTAAGAATGGCGAGGACTATTTTCGGGAAATAGAATCTCAGCACACCGAGCTCTAGAGTCCACTTGCTTTAATTCCTCTGGCATAACATCCTATTTACACAGCTTCAGTTCTGTTCTCGTGCCTAGCTCCTTTCTTGCCTGATTTCTCTCTACATTTATCTACTGCTCCCTCTTAAGTTCTATCTCAATTCTCTCATCTTAATTCTGCCTCATCTAGGTCCTTTTCACCTTGTTCTTACCCAGCTAGTACTTCCCCATCTGACTCTTCCTCATCTTCCATCTCGTTCACACATACTCTCTGGTCAAAATCCTCCATATCCCTCTCTGTTCTCCATGGGGTCATAAAGGTAGGTAAGAATTTTCCTCAGGCAGTGACCACCAGGCTTCCCGGGTCAAACGGAGGGGTGGTAAGAATCACACAGAGGGGCAGTAATGGTTAATTATCATTTGCAACCCAAAAAGGAAGTGACTAATGAATTAACTAAAGGCTAAATTCAGGTAATATCTAAGAAGAGGGATCTTATACGCTCAACTACAATCTTAAATGTGATTGGTAGAAAATGTTAAGAATCTATAAGTTGCTAGGTCAATGGGAGAAAATAAAACTGCCTTCTTTTTTCCTGTCGCTCCTATCTGTCCAAGCTATCTGCTTTTTTTTCTGCAGGGTGGGGAAAAGTGTGTTCAGTCGCTAGGCAACCTGTGTACAGCTAGATGCCTCTGGTGATAGTAAAAAGGAGATCTGGAACTAGAGGTAAGATTTGGGAAAGGAGGAAGTTAAGCTTAATTGGCACATCCGCCAGGCCTTCTCAAATGGGTAGTCTGAATGCTTAAGTCTGTTCTTAGAGAGTACAGAGGTAGAGGTATCTCTGATAAGGTACTTTCCTCCGTCTAGGGATGGACCTGGCCGGATGCTGCCAATGACGATAATTATAGGGAGGCTTGAACTGGGGTTCTGGCTGTGCAAAGCTGTCAGATCAGAAGGTTATCTGAATATTCCTTTAGTAGAGGGGAAATGGTGCCCAATAAATGATGGAAAAGCTACAATAGCACACAAGAAACTCATAGCAGAAAACAGCTGACAATCAAAAGCCAAATATCACCAAGGCTCCTTGAGCCTCAGCTTGACCTCTAGAGGGCCCTTGTCTTCTTTCAGGTATTAGCTTTGTCATAATCAGCTGAAATCCTACTTCGTATATTTTTGTGGCTTGCAGCAAGGGATAACGTTTCAACATGAGCTAAAATCATGGGCACTAGAGCAGTCGTTACTGATTGTACATTTCTATCCAATGAGTGGGCACTTGGCTCAGTGGGTCCCCAGCACCCACATGCTACATTTACATGTTGATGCATGCCTGTGGCAGGATTGTTTGGTCACTCTTCCTGAAGGATTCTCAAGCAATAAAGATTGACCATGTAAGCAGCCACTAGCCAAATTTGCTACCATTGCTGGGTGACATTAACATGGGAACATGTGCCTGTAATCTTAGGAGGAGGATGAGTTCAAGGTCAGCCTTGGCTACTCAGAGAGACTCTGTCTCAACAACAACAACAACAACAACAACAACAACAACAAAAAGTCATTGCTACTAAACTAGATGACCCCAGTTTGAAGGACCAGGATAGAAAAAGAGAAATGCCTCACACAAGTTGTGCTCTATCCTTTACACATGGTATGTGTGCATCTACAAATAAATTACTAAAACAAATTAATAAGAGACAGATGATAAATGTAATTTTTAAAAATCTGTGTCAAAAAAAAAAACCTAAACAAATAAAAGTTTTGCTAGGGAGGAGAAAGTTAAGGATGGGGTAGAAACTAAGTGTGTTCTTAGTACAGATAGTGATGTTTAGTACCTGGGTCCATTTGTGTCTACACCAAAGACCCTAAGCTTCTCTAGTGGACTGATGATGTTGGTGGAGGTGGGGACTGCATCTGCCCTGCGTTGCTTGAAGCTGTCTGCATTGTGCTTCTCTAAGATGAGCTGGGAATCCAGACATAAAGAAAGGAAGGCAAGGTCTGCTCCGCTCTTTCCTAACCCTCCAGCTGACTTCCCTCCATCTGCATCTTTTTTCCTGTCTCTCATCATCATTCACATTCACATTCCTTCCCATCCAGACTCCCTCAGGCTAAGCTTGCCTCCTAGGAATCATGGGGAACATTTGGCTTCCCTGGTGTGTTCAGAACTCAGGGTTTTAAGGTATGGGCCTCAGCCTGCCCTCTTCCTCTATAAGAATGGATCTGTACTGTCTGCCTCCATCAGAGGGAAGAGCAGTATCCCAAACAGTCCGTGCTTGGGGAATGTGAGGTTCTAACAGTGCAATGGCTGTAGAGAGGTAGAGAGGTGAGGTTTCCTTACGCAGTGTGCATCCTGCTTCATAGGAAAGATTCCCGGGTTAAGTAACAGTGTGCTGTGCCAACAGAACAAACACAAACAGAAACAAAGCAAAAGCTCCGAGCTCCTCTGGTGATTTTAAAGATTTTAACCAGGACTTTCCAGCAGATAAAGATAAATAGTGATTTGCTTGGATGATGTATGGTGACGACATACAAATACATCACCGAGGAAGTGGGAGTAAATATTTTCAGTGAATGTTTGCATAGTCATGTTTCAAATCTCCTTTAATGATACAGAGCCAAAGTGAGCATGCTCAGAGACTGGCAAAAGCTGTAACAGATTGTCTTGAAGAATACCGAATTGTGTAAATATGTCTGCATAGCTTTGGAATAAAGTAAATCCGTCAAACTAGCCATGGGATAGTGAAACACTCAAAATATCTTCAAGAAGTAAGTGAACATTCTGCATCATGCCATTCCAGAGGGAAAGCCCCCATGAGGGATCTCCGGAGGAGGTGCCTGGCATGAGGTTAGCTGGAGGGGATCAAGAGACTCCCATAGCATGGATCGGGAAGCTCTTGCTAAGAATGGCTCAAGGTCACATGACGAAAGAGCTGGGAACTGGGAGAGAATGATGGCTTCGCCTGTTATCAATATCGTAATTACTGTGGTGTTGGGAGAAAAGAGAGAATGGACTGATTTCTGAGGAGCTCACTAGGTCACATGACATCTGTCTGCTGAAAGAACCAAGAAGAAAACATCTGTGAGGATGGAGACAGCTATGCAGACAGGATTAAGAAAGCTTGCTGGGCAGTGGTGGCGCACACCTTTAATCCCAGCACTCGGGAGGCAGAGACAGGCGGATCTATGAGTTCAAGGCCAGCCTGGGCTACCAAGTGAGTTCCAGGACAGGCATAAAGCTACACAGAAAAACCCTGTCTTGAAAAACAAAAAACAAAAAAAAACTCACTGCAGAGTCATCAATGATGTCACTAGACCCCAAGGTCAGAATCTGTACATCCAGGAATCAGACCACAGCCCCTCACTAAGGCCTTGTCAACTTTTCTTTTCATGTTACAATCCTAAAATATTTTGACAAAAGCAACCTAAGGGAGAAAAGGTCTATGTCAGCACACAATTCAAAGCACAGTCCACCCTGGTGAGAAAGTCCAGGCAGCGGGATCTTGAAGGTGCTGGTCATATCACATCCACAATGGGGAAAAATTCTGGTCCCTTCCTCCGTGTATACCACCCAGGATCCCAGTCAGGGAGTGATCCCACCCACAGTGAGCATGGTTCCTTCCATCTCAATTAATGTAATCAATATAATCCTGTCCAGAGGCCCATCTCCCACATAATTTCAGATCCTGTCAAGTTGACAACTAATGTCAATCATCATAGACCTTAGATAAATGAGGTTCCCCAGCCTTTTCTTGTACTGCATGTCAGATTTTATTAAGGTCCTAGTTACAGAAACCCCTGCTCAACTTGGCTTGAAGAATCTATATAATGTAATGACTTACACTAGGAATAATGCTGTTCAAGCTTTTGTTTTGTTTTTTTGGGCATTTTTTCCCCACTTTTCCTTGCATGTTGACTTCTTCCTCAGATAGTCTGCGCTCATGATGGAAGACAGATGTCATCAAGATCCAAGATGGCTGCCTTCAGGATACAAGATGGCCACCTTCAGGATTTAAGATGGTCCTTGGGAAATAAGATGACCGTTTTCATGAAATAGGATGGCAATCTCCATCCTTTACCTTATAAGGTAATTGCCAGTGATAATCAAGAATAGAGTTTCTTTATCCATATTTAAAAAGAAAGGGACTCACTTTTCCTAACACCAACACACTCCAAACACAACTGTCTATCAGAAGCCTAAATGAGTCCACAAATCGATTGAGTAGTTGTTGAAATGACCTGTCTAAAACCTTCTGCTGGCATGCTGGAAACAACTGAGAGAATTATTCATGTGGTCAGCAGCAGCTTCAGAAATCTTTGTAAACTTTTCTGCATAATTCCACATTCATGAATCTTATTAATCCTCCCAGCAGCCCTTTGATATAAATACTACCATCATTTTTACTTTACCCAACTGGGGATCAGAGATTTGATTAAATTTCCAAAGGTCCCAAGGGTAATCAGGTTGGGGAATACGAGTCTGTCTACCTCTAGATTTACACCCATCTTTCACAGTGGAACAAGAGGATCATTTTGAGCATCTCCTCGGTATGGTGACTCTGAGGCCCCACAGGCCTCCAAGGCCAGGGCACCTCAGCAGCTGTGCTTTGAACTCCAGCACTGGGTTTTCAGGAAGCCTCCACCATCCAGCTGTGTTATGTGCGATGGCAGAGACAGGGGTAGGCCCATTGCTGAAGGACCCAGAGCGCCTCCTCAGTTGACTTTGGCCTGAGAACTCCCAAGCCTTGGATGCTTCTACTACTATTCTCTGGAGTTCCTAGACATGAGATCCCTCCTCAGTTAACTCTAGTCAGCTATGAGATCCTCTAGACACTCCGAGTCCAGTCATTCGTTCATCTCTTGTGACACTGAGGAATCAGAAATGACAACACAAGACAAAATAACGAAACAATGATGATAACTAGGAATTCTTATCACCTGCCCAATGCTGGATCTCTGTGACTTCCTACCTTCATTCATGCTGCCTTCAAGGAGTGCTAGAAGGTAGTTGCTACTGTTAGTTCTGTTCCAGAAGAAGCTGAGGCAGACTGAGACTAGGGGATCTCCCCAAGGCCGGACACAGCAAGTGAGAAAGCAAAGCCTTTAGCCCACTCACCCCTTCCTTCCGCCTCCTTGCATAATCACTGCTCCATTGTGCTCAGTTTCCAGAGCTTCCTCCAGCCTTCTGCAGACATGAGGGGACCCCAGCCTGATAGTCTCAGGTAAGCTGGTCTCTGTCCATCACACAGATGCCACAGAATCGTCACACATTTGCATTGCCAAAGCTCATTGGTGCCATCATACAGCATGCGAGATGCCAGGCCCTGCCTCTCACAAACACCACACCATGCATAGCCCCCACATTGCCCAGGGGCTTCAAATCTGTCTTCTCCCTCGGCAGCACAACGGCCTAACTACAAAGCCCTGACATTCAATTAGCCATTCCTATGTTGTTAGACATCAGAGCAGCCAATTCTTTGCCATAACAAATGATGCTATAAGGAGCATCTCCGTGTCTGCAGCTTTCCCTCTGGCTGTCAAATTCAAATTACCTGCAAGCATAGAGATAAGGCTAGAGCCTAAGTGAACACTTTGTGCCATCTCGGGGCTGCCTGCCTACCTGCCTGTCATTTGAGGTGAGGAAGGAAGGTCTCCCGTCCTCTAATGCTCCTGCCCATTCCTCTACCTGCTTCCCGCTGTCCCAGAGTATGACACACGCGGGCACCTAGACACGCAGCCCCTGAAGCTTGCTCCCCAGTCTGCCTCACTCCACAGCACTGCCTCTCCCTTTGACGTCTCTGAATTGCCCCCAGGGGAAGGATGTCAGGCTTCCAGCATAAGACAAGCAAGCAGATTTCTCACTCCAAGTCAGGTGGCCTGGGTATGACACACTGTTCCCATCTTAGTCAGAACAATGCTTATGGGTGCCTACTCTTCTTTTCTCTTTTTTTAATTAATTAAATTTCATTTTATGTATATGGGTGTTTTCCCGGCATGTACATCTGCACATTGTGTATATGCTTGGTGTGCTTGGAGGCCAGAAGATGGTGTCCAATCCCCCTGCTTGAAACACGAGTTACAGATGGTAGTGAGTTATTGTGGGGGGGGGGCTGGGAATCAACCCCAGGTGCCCTGGAAGAACAACAATGCTCTTAACCACTAAGCCGTCTCCCCAGCCTTGGCTGCCTCTTCTGAGACAGTGTGGTCCTTCGTCATAGCTGTCCAGTGACTGGGTGAACGGAAGAACCCTCAGACTGTCAGTGACTTACCAGTACACCTGCTTCACACAGACAGGTAAAGGACCCGATGCTCAGAGAGGCTGGACAGCTCGCACAAACCAAAAAGCCATTCAGCCAGGGTCGGTTCTCAGGCCGAGTCCTTGTGGCTGCAGGACTCGAACCCTGACCCTTCCTTCCCCATCTTCTCCCTTATTACTCATCTTTTCGGACATGGCATACTGTAGTCTTAACACCGTGGCTGATTTTCACACCAATCTTTATCAAAATGTGTCTTTCAATGGCCGTGTAGAATTGAGTCTCCAGAGTGTACCCCATCTCACATTCAACAGGGAAACTGCTGTCCAAGTTGACAGCCAGAAAAACCATCACACTTAAGCCCTAATAGTCTACATCCCAAGATTTCTTCGTGTTGTTCGTTGCTCAAGACATAGGTGCATTTGGACACATGAACATGTGTGTGCACACACAGGCACTTCAATGGCAGATGGCAAGAAGAGAGAAAAGAAGAGAGAGTTCTGCCATGAAGCATGTGCCACAGACACAGAAGAGCTAACTAAGTCACCTAAGGAAGTGTTCCCAGCCTCGGTCTTGACACGTGGGACTCACACTCAGATCTCCATGCTCACAAGGCCAGCCCTTTACCCGCTGAGCTGCCTCTCCATCCCCAGAGCCTGTTTCTTCGTCACCGTGAAGCCATCCATCCTCGGAATCAAGTCTTCCTAAAGTTCATACCAGACACAGACAGTGACCTTGACAGTGCAGGCGTGGACAGTTTGGTGCAGCCAACTGAAGTGGCTAGGGCACTTGAACCATTCCTAACCGCCTCCCCCGACCCCCCGCAATCCCATGCAAAGTGTAGAATCCTTTGCTGACCCTTTACTGATCCTCACAGCACACACTTTCTAGAAAACTATATCTAGTGACCATGAGTAGTCAGTAGTCTGTGGCTCTAAACCAAGGACACTTATTCTTGCCATGGCTCTTTTCACCAATGGGAAATATTTGCATTCAGGGATTGGGGCCAGAATTCCCTGCTTGCTTTTTGTGGTTACTTACTGGAGCCTCTGACTTGGCCTTGTGATTCTGAGAAGAGAAAAACAGATTCCTCACTGCGGTGTGGGCTGGGCCCCTCGGAATCATCCTCTCTATCAGATGTGGCCTTTCGTCTGGGGCCTGGGCAAAAAGAAAGAGAGACAGACTGCTCCCTTCTTCCCTAGGTCTCTTGACAGTCCTTGGCTCTCCACTGGATATATATATGCATGAGTGTGTGTGTGTGTGTGTGTGTGTGTATATATATATATATATATATCCAGCCTTCCGTGTCATTTGAAAGCATCAGTTTGAAACCTAAAACAAAGGTGACAAAGCTTGGGGAAGACAGGCCACATCAGGAGCCACGTTCTAAATAGGCGGGGACTTGATCTCTTTCTCACTTCTCTCTGCATGTGGAGGGGGGCGGTCCTGGCCCTGCAAAACCACTGGAGTCGGGAAGATGGCTGACTCACGATCCAGGAATTTTCTGTTCTTAGAAGACCTACAGAGCAAAAGAAACTAGAATCTGGCATCTTTCTGAGGGCCAGGGGTCCCAAGCAATGTCCCTTCTTCCAGGGCTGTACATGTGTCTGTCTCCTAGGGTTGCTGCTGCTCATTCGCCTGAAGACACTGGGTAAGAATAAAGCATAATGCACTCCATGTGTGTGTCTAATGTGGACTCCTGGAAGGAAGGGCTTGTGGACAAGAAATGAGTCTTGGGACTGAAACCAAAAGATCAATAGCACTTATCTCTTAAACAAGATGTCAGTTAGTTGGTGTGGTGGTTTGAACAAGAATGGCCCTTATAGGCTCATATTAAATGCTTAGTCACCAGGGAGTGACACTATTTGGGAAGGATTAGGAGGTGTGGCCTTGATGGAAGAAGTGTGTCACTGGGGATAGGCTTTGAGGTTTCAAAAGCCCATGCCAAGCCCAGAGCCCCATCTCCTCCCTTCCCGTTTGTGTGTGTGTGTGTGTGTGTGTGTGTGTGTGTGTGTGTGTATCAGGATGTAGCTCTCAATTATGTCTCCAGAACCATGCCTGTCTGTGATGATAATGAACTAAACCTCTGAGATTGTAAGCAAGCTCCAGTCACATGCTTTCTTTTATAAGAGTTGCCCAGGTCATGGCGTCTCTTCACAGCAATAGAATAGAGGGCCTACAGGATTTCAGTTACAAAATATCTCTCTCATGCCATCTTCTGAAAGAGGGATGGCTTTTGTAGCAGCAGAGACCCAGCTTCAAATCTTGATACAGTATCTTAATCAACTCTATTATTTGTTTGCTTGTTTGTTTGTTTGGTGTGTGTGTGTGTGAGAGAGAGAGAGAGAGAGACACACAGACAGACAGACAGACAGACAGACAGACAGACAGACAGACAGACAGACAGACAAAGAGAGGGGGGGGATTTCCAAGAGTCACTTCTCTCCGTCCACCTTGTCTTTGAAGCAGGGTCGCTCTGTTTCTGCCACTGCACTGCACATAGGAGCTTCTGGGGATTCCCGTCTCTGTCTCCCATCTTGCTGTAGGAATGCTGGGATGACAAAGGTGTAGCCAGCCTTTTACACGATTTAAAGGACACAAGCTACAGCCCTGGGTTTGCATGGCAAGCGAACTGTCCTACTGAACCACCTCCACCCCCACGTTGCATTTTTTTTTTTTTGATAGACAAGTTGTTCGACCACAAACAGATCAATAGTGCCACGCGACAGGGTTTCTGTTTGCAGTCGAGGGGACTGTGAGTGCGCAAACGCCACTCCGTGTCCCCAGCTGTCTGCTTTCGTTCCTTTGTCTTCCTCTTCCTTGCAGGCCGCTGTGGAGTTTGAAGTTAACCTCGGTTGCAGCCCAGAAGGATTTCTTCTACCCACTCAGACCATGGTGGCCTCTCTTCAGCTCTCCCGCAAATCTTAGAGTCCTAATTCATTCTCCTAGCCTGACTCAACTTCCACTCTGGGCCCCACCCTATTTCTTTCATCCTTTGCTGAGACTGTTTCAGTAAGGAAGTGCTTTGAAATACAATCTGACCTACCCTCCCAGATCAGGCAGTGGGAGCATAAATATAGAACACGTCCTGGGGATAGATATTTTTATAAGCATCAGAAATGTTAATTTGCATTCTTTGGAGACCTCGGAACCACCATTCACTGTGTGGATTTCTGAACTCCACTCCATGGTTTAGATCAACTACTGCCCCTCTTTATCTGGGCGGGAGGCCTCTTGGCTTTTCACGGGGACAGGATGTTTCCCATTTCCAGACAGATGCAGATCAAAACTCCAGCCACTGGCATGTCAACTATGCCCTCATTTTAAAGTCCCTGTTACCATCGGTTGGGACTTGGTGGGTGACATTATGTAGCTTCCTGGCAGCCTGGTAGAAACTATGTAGAGCTGAGAAACAGTGCCCTCCAGAAGAACTTGAGCAAACACTGGGGCACACTCCCCCTCCCCCGCCACTCCCCCACCTCCACCTCCCCAACCCCTCCACCCCACCCCCAGTCAACCCTTGCCCGCTTTAGAACAAGACATCTTTTCTTTGTCCCATTTGAGAACCTTGAATTTTCAAACGAGGAACCAAAGATTGCAGCTTTACTGCCTTTCAGTTTCTGTGTATTTTGATTATTCTCCTTAAAGCTCGATCATAGGTGAACGGAGAGACATTAAAAATTACAGAAAAGGAGGTGAACAGTGTGCAGTTTAGTATTCTAATTCTACCACCAAAAAACCCCAGGGCACTGTTTTCATTTTCATGTTTTCTCCCAGAAATATTAGCTGTTCTTTCCCAGGGGATCAGAGCTTAATTTGATATGGCATTCAAAGACCCCCACAAAAGAGTGGACATATGACAAAATGGTAAAGGGCTTGCTGAACATGGACAAGACCTTGAATTTAATCCCCAGTACTGCAAGAAGTCAAAGACCACCACCACCCCAGATATAGATACATCTTGCCTCTGTGGATAACTGAAAAACCAAAAACCCATTGTGTAGGCACCCAGCATGGCTCTGGGTCTCACCAACACCAAAACAGGGTGTGGACACCTACACCTCTGAAAAATAAAACAGCAAAAAAGGCAAGTGAGGGAAGCCGCGAGCACATCTCTGGTGTTGATTTAGAAATCCTGGCTGCTGGTTGCACCAGATGCCGGAGCAGCATAAATCCGGAGAGCATCTGGCTGGGAGCATGCTTTCCGAGAACACCCTGCAAGAAAGTGCCTGATTTAAGCTCTCTTTGGGATAAATGGTTGGCGCTTATAATTCTGTAACAGAATCATAGATCAACTGAATCTTGAAAACGAGGCCGGGGAGCTGTAAACACCCATCGATTATTTTATCTGGTGCGTCGAATCTGGAGCCCGTATTGCTCAGATGTGCTCTGGGGAGTTGTGCTGAGAGCTATGGAAACGTCAGATTATAAAGAATTTATTTTTAAAGCACTAATAAGGAAACAAGATGCTTTGGGGTCTAGTGAGGTCCAAGCTGGTTCTGTTACTGACACATCTGGAGAGCTCAGAGCTACCCAAGCTCCACGTCTTTGCCGTTGGCTGTTGCTTCTTAACTAGCCACCACTATTCAGTGACTTTAAGCAACTGCTAGCGGTTTCTAAGAGTGTGCTGGGCATCTCAGCTCTATTTTAGATTCTTCATGGTCAGCTGAGGGGTCAGCTGTGGATTGAATGTCAAGCCAGGCAGGGTGGCTTTCCTGAAAATGGGAACTCTCCAACATGGAGGGAAGTGACAACCGCCTCCCGAGTTTTAACTCAAGACTACTCCACATCACTTCTGCCACACTTCCATCTCAAGTGAGAGACCAGAAAAGGGCAGATTCCAAAGATGGAGAAGCAGACTCTACCCTTCCTGAAGAGAAAGTTCCCAAGTCACATTGCAAAGGCGGTGGACAGGAAGCAACTGAGAACAAGAGTCATTGCTTTTATTGGCCTCACAGGACGCTCTCCTGAAGTGAATGCAGTTCCTTCAATAACTATTTAAGGGCTGAGGAGATGGTCCAGTGGCTCGGGTGCTTGCTGGGAACACAGGAGGACCTAAGCCTGGATCCTCACTACCCACATAAAAGCAGGCGCGCTTCTGCAACCTCAGGACCAGGGTGAAGGCAGAGACAGGAGGGGAGGAGCCCAAGGACTCACTGGCCAATCAGTGGAGCGGAAATGGTAGGCTTCATGTTGAGACCTTGTCTCAAAAGAATAAAGTGAAGAGCGATAGTGGATGATGTCAGATACCATCTTCTGGCTTCTACATGCACACACATGGGTACATGCACCTGTGAGCACATGTGAACACACACACACACACACACACACACACACACACACACACACCGTAAGAAGAGCTGGGGAGCTGTGTAAGTATAGACGGCTTTTAAGGAATCCAAGTGTTCATGGAATGCCGAAGGCAAGGAAAGCCGTCGTCAAGCTCCAGCAGGTCTCATGTCTGGAGTTCCTGCTTCACAGAGGGTCTCCGCACGGTGTCCTCACATGGTAGATGAAACGGGAGATTCCTCTCTATCTCTTGCTAAAGATACAGACCCAAACCTTAAAGGCTCTGCACTTATAACCCAACACCTCCCAAAGTCCCACCTCCAGCACCACCGTGCTGCGGATATGGGAGAATCAGTCAAACCACAGCCAGCATTGAGTTGGCAGCATTGGTTAAACACTGACCGTGAGTCAAAAGCTTCCTACCTGCTCCGCTAAGACGACAGTGTCCGAGGGAGTATTAGTCTCCATTTGGCATATACTAAGTTTGTCTATAAATTTGCCCTTAGCTGACATGAGGTAATTCAGAGTCTATATTTATCCTCCATGGTATGAATATTCATAATTTTACTGTAGAAAATTCAATGCACTTAATTACAGGCTGTGGCCCCAGGCCCCCCCCAAGGGGTTTTATATAACACATGGTATGTGTACTGAATAGCTTTTTTAAAACCTTAAAAATTCAAAAATCTTAAACACAGATGCCTTAAGGTTTTCAGCTAAGGAGTCTTATATAAGTTTATTGACTATATATAAACTATAAATAATATTTGAAATATATCTTTAAACATCTCTAGGAACATCTTTAATGCCAATTCCCACTTTCCCTGGTGCTTAAAAATATACGGCCAAAAATTCTCTCCTATCCTCTCTCCAAAGCCCTAATTAAATTCATTCGGTCATCAAAAAAGGAGAAGGAGTGAGGGCAGACACAGAACTAGTTGGAAGAGGGAGGGGTCAAAAGAGTGGAAAGGGACAAGGCAGGATGACCGGGTACGTGTGATCAAAATACATTACATACATGTTGGCAATGCCTTCGTGAAATTGATTACTTATAAGTAATACACAGTAATTTTTAAAATGAAAGAAAAATGGGTGAAACTTAGTTTCCCTCTTCCTGAACGTGAACGGGACCCGTGGACTCACTTCTAATGAGTACAATACACTGGGTGAAGTGGTCTGTCATCTGCAAGATGAGGTTATAAGGAAGCTGCAGCTTCCACCGCGGGTGATGCTCTCTCCCGCCCAGCTGCTGCTGCTGCTGCTGCTGCTGCTGCTGCTGCTCTGTGCTGAGCTGCCCAGTGAGAAGGCTCAAATGCTGAGAAAATGAAGGGAACCTTCACCATCTACCCGTGAATGGAGGCCCTCCGGCCAACAGCCCACAAGGACCTGAGGCTTATCCATGACGATGTAAGTGAGTCTGAAAGGAGATCCTTCAACCTCAGCTTGGCCTTTAAACAAAATTCCATCCCAGGGCAGCAGCTGCCTGGAAGCCACTTGAGATAATCGATGTTTGTGGTTTTAAGGTCCTAAATTTGGGATAATTTGTAAAATTAATCCCTCAGAATTCTTGTGTGTGTGTGTGTGTGTGTGTGTGTGTGTGTGTGTGTGTGTGTGTGTGTGCTAACGAGAGTTTGTTTGTGCTGATACTTATCTGTGTTTGAATCCATCTGCTCGTTTGTGTGTTTACATGTTAAGGTCAGCCATGGATGCCATTCTCGTGGTGGAATCCACTTCATTTTTAAAGATGTGTCTTCCATTGTCCTCCAGCTCAGGAACTATTCTGGACTGTGTAGTCAGTGAAACCCCCCCCCGCCCCCCGTGTCTGGAGTTACAAGTCTGAGCCACTACCCTCAGCATTTTGACAGTTCTCGGGCTCACACCCAGGCAGATCATCATCCTGCGTCCGAGGCCGGCTCTGTGGGAGCAATCTCCCAGTACCACCCCTCAGTGTTTTTATCCCAGTCCCCCAACTTTTTTCTCAACACCCTTTGAAGTGAAGCCTTATTTTTTTTTATTTTTTTATTTTTATTTACTTTTATTGTTTTTATTTACTTTTATTGTATGTGCACTGGTGTTTTGCCTGCAGGTCAGATCTTTGAGTTACAGACAGTTGTTAGCTGCCCTGTGGGTGCTGGGATTTGAACCTGGGTCCTTTGGGAGAGCAGTCAGTGCCCTTAACCACTGAGCCATCTTTCCAGCCCCCAATAGTGTCTGGTTTCTTCACTATTTACCCTCCTATTGGTGAGGGAGGAGCCAAATGCATCTATTTAGTGTTATATTCATACCATTGAACACAGACTGGCTCAAGAACAATGGCCATGCACCCGAGGATGTAGTGGGAGGGAGGAAGGGAGGGAGGGAGGGAGGGAGGGAGGGAGGGAGGGAGGGAGGGAGGGAGGGAGGGAGGGAAGGAGGGAGCTAGGGAGGGTGGAAAACTCCTACTGTGGCAGGACCAGCTAAGTCAAGAGGGTTTGGGCTCAGTATTAACAAATCACTTGCAATGCTTCAACATATCCAAACTCAAGGAGGCAGCCTGGACTCCTCCCTCCCTCCAAGTGAATGCCGGGACTCCTGACTCTGGCCTCTAACACATCCCTCCCCTCCATCGTCAGACTGTCAGGTCAGCAGCATCCTCCTGTCTCATCTGCCTGTCCCCATGTGGACATTCTAAACCCTAAGCATGAGCAGTAAGTGGAGAGGGACAGTTCAGGGTCTATCTTTCCTCCAATAGTTTAAGTGGCTCTCACTCCTCCACACTGTTCTGTGACAGTTAGTTTTAACTTGACATAACCTACAATCGCCTGAGAAGAGAGCCTCAAGGAAGGACTTCTAGACCAGGTTTGTCTGTGAGTGTGTTTGTGAGGGTTGATTATATTAACTGGTGGAAAGACCAAGCCCACTGTGGGTGTCGCCATTCCCCAGGTTTGAGTTCGAATAGTGCGAGACTGGAGAAGGTGATCTGGGGAGTAAGCATCCCTTCTCCCTTTGCTCCTAATGTGGATGTGATGATCTGATTCAAGTTCCTGCCTTGATTTCCTCTCAATGAGGGATGGCAGCTTGGAAATGTTAGCCAAATAAACCCTTTTCCTGCTTTTTTAAAAGATGATTATTTTGCTTGTAGTTATGTATGTGTGCCATGTGACTGCCTTGTGCTCACAGAGACCATGGAGGATTCTCTAGAAATGGAGTTCCAGATGACTGTGAGCCACCACGTGGGTGCTGGGAACTGAACTTGGGTCCTCTGCAAGAGCAACAGTACCCTCAACCACTGAGCTACTCTCCATCCGCGGCTCTGACTTTCCTCAAGTTGCTTTTATCCAGGTATTTTATTAGAGCAACATGAAAGAGAGCATGACATCTTACACACACACACACACACACACACACACACACACACACACACACACGCCCTGAGAAACAAAGAGTGAGATTTCTACTCCTACTCAGCTCCTTCAATAAGGTGACATAGGGAAAAAATAGCCAAAGTTACTGAGCTTTAATAATTTGTGCGTATGTGTGTTTACTTTTCGTTTTACAGAGAGTTAAGACAGCTTGCCTCATTCTGGGGTGCTGAGTGGGAACCATACCCTCTTGGCAGAAAGTGATTTGCTCACAAGTTCACAAAGACCTAAGGTGGTCATGTTCTGCCATCCAGTAGCTCTACCGTAAGAATCCAGCTTGCAGGTATATCGGGCCTTCAGCAGAGATCTTAACACAGATCTCAAAGATGCTCGACACAGCTTGCTTACAGGCAGGAGAAATGCAGCTCTGGATACCCAGCAGGAGGCAGAGCTTCAATTAATTAGATTATAACCATCCCATGAATATCACTCACCTAGTAAAGCATGAAAGTTTTTAGTGCCATGAGAGAATGCATATGATATAGTATAAGGTATGATCTATGAATATGTATTTTTTTTCTTCATCCTTCATATGTGTGGTTCATAATTTCTATGGAACTCGAATTGTTTTTATATTCATCTAAGTATTACCATTTTTCAGTGAAAATCAGGGAGAAATATGAAGGAAATAATTCGAAGATAACACTTAAGATTCTTGTTAGAGTTGTCCTTGAGCTTGGTATGGTAGCACATGCCTTTAATCCCAGAACTAGGGAGGAAAAGGCAAGCACATCTCTGAGTTCGAGGTCAGCCAGGTCCAAGACAGCCACGGCTACACAAAGAAACCTTGTCTCAAAAACAAAACAACAATAACAAAGGATTCACCTTGTTGGCCTGGAGGATTCCACCCCAGCCACCAATCACGGTTCTGAGGTAAACAAAAACTAGCTGACAGTGGGGTTTGTACCCAGGCTCCCCTCCCCTCTTCCCCCAACTTCAGAGGACGGCTCCATCTGTCAGGGAAGGCTGTCTGGATAAAGAACAGCACCGGAACCTTGTGGACACAGAGCACTGGTTTGTTTCCGGTTCAACTGAGGGACTGTGTTCCACAGCCTGCCATGGCCTGAGTATGGTTTGTCTCCCAAATCCAGTAGGAATGTGACCATCATTGTGTTGATTGCTGTTGGGAGGCAGGGTCTTCAAGTACTGATGAGGTCTTTAAGTGGCTCAATGATGTTCTTATAGAAAGACTTGTTGGTTTGGGCGGTGTTGGTGCATGCCTTTAATCCCAGCACTTGGCAGGCAGAGCCAGGCAGATCTCTGTGAGTTTGAGGCCAGCCTGGTCTACAGAGCGATTTCCAGGACAGACACCAAAACTACACAGAAAAACCCTGTCTCAAAAAACAAAAACAAAACCAAAAAAAAAAAAAAAAAAGAAAAAAGAAAGGAAGGAGGAAAGGATGGAAGAAAAGGAAGGGAGAAAGGAAGAAAGGGGGAGAGAGAGAGACAGAAAGGAAGGAAGGAAGGAAGGAAGGAAGGAAGGAAGGAAGGAAGGAAGGAAGGAAGGAAGGAAGGAAGGAAGGAAGGAAGGAAGGGAGAGAGAGAGAAAGAGAGAGAGAGAGAGCCTTGTTGGAGAGTGGGCTGCTATAAGGCAGGCCAACCCTCCTGTTCTCCCCACACCAGGGGATCTACTTGCCTTTCTGCCTCCTGCCATGAGCTGTTCAAGTGAGAGACTTTACTTCAACATAAGGTAGAGAGTGGTCAAAAAAGGCAGCTGTCAATCACCTGCCTACGCACGCACGCACCCACGCACGCACGCACGCACGCACGCACGCACACACACACACGCACATGAGAAGGAAATATTTAAAATGTGTTCCTAAATTTGACAGCCTGTGTGAGCTGCATGGAATGAATCCTGGGAGGGGCCAACCCACAGGGCCCATGAGCTTCCTGCTTCCCATATGCCAGCCCTGGAGCAGGCAGAGAGTCACGGGAACTTCAAGGGACAGGACAGAGCACTGGGTGGACGTTGTGTGCACCTTCAAGAAAGTGAGTGCTGGTCCCAGCACAGGTGCACCATGGGTCACTGGCCACCTCCTCCATGGCAGCCACCTCTATGCTCGGGAAGAAACAGCGCCAGAAGAGGTTCTGTTTCCTGGGGGAGCAGCCAGTCCTGCCCCGTCTTCCTGATGCTGATCGTGGGCACGCAGTGCTCACTTGGGGTAAATGTCTGTGGCCAGAGGGAAGATGTGGGAGAGCCATAAATAGCTCAAGCTATCCAAAGCCATGACAACAGAGGCCTGGTTCGCAGACTCTGGAGCCTCCAGGGGCTGGACAGGAAAAGGAGGAGCCAGACTGTGAACCACAGGAAGGAACTGGCTCAGAGAACCACAGACACACCCACAGCCTGACTGCTCCCCAGGGAACCAGGGCTACCAAAAGACCCAGCTTCCCAAGGCAGTCCAGGAACCAGGGATTCATGGGAACCAGGGATTTGTGGGAAATGTTCAGTTTTAAATGTAATAAAAACACGTAAGATGCCTGCAGGACCAAACAAGATGTTTAACTGCCAACATCTGGTCTCCTCCTCCACACATTGAGAACTGTATCTAAGGTCAGAGGGCAATGGCTGCTGAGGGCCAAGAGTTCAGACTGCAGCAGGCAACAGCAGCTACCCACTGTGGGTGCTGACTTCAAGCCTTGAGCTTTGGAAGCTGTGGACAGACAGAAGACCTTTCCAGGAGACAGAAGCAGAGAAGTGGGGGTGGCCCTGCCATCAGGAATGGAAAAGGCAATGTGGGGGTAACATGGACTGACATGGGCATTTCTAGCCTTCACCTTCCATCTCCCTACAATGGGGGAGACAGTGTGGGAAAGCACCAGGCACTGGCTGCTGAGGCGGCAGCAGTCTTGCTTGGCAGCATCTCATGAAGAAGGCTTAGGAGACTGTCAGTGATTATGATGAGGTCATCTCCCCCAGGCTCTGAGAAGTTCCAGAAGATCTTGACTTGCTCTTGACTCGAGACTTTCAGGATGCTCAGGCAGGTGTTGATTCTGGCAGAAGTATGTCCATATCCATTGGGGTTAGGGAACCCCACTCCCCAAGTCACTCTGAAATGTGGGCAGAACCCTAGCTGAGGCTGGAGTAGTGAAGCCCACAGGAGACGGTGGCTTGGGAAGGGGAATCAGATGACTCACAAGCAAGAGACAACTGGGGCTAGGGGCTGGCTGTGATGGACTTGAGGTAAATCTCATGAAAGAGGCGAGAGGCAGCCTGGAAGGACGGTGTCATGCCCTTGTCTCCATGTCTCTCCAGCTTGGTCCTGAATCAGAACCTAGAGCCCTTGACTGGGAGGGATCTGAACCAACTACAAGTTTAATGAGTGTTGTAAAATGTGGTCTGTTTCCCTGACTTCCTGTTTTTCCCCAGAGGAAAAAATAACTCTTACATTCAAGTGTTAAAGAGCTAGCTTGGAATACTGTATGGCTCAGTCAACAGGATGCTGCCGAGACCCAGGCAGTTGGGACTGGTCTGTTCGCCAAGCAGAAATTCTTTGTGTTGTATCTGAGGATGGAGGCAGAGCTTTTTCTCATGGTCCTCGGGTCTCATCACGTGTCTGTTCTTTCTGAAGAAAGTCAGAAATATGTCTAAAAGACTGTTTAAGCCATGGGGACTCACCCACAGTTCTCAGTGGGGACATCTTAAATGTCACTGGGCCTGAAGAGATGGCTACGCCACAGGGATCACCTAAGACCACCAGAAAACACAGGTGGTTACATTACAATTCCTAACAGTAGCAAGGAAAATAATTATATAGTTATATAACATGAGAAATTGCATTAAAGGGCCGCAGCAGTAGAAAAGTGAGACGCACTGCCTTAGAGGGTATTGTGCTTTGCCAGGCAAGCATGAGAACCTGAGTGTGATCACCAGCACCCATATCAAAGCTGGGCAAAGGGTCAGTTTCTAGAACCTCAATACTGGGAAAGCAGAGATGGGAGGACCCCAAGGTCTTGCTGGCCTGGCAGCATCAGTGAGTGGCAGGTTCTGTGAAATATTGTATGTGAAAAACACAAGGTGGAGAACAATAGAGGAACCAATATCGACCTCAGGATCCCACATGTATGCACATGCAGGTACACACATGTTCATTAACCTGTGCATGCACATACATTAAAAACAACAACAACAAAAATACATGGCACTGTCAAGGTTAGATGAAGGGACAACAACCCGGTCCTTAACACGGCCAGGATAGGGATGACGCCAGCAAGTATTTCAGCACCAGTACCCATTTCTCAAAGACCAAGGTCAGAGACCCCCACCCCCTTTTCCCATGGGAGTGACCTATCATGGGAAAGGTATTGTCTCCTGCGACTTAGAATCAGTACTGGGGCTGCCTGGTAGACTGGCGCGATCACCCGGCAGAAGCCCATTTAGAGAAAGGTTTAACAGATAAGCCTTTTGGGAGAAACTTTCCCTAAAGGAAGAGAGCCAGGAAGGTCAAGGGAGGCCTTCATCATCAGAGGACGATAAAGTCCAGTCCCCATGACCCCAATCCAGCCCACAAATTCAGCCAGAATTATGGAGAGAGAAGAGTAAGCCAAGACAAGAAGAGATATACTCATTTAACAGACTTGGGGTGCCAGAAGGACACGCCGCCAGGAGCCTCAAAGCTCCTGGGGTCGAGCACACCAGGCTGGCTGAGCGGCAAGAGCCAAAGAACTGGGCAGTGTCTGGCATAGGAGATAAAACACCTAGAGTCTCCTGGGATTTCCGGGCTGGGGCAGCCCACGGCCCTCGGGTACTGAGAACGACGAGAAGGTGCACACTGGAGGTGTGGAAGGTTGTTCAGAACTTAGCTGCAAAATGCAGAGGCTGCAGGGGCCATCGGTGGCGAGACCCCAGGAGCCCCCTAATGATTGTGTTGGCAGCAGATCCTCCATGCGGGAAGCTTCCTCTCCTTTACTAAATGCTGTAGTTCAGTGATAAGAATATGCCTGGTCTGTAGTAACACTGATTAACTGTCTGCAGACACTCCCCATAAATGTCACCTCCATGGGTTTTTATATCCACAGCACCTGAGTTTCTGTGACAGTAGATAGCTTTCTTGAAATAAGACTTCCTGGGGAAACTCAAAGAATAAAACAGATAATGCCGAGCTGCCACGCTGGACGACAAGATCAGATGAGGAGCCTGCCTATCCCAACCCTCAGTCTCAACCAAATACTTTGTCCAGCCTGACAATTCTACAGAAAGGAAAAATTAAAAAAAAAAAAATCCCTCCCATTAAAAAAAAAAAAAAAGCTTTGAAACACAAAAATGCTTGTGACTGCTAGTTTAAATTATCAACTGGACACAGTCTAGAATCCCCTGGGACAAAAGTCTCAGTGAGAGAGTGTCTAAACCAAATTGGCCTATGGCATGTCTGGTGGTGGCAGCAGGTGGGGTGGTGGTGGAGATAGTGCTGTCTTATTTACTAATGTTAATGTTGTCAGGACACAGCCCACTCTGGGTGGCTCCATTCCCTAGGCTCTGTGCTAAGTGCAGAGGAGGGGCTGAGCACTCATGAGCATGCATGTATGCATTTCTCTCTGCTCCTGACTGTGGGTGTGATGTGACCAACTGCTTCAAATCCCTGACTTGACTTCCAGGCAATGATGGACTGTCACCTGGAATTATAAACTAAAATAAACTCTTTCACCCTGATGTGGCTTTTGTCAGGGTATAGGAGAATGAAAACAGGACAAAGATCACGCTGTGAAACGGGAAGCCGACAAAAGATGTCCCTGTAACCTTTCTTTTATGCGGCATTTGAAAATAAAAATTTTAAAAAGCCCTCTGTGTTAAGGAAGGAGGCCACTTGGGAAAGGATCAAAGCAAGCTTACCATATGCACTGATGCAGACGCTCAAGTCAGGACATCTGTTAGCTTAGGATGCAGTGATGGAGGGCAAAGCTACCCAACCCTGGGGTGTCTTGCTCCCCCAGCCAGCATGTCAGCCTCTAGCCAGCTCTGACACTTCATGAATATTCATAACCATTGGCTCAGCACTTTCAGAATATCCCTGAGTTTGAGCTCTGCCTCCACATTTTCCTGGACAGGAAGTCAGGTTGAATGAGGATGCAGCCCTTGCACTTTTCAAAACTATTGCATTTAATTCTATTATTATCTTACCCTTCCCTCCGCGAACTCCAGTTCTGATTTTTATCGGGTTATTCCTAGCCATATCTGGTGGCAATGTCACAATGTCCCTGTCAGGTAAAGCCTCAGATGGAGTCCTGTTCACAGGGGCATTGTAGCATTGGACAGATCTGATTCCCAGGAGTGAGGCATCACACTAGCTTCTGAATGGAGAGTCAGCACAGGCGATCACACAGCAGAAACTCAAAAGGAGCACCGAGCCTGCCGGGCCACAACCCCACTGCTTTGGCCTGGGAATAGAATTCATTTTGGGTGACTTAGTAGGTTTACTCACTAGGGGATAACACTCATGTCCGTTTTCTAACTGTGCAGAACCAAGAGCCTAAGCAACCCAAACTTACCCTCTTACAGTTCTGAAGTTGAAATTCTACCATGGGTCTCCCTGAACTAAAGCCAATACTTTAGAAGGGCTTGCCACTCCTGAAGACTCCAGAATACAATCTGTTTCCTTGTCTTCCCAGCTTGGAAAGGCCACAGCTGCCTTCAGCTGCACCCATTCCCCCATCTCCAAAACCTGTAGGGCCACACAGCTGTCTCATATCCCAGCACTCCAAGTCCTGCCTGCAGCTCCCACTCATAATGGCGCAGGTACTATCTCAGGTCTGTCCAGAAAATCCAGAATCATGTCTCTAAATTTCAGGCTGATGCGCACACAATTCCACCTTCATCCTTAATTCTCTCTGCAAAGCACACAGTCACAAGTTGTGGGAATTAAGATTATTAATTTTTCAGACCACATCATCTACACTCTCCTGCTCTTGTGGATGTGACTGGCTATGTGGTTTGGTGAAGAAGGAGCCCACAGAGCTGGCTGTGTGCCTAGTGCTTCCTCTAGCAACAGGAAGCACCAAGATAAAACAGACACCAGCCTGCAGTGTCCTGCAAGACTTGCGTACTTTCTATTGCTGTGATGAAATATTCTAAGCCATTTGGAGAGAAAAGGGTTTCTTTGGTTTCCACAGCCTGATCATAGTCCATCATTGATGGACGCCAATGCAAGAACTCAAGGCAAGAATCTGGAGGCAGGAACTGAAGCAGAGGCCATGAAAGAGCTCTGCTTACTTGCTTGTTTCCCAGTGGCTTGCACAGTCTGCTTTTTACACCCCCAGGGACCACCTGCCATGGGATGGTACCAACAACACTGGGAAGAGCCCTCCCACATCAATCATTAAAATCCTCCCACCGATTTGATTACAGGCCAATCTGATGGAGACATTTTCTCAATTGAAGTTTGCTCTTCCCAGATGAGCCTAGCTTGTGTTCAGTTGATGTAAATCTAACTGGTACACCCAGGGAAGATTCTAGCCAATGCTGCCCTCCCAAACTGCCAACCTTAAGATGTTGCAATCATCCACCATGGATCAGCCAGCTTCTCCTGCACCTTCACTTGTGTGGAATGAAAATGGCAGAGACTCGGTGTCCGAGCTCCTTGTCACTTTCCACTGGCCACAGGGAGGGATGGCACATAGCAGCACTCCTCCTGGAACACACGAGTTCATGAGATCGGGAACATTCCCTTGACACTGAAGTCAAGTTTCGGGGCATCCAGGAGCAGGCTCCCCTTCTGAGGAACACAAAATACATCAGTTTCACTCTCAGGAGACAGCTGCATGGCTTGTCTCTACCCAACTTGGACATGAGTTGGCCCCGTCTTCATCCTCCCCAAGTCTCTTCATGATGGCAGTCTCCGTGGTTCCTGGGAGCTTTTCCTCAAGTCGTCCTTGTCCTTCAGATCCTAAGCAATCATGAGCTGACACCCTGACTTCCAAGTGTCCTTTTTGCTGAAGGTATCCTTAACCGTCTATGGCAGACTCCACATGGCCAGAGGGGCTGCTGCACATGGGCATAACTCCTGAGCATCCTGAATCAGCACCTGCACAACTTGAATGGCATTCGATGTGAAAAGGAGACGGTGCATGGTGGTGGGGCTCAGAGGCACAGCTCAGAGGCAGCTGGTTATTTCAACGAGGGCTGAAGTGCAGTGAGAAAGACATGAGTACACCAGTGCTGGGTTTGCAAGTCAGGTGTGGTGAGCACACCTATTACCCCTGCAACGGGGAGGCAGAGGCAGGAGGATCAAGAGTCCAAGGCCACCATCCTCTGCTGTGTAAGTTCAAAGCCAGCCTGAGCTACATGAGACCCTTACTTAAACAAACACAACCAACAAAATATCAGGTTTTCATCAATACTCTGTCACTTAGAAACAAGAATAGCAGTCAGTGTTATCATCTGGTTTCAAGCTCTGTTCTGGTAACCTGTCGCTGTATCACAAACTGGACAAAGCAGAAGCCATTACACCTCACAGCATCTGTGAGATGCTGATGCAGCTCAAGGTCAGGTGAACCCTCTGCTCCTCCCATATCCACTGGGGCTGCTCTCTGGTCCTCAGCTAGGGATGGACTGAGCTGGGAAAGCCAAGACACCATCACAGAGACAAGGACACACTCACCCTTTGCCATAGCTCTTGTACAGCCTCTGTGAGCACCCTGCCAAGTCAAGCTGAGCTGCTGCTCCTAGGAGATTTACGGTTAGATTCCCAGGAGTGTCAACTCACAGTACGCATCAACAGAGCTGTGTAATACACCTTTGAACGTTCTTTCTGGTTAAAGAAGCCTTACAGAATACAAATTTCTAAAAGCAACTCACTGTATGTGCTGTTTTCTGTATGATGAAGCAGTGGCTGAGATGGGCTTGTTTAACAGTTTTCCGACCTTCGGTAACCTGGCCCCAAGTTTCTTTGCCTTCCGGCCTCATGGCAATGCTGCTCTCCACTCTTCTCATCAGTCAGCATCTCCAGAGTGTAAAGTTTAGCTTCACCATTTTCCATCACTTCTATAACTTTGTCATATCTGCAGATGGTACCCTTGGCACTTTGGGTGCAGCCTCGTTCACAGGTTGGCAGGCTTCCATTTCCCTTATCCGTGTACATTGTTGACTCATTAACATTGAACTCACAGCCAACAACACCTATCTCTCACCCAAAGGAAGCTGATTGAACACATCTATTTTCTCCCGAGGGCACCTCTCAGGTTTTTTCCCATCAGAGAGCGCCTTAGTACAGCACATGGGGGTCAATTCAAACATGGAGGTCAGCTGCAAAACACTCAAAATTCAGAAAATGCGGCACAAATAAGAAAGGGCTAATTGGCAGAATTGAGAGCTGTAGCAAGATGGCAGAGTCACCCTGTTTGAACTCAGAACAAAGCATGTTGGGAAATCAAAGGTTTGCCGTTCTGCATGCTCTCTGAGGACAACTAACAAACAACTGCAGCTACTGAGTTAGAGGTGAGGAGGAGATTCTGATGAGCAGACGCGTTTGCAAATGCAGAGACAGTGGAGTGAGAGTCGCTCTACTCGGTGCTGCCTCAAGAATGGAACACATCAGTTGGTGCTGCCCAGGGGTGTCTGAGGGTAGCCTCTCCAATGTGGTGGTCTCAAGGAATTGGACTGCTGATTTCTGATTTTCCTCATTCCAAGGAGGTGTGCTCCTGTGTTGGACGTCTGTGATCACACCAAATGTCACTGTGTGTCTCTTTCAGAGGAGGTGTGCTCCTGTGTTGGATGTCTGTGATCACACCAAATGTCACTGTGTATCCAAACTAAGGACTGGGAGAACTCGGAAGTGCGCTTAGTGAGAAAAGCTCACTAACAGAAGCCCATGTGCACTGGAGAGATGACAGCTGAGAGGGCAGAGGAATCTCTGCTGCTTAGCTGCCCAAGTATGAGGACGAGAGTTCAGATCCCTAGCACCTGTGTACGTCAGAAGGGCACAGCAGCCCACCTATAATCCCAGTGTTTTAGAGGACAAGAGAGCTAGCTAGCTAGACAAACTGAATCAGTGAGCTCCTGCTTTAGGGAGGGACCCTGCCTCAAAATATAAAGTGAAAATATAACTAAGAAGCACATCTGACATCAACCTCAGACCTCCACGTGCCACATATATGCCCAAACACACACACACACACACACACACACACACACACACACACACACACACTAACACTAACACAAACATGCGCCAGAAAGAAAAGACCATAAAATACAACTTTTCCCCAAGCCTCATAAATTATCTTATGTTGATCATGAGGACCAAGACACACAATATAATTAATTATATCATAAATGAGTCCTAAAAAGTACACTGGAGGCAGCATTTTGTGAAAAAGACTGTTCTGTTTTGGCCTCGTAAGAAATTATCATTGCCTTAGTCATGTTCTATTGCTGTGGAGAGACTCCATGACCAAGGCAGCTCTTAGGAAGGAAAGCATTTAACTGGGGCTGGCTTACAGTTTCAGAGGTTTAGTCCATTGTCCTCAAGGCAGGGAGCTTGGCGGCGTGCAGACAGACATGGTTCCAGAGAAGTAGCTGAGAGTTCTACACATCATTCCTCAAGCATCAAGAAGAAGAAAACACTTTGGGATGGAATTAGGCTTTTGAAACCCCAAAGCCCACCCCTTGTGACACACTTCCACCAAAAAGGCAACACCTACTCGAACAAGGCCGCATCTCCTAATCCCTCACAACAGTGCTGCTCCTTACTGACCAAGCATTCAAATATATATGGGGGTCATTCTTATTCAAACTACCATAGTCAGCAAGGAACCACATAGGAAAAAAGCCCATCACCATGTCCTTCCCTTAGTTTACACAAACCTATATTCTACCCTGTTAGAAAGTCTTTGCCACTTACTCCATTAATAAAAAGGACCAAATCATTTATCACCTAGCTAGCACACTCTTAATTATGCTGGGATATGGGCCTAGCCCAGGATAGTCCAGGAAAACTAGGACTCCCTACCTATGGAGGTACCATAATAAATGTAAACCAGCAACATCTTCAAGGCTGGTTTGGTTGTAATGAATTGTGTCTTCTCAATTATGATACAAATTGCTTCCAAGGGACACAAGCTGAACTCTTCTCTGTAAAGGCACATTGAGCAGACCTTAATTGGTTCATGAGCTCCTGCAAACTATCTGAGAGATCTGTCCACCTGGGCAGCTTACTTTTGTAAGAAACTAATGATGTGTCCACAGTGATTAACGACCGCCGTGTTCAGGGGGATGAGGCATTCAGAAGTGACTCCTGCTGCCCTTTATTTGAATATATTACCCTTGATTCTCTTCCTAACTGGACTGCATCCAGACTTTATTTCCTATTGTCATTCTGTGTTACAGGCTTTCTAAAGGGCTGGGTTTAAACGTAACCCCGCCCCAATGGAGATGTAACAGCTCTCTCTAACCAAGCTATCTCTAATCAAGGCAATAACAGTCCTTTCTCCATTCCTACACTAGCTCTCTCAAAACCAAGTCAGTCAAGTGTTAAGCCTGTCAATCAACAGCACGACAGAGTCCTGCTGGCTTTCTAGATACTCAAGGCACAGTTTTCTTTCAGACTTGGTCCATTCCTGTTCTGCAGGTAGACACAGCCTACATTCTTTTGGCCCGCTTGCCAAAGATGCTACTGTTACAGCGATACCATTCAGTATCTTTTGTGGAGCTGTGGTGGAATATGAGTCCCTTGACATGGCCTGCACTAAATCCTGTTTTATGTGTGCACAATACATGCACTAGGCTTCCTGAGGGCGAATGATTCAGGCATTCCCCAGATTTTCAGAGATATCACCCTGGACTGGAGAGAGGTCAAAAGGTTGGGGCCGGAGAGACGGCTCAGCCATTAAGAGCATGTGTTGCTCTCTCAGGAGGACCATGGTTTGGATGCCCCAGTACCATGTCAGGAGGTTCACAAATGTCTGTAACTCCAGCTGAGGGATCTGATGCCTTCTTCTAGCTCTCGTGGGAACTGGCACATACATGTGCGTACACACACACACACACACACACACACACACACACACACACACACACTAAAAGCAAATCTTTAAAAACAATTGAGGAACCTGGCAGTGGTGGCGCACGCCTTTAATCCTAGCACTCAGGCGGCAAAGGCAGGAGGATCTCTGTGAATTCGAGGCCAGCCTGGTCTACAGAGTGAGATCCAGGACAGACAGAGCTACACAGAGAAACCCTGTCTTGAAAAACCAAAAAAGAAAAGAAAAGAAGAAAACAAATCAAACAAACAAAACAATTGAGAAAAGTCAAAACAGACATCCCTGGCTCCAAAGGAATGTCATTCCACAGGCAGATGAATGTTTCTGTGTTGCATTTTTACATACACATGAAAGCTGTGGCCTGTCCCCAAAATGTCACAGTCAATCTCCATGTTCGGGCTCGTCTGACATGCCCCAGGTACACAGCCTCTCCCCTTATTCTTTCATGTAGCTGACTCTGTCTCACTGGCACAAATTCCAATGGGGTTTAAAGCAGCAGAAACTCTTCCCTGTGCCCTTTTATGAGCCTATTATTTCTCCCATTCCAGAGAACACTCCCTGCCCTTACCTACTCACATATTGATATAAATTAACGTCACCTCCTCTGTGTTCAGGGAAACTCAAGACTGTCTTCTACTATCTGCTGGTGTGAAGAATGTTTTGTGGAGAGAAAGGGGGAAACATGGGCTTTCTACAAAAATAAAATCAAAACAACATTTCCAAGATGTTCCTCTTTAGACTTAATGACACTCAAATCTGATTTCAGACTTTCCACAGCCTTGCACAGGATAAATCTTCATTTATCTGGTAACCAGGACAGTCTGGGGACTGTGCTGCTCCTGAGTTAAATACAGTGGGAGTTCTGAGGACATGTCCTTCAATCTTTGATCCTTATTCATGACACCAAATGGTTTTAAAAAGCTCAGAGTACATGAAGTATACGCTCATGGGGGTGAGGGTCTCAGTGCCCCCCTGATTCCATACACAGAGGTAATCTCTAACTTCTCAGCCTGATTTTCTTTATAAATAGTCATGTAAACAACATACTTTTAAAAATATAAATGGCTTTAAAGTCAAACAGACTATGTTTAAAAATCAAGGAATAAAAAAATATAAATAAATACAAACAAAATAAAATACAAAATCAAGGAGTAAAAAAATAAAAATAAATAAATAAATAGAAACAAAATAAAATACAAAATCAAGGAGACGCTGGGCCTGGGGAGATGGCCCCATCAATAAAGGGCCCGCCACACACACACACACACACACACACACACACACGCACACGCACACGCACACGCACACACACACACATACACTCACACACACTCACACACACACTCACACACACACACTCACACACACACACACACACACACACACACACACGCACACACACGCACAAGGAGCTGAGCTCCGGTGCCTGCATGAACAGAAAGGCCAGCGAAGGTCAAGGGTGTCTGTACTTCTCACACTGGGGAAGCAGAGAAGCAATTCACCAGGGCTGGCCAGCCTCTCTAGACAACTGGTCCCTGGGTTCAATGAGATGCACTGTCTCAAAAGGTGAGGTGGAAGGGGAGCACTGGGAGACCCCCAATATCCACCTCTGGCTTCCACACACATGTGCTTGCACCCACATGCACACACATACACTATTCACCCCGAAGTAAAGGGGCCTTGGGCCCTGTCCTTCAGGGCTGGCTTTTGTTCTGCGTAGACTCTCCTGTTTATTAGAACTGTACACAGAACAAGGCTGTGGTTTTAATGATCTCCTCCCTGAGCCTTTGACCCTGCAGGCAACACTCTGATTTTTTTTTTCTACCCAAAAGAAGTGTCCGCACCTAATTCTCTGTGCCCTTCACCTCTCCGTGTGAGTTGCCTGAGGAACGGGGATTATAGGATCATTGAACACTGCCCTTTTAAGGTTGTTTCAAATCTGCAAGAGTTTGGCCCATTTTCTCCAGGGTAACTCTGCCTTTGCAGGCTTTACCTAGCTCTCTTTTGTTAAAGAATGTAATGAGAACAAGCCTCCAGAGCTCGGACATAGACAAACCAAGAGCTGCTGCAACCCCACTGAAGCTCTGGTCCAAGTCAGCAACCCCTCCCTGGAGGATGAGTTCCATGGGCACCTGGGGATATGACTGCACTCTGGGAACAGGGTCTGTGTGGCTTGTAGATTACTCTCTGGTTCAGGATATGCAGAAGACTTCTGGCCGCTATGTGGAGACTGCTCTTTTTATTTCCTACATTGACCATATTTTGACTATACTGAAGCCACAAGGTAGAAATCCACCCCATCTCCAGACCCGTTTCTCATCTGAATGATTTCATCTGTGTGGTGTCTAGAAGCTATTCTGTCCTCCTGTGACCATCCCGTGACCTCCTATTAGAAGTAACCAATTTGTGCCTCTTTTTGAACTTCAAAGTATTTCACAACAAGTTGCCAGATAAACCCCACAATGTCCCATTCAAAGGGCACGAAAGGGCATGGGCCAAGCTTTCTTGGTGGTTACAATAAAAGGCTCAACCATGTGATTTTCTACTTTGGGTTGCCCATGTGAAAGACACAGCTCATAAAATACAGAAATGCTTGCCAGACCTACTAGGAGAAGTATTTTTGACCTGTAAGTAACAATATTTTGTAAATACAGAACAGCTTTACATCAAAGTTCATCAGGCTGTGTTTAAAAATTGAAACCAATTTCTTGAATAGCTGCATGTGGCTTCAGGGACAGGGAAAGAAGAGGGAGGAACACTTACGAGTCTGAGTCTGTCCTAGTTGTCACGTGCTTGATCTCACTTAACTCATACAGTGGAGCCAAAAATTGATGTCACATTTTCCTATTTTGTTTTCTGTTTCTTATTGCAGTACTAGAGACCGAGCCTCAGGCCTCCTGCAAATAAGCAGCATTAACCTCCACCCCAGCCCTCTTTTTACTTTTTACTGTTTTCAGTCAGGATCTCATAAAGTTTCCCTAGTTGGCTTCAAACTCATGGTACAGCCCAGGCAGTCCTTGAACTTGTGACCCTCCTACATCAGCCTCCAGAGTGGCTGAGATGACAGGTCTCCATCCCAAAGCCTGACTATTAATTCCTTATTATATATAGGGAAACTGAGGCTCAAAGGAGTCCCATACCTCACCCAAGGTCATTCCAATCAGCAGCGTCAAGATGTGAGAGTACATGAATATTATGCTAACAGTTTCCCCATGGAAAAAGCATTTCCTGGGGACCAGTCACCACAAGCAGAAATCCAGCATCCCACTTGGCACAGCCATATCTGAATGGAATGGCAGAAGTCATAAAGCCAGCACAGCTGCTTGACACAGATCCCGCAGAGCTGAGCCACATGATGGCCACCATGCCACCTTTGGTTTTTATCTCCACCTGTTACATACTTGGGTTGCTTTTAATATTTGTACAATTTGAGGATGTTGGATTGATGGAAAATTCCATATGAATCATTTACGCCTTCTCCCAGGAATGCTGCTTCTAAGCTTCCCTAGGACAGTCCTGAACATACTATCCACCCCACCCCCCGCCCCGGCTTTTAGGGAGATATCCTTATCTACTTGAATTCTTCCTTATGCCTTGGAGGTTGTGACACATAAAGAAGCCTGAGGTTTCTTCATGGGGCTATGAGACATTCTTGAAACATCTGTCCCTGTACTTACACTGGAACAAGATATTCAAAACAAAGTAAATTCAAAAAGGTCAACAAGATTCAGTGGGCTAGAGGAATTGTCCACAGTTCAGATTACAAGCCTCTTCCCACTGTACACTCAGACAATTTCATGGCATACAACTCTGCCCTACATGGAGACATACTGATGAGCAAAGTATGGAGTAGAAAGATGATAAAAGTATGAGGTGTTAGGACCTCCCTCTCCTAGAAGTTAGCTCATGCAGAGCCACTATAATGTCATATGACCAAGGAACAACAGAATGCCAAGATTAGACATACAGACAAATTCTATAAAGATATAAATGTGAACATTGATTGTATTATGCCAGAATTTGAATAGTAACTGTAGCAGCTTTGGCCTGAGGATTTTTTCCTGGGCATTCTGACCACTAATAGTTAATAATACACTACTTAGGACATGGCAAAATGCCCAGAGTGGCTTGAAGATTTTGTTTTGGTTTAGTGTCCTTGAAGCAACCAAAGCAACCAGCCTGAGCACAGGCTGTCATATGCCTCGAGAGTCTCAAACATTGGGTTATGGGTTAATGGGTAAGAATGATAACTCTGTTTATTGATGATGTCAAAACTTGAGGGAAAATGATTGGAAATGATAACTTTGGCATAGTTTATTAATGATGACTAAAAGATGAGCAAAAGGAAGTGAAACACGTGTGCAAAACCAAAAATGATATGATCTATGTTTTGGAACATCATGAATGTATTCCTGCTTACTAAATTCTGTATAAATAAAGAAACACTCTGGCTGCTAGTCAAGCTGTACGATTCTCCCAACCACCATGGCCTGGCTCACTTCCTTCCCCTGCCGACTCCTTACATCCTCTGCTGAGACCTGTCCCACTGGGGATGACTCCCATATGCTTCCTCTCTGTCCAACTCTCCTAAAATGAAACTAAGAAGTATCCTGTGTCTTATTCCTCTGTTGCCACTCTTGTGTCCACCCATCTTTAGACCCTGCCCTCATCTGGAACTGGACTCCAGCAACTGGCGCCTGAACAGCAGGATCTGGAGATAGGGTAAGTCCCCCCTAGCAGTTTCAGTGTAAGAAGGACCTCACTAAGGGTGCTGCAGATGCCCCCTCCCCCGGTATAAACTAGTGAGAAAAGCACCCAGGAGAGAAGTGACAGAGACCTGACCTCAGAAATGGCCCCAGCCCAGGCCTCCAGGCACATCTGATTGGCTCGCCATTCCTCTGACCGCTAGGATGGCCTGAGGAGGCTCAACCGGAAGGTGCTGGGACTTCCCAAAACTGCCAGGGTGGGAGAGGAAGTAGATACAGGGGGAGGCCAAGGTGGAGCAAGGGGTGGCCTCATAGTAGAGTTTTTGGGTAGTGTCCTGGGTATAGTGAAGTCACATTGGATTCACAGATAGAATGTGACAGAAAGTGTCTTTGGTCAAGTGCAGAGGCGGGGAGTGTTGTGTAACTTCTCCTGGGGAGACAAGAACCCCAGATAGGATACCAATGAGAGCAGAGAAACGGTTCCACCCAAGCCTAGATGGGCGAACCAGTGAGTTTACGGGGCTTGCTCACAAGAGCATGGGTGAGGGAGGGGCTACTTAGAGGTGCAGAGATGAGTCAAAGCCAGACCCAGCCTGGGACTCAGCAGAACTACATCCCTGGAACTCCGTGCACAGGTTCTGGCTCCACCAAAGAGTCTTCTCTCCTAGGCAATCTATGTTACACATACTGCCTTGTAGAGGGGCCTTATGGGTCCTGTCACTTTCTCTCTTCCTCTAGAAGGGGATGTAACTGGGAGGAAATGTCTACTACCCAATGAGGACCAAGTCAGAGCAGGGGTGAGGCCGGGGGCCCCAATAATGGTATTCAGAAAATTAGCACATAAACCAGAAATAGGTACTCTCTCTAGGGAGAGTGGGTGTCCAGGCGCTGGACTAAAATGGACAGGCAGAACAGGGCACTTGGCAGGGAGGCTCCATTCCCAGGACACCCTCAGAATAGCCAAAATTATCCTGGAAACCAATAGAAGATTACCCCAGCACTGTGCCTGGTCAGCCAGGCAGGGTCTGACAGGCATCCCAGAAAACACCCGGAAAGCCGTGAGCTAGCCAGCGTCAACTAGATGAGGAACCAGAAAAATAAGTTCAATTCTTCCCTAACCAGAAAACACACTGGGAGTCTGGCAATAATGACAGGGATGTTTTGTTTAGAAAATATGCTGGCTTGGTCTCCCGGCTATGAGTTCAGGAGATGATGGAGGGATATCTTACTAAATAAGGTGGAGAGCAACAGAGGAGGACCCCTGATAGAGACCTCCAGCCTCTGTGTGCACAAGCACAGTGGAGTGCACCCTCATACACACATGCACACACGTATGTACCACATACATATACACATACAATCAAACTGGAAGGTTTAACTGGAATCCATATATAAACATGCCGTGAAGGTGAAAGCTTGAATTCTCCTTAGGCACAGGCAGCCTCTGGAGGACAGGGGAGAAGGGAGGAGCACCAAGAGATGGAGACAGCAGGTGAGCAGGCTGGGCTGTGCTCTGTAAAGGCCTGCTCAGCCACCACACACCTGCTGGGATGAGCACACGCAGCGCTAAACTTGGACCATTTGGGAGAGACTCGCAAGCGAACCAACTACCGTCCCCTGCCAGCACCCAATGAAGCCTGGCATCTGCTGAGTCGTGAGGTCTGACCGCTCTCCAAGCAAAAGTGCAGACACTGCCCAAGTACCCGGTGCCAGGGAGCTTTGCAAACTAGGAGCGGCATGGGGCGCTTTCTGAGACCAAGCCTGGGCAGGACATGAAAGCTCAGCACACAGCATCTGTCTCACGCACAGGCAAGGGGGGTTCTGGAACAGGAAAGACATCCCCAGAGTTGAATTAAAGGAAAACTCTCTCTGCTTTCTGATTCATTGCATTTCCCCCTTCTTTACAGATCTAGGTTGCTTTCTATCGCTATGATAAATACCACAACTAAAAGCAACGTTCAGGGGGGTGAAAGGGTGCATTTTGTTCACCTTTTTAAGGTTCCCAATTTTGCTTCTGGTTTCAAAGCAGTCACTGTCCTCTACCCCGGAACCTGACACTCAGTGTTTCCAGAAAGTTCCTTTTTATTGTTGTTGTTGTTGTTCCTGGAATAATGAGGTCACTTTGTTCTAGTGACTCTGTAGTCTGGAGGGCCAACTCTTTCTTTAGCGCAGAAGTCTCTCTCTCTCTCTCTCTCTCTCTCTCTCTCTCTCTCTCTCTCTCTCTCTCTCTCTCTCTCTCTCGCACGCGCGTGCGCACACACACACACACACACACACACACACACACACCCATGTCTCCCACTTGTTCTCGACCTGAAGAGCACGAGGTCTCTCTGGGCTACACTTGCCACTTCTCTTCCGGTCACCTTCATGTCCTGGGACCCTTGGTTTCCATTCAGCAATGGGGCACTTCTCAGGCTCATGTCTGCTCAGCCAGCAGCACTCCATATCTGCAGCGTTTGATCTGGTACTCGATGCTTCGGGGGGATTTCCGGTTCCGGTCCCGCTCCCCGGTCCCCATCTCCAGCTCCTCCCCACGTGGGTCCCTCCTGCTCCTTACAGAACCCTCCCCTTGGAAGACATTCTCTCTGGGTTTTTCGTTTTGTTTGTTTCCTGAAGTTGCTTGTCCTCTGACTGGTGTCTTTCTCCACATTGTTCTATATGGCTACCCAGGGGTTTTGTCTTCTTAATTCTCAGAAGCGGCAGGCCCTTGGTGGTCCGCTGCCAAGAAACTAGATGGATTCTGACACACGTGATCCAAATCCCTCCAAGCGATTTCTGGACTCCTTGAAATGTAAAGGCAGTTAAAAAAAAAATCTTCCCTAGCCATCTCAGGGATGTGCATCCTATAGAGACCAGTGAGAGACAGAGCCCCAGCTCATTTAGTAGAGAATCTTGTTCTGAATTTCTTCTCAGACCCACAACCAACACTAGAATACAATAACCAAAATATCCTGGTTCAACCAAAAATAATCTTTACATTAAAAATGATCTTTAAAGCCGGGCGGTGGTGGCGCACGCCTTTAATCCCAGCACTCGGGAGGCAGAGGCAGGCGGATCTCTGTGAGTTCGAGGCCAGCCTGGGCTACCAAGTGAGATCCAGGAAAGGCGCAAAGCTACACAAGAGAAACCCTGTCTCGGAAAACCAAAAAAAAAAAAAAAAAAAAAAAAAAAAAAAAAAAAAAAAAAATGATCTTTAACTGGCAGATAAAATTGTATGAATTATCATGTACAACATGACATTCCAAAGTATATACACATTTTAGAATGAATAATTTGGCTAATTAACGTGTACATTACTTTGCATAGTTAGCATTTGGAGTGAGAATATATGAACTCTTAGCATTTCTGAGAACATAATATGTATATTAACTATTAATGCTGTGTTGTGTGGGGTGTCTCTTGAAGTTAGTCCTCATGTCCAATCATAAATTTGTATCCATCTACAAACATTTCCCAAAATTCCTCCTCTTTGACAACTCTGGTCCCCAGTAACCACCATTCCTCTCTCTCTCTCTCTCTCTCTCTCTCTCTCTCTCTCTCTCTCTCTCTCTCTCTCTTTCTCTCTCTCTCTCTCATATATATATGACAACGTTTTTAGATGCCACGTGAGGTTATGGTATATTTTCCTTTCTTTGTCTAGTTTACTGCATATACCACAATATCAGGTTCAATTACATTGTCACAAACATTAAGGTTCCCTTTCTTACGGCTGAATAGTATTCCCTCCTGTGTGTATGTCCTGTGTTCCTCATCCACAATCCACTGATGGACACAGGCTGATTGCACAGCCACTGTGAATAGTGTTACAGTGAACACAGGTGTGTGGATCTCTCCCTCCCTCCCCGCCCCTTTCTCTCTGTGTTATTAATAGAAGATATGATGGTTCTACTTTTAGTTTTCTGAGGATACTCTGACTCAAAAATATCTTAACTTATGAAAAGCAATTAATGAGTATAATACTGTGTTTCTTTTTTTTTTTTTTTTTTTTTTTTTGGTTTTTCGAGACAGGGTTTCTCTGTGTAGCTTTGCGCCTTTCCTGGAGCTCACTTGGTAGTCCAGGCTGGCCTCGAACTCACAGAGATCCACCTGGCTCTGCCTCCCGAGTGCTGGGATTAAAGGTGTGCGCCACCACCGCCCGGCTTAATACTGTGTTTCTTTACTGTAAGGAGAAAGAACTATACACACTATTTTGTAACTTGCTGTTTTCATCTGATGTCATATGCTCTAATCAGCTTTAACTGTCAACTTAACACAGCTTAGAGTCACCAGAGGTGGGAGACTCAACCATTTCAATCTGGGATATTAGACTAGCCTGTGAGCATATGTGTGTAGGGGGCGTGGATGGGGGTTTCTGTGCTGTGGGATGTTCTGTATGTCAAATTACTCTGATTGGTCAATAAATGAAACACTGATTGGCCAGTGGCTAGGCAGGAAGTATAAGCGGGACTAACAGAGAGGAGAAAAGAAAGAAAAGGAAGGCAGAAAGTCACTGCCAGCCGCCGCCAGGACAAGCAGCATGTGAAGATGCTGATAAGCCACGATCCACGTGGCAAGGTATAGATTTATGGAAATGGATTAATTTAAGCTATAAGAACAGTTAGCAAGAAGCCTGCCATGGCCATACAGTTTGTAAGCAATATAAGTCTCTGTGTTTACTTGGTTGGGTCTGAGCAGCTGTAGGACTGGTGGGTGACAGAGATTTGTCCTGACAAGGCAGGAAAACTCTAGCTACAGTCCTGCCTTGATTATTAATTGATGCAACAGGCCCCAGCTCATTGTGGGCAGCACCATCCCCTGGCCAGGTGGTCCTGGGCCATACAAGAAAGCTAGATAAACATGAGACTGCAAATGAATCAGCAAGCAGCATTCTCCCACAGTTTCTGCTTCAAGTTTCTGCTTACGTTCCCATCCTGACGTCCTTTAATGACGGGCTCTGGACTGGAAGTGTAAGCCAAATAAACCCTTTTCTACTCTAAGATGTTACAAAATGCAACTAGAATAGCACACACAGTATATACCTGAGACCCCTTCCCATCTCATAGCGTGCTACCCTTTGTCATGAACACTTGACTCCATCAGAACCCACCAGATCCATTAACCAGCCTCATGCTGACGGCACAAAAGCTGTCTGGGGTGGGTGGCTGGGTTGGTTGGTAGGCTTCATGCCATTCTACTTGCATATTGCTGTCAAATATTCCTAATTATTTCAATAATCCCTGAAATATTCTTGAAACACAAATTAAGACTTCTATAAAAATGTTTCTGAGATCTTTATTTATCTAAATAAGCCTTTCAGAAAAATGTCAAGAGAACTCCCTTTTGCTAGGCAGTTGGGGCTTATGCCTTTAATCCCAGCACTCAGAAGGCAGAGGCAAGTGGACCTGTAAGTCCAAGACCAGCCTGGTCTACACAGCAAGTTCCAGGACAGCCAAGGATACAGAGAAACCCTGTCTCGAAAGACTGAAAAAAAAAAAAAACCCAGAAGAGACTCCCTTTGAAGTGTGAGGCCAGGAGGAGCCGTAGGCAGGACATTTCTTTTTCTATATGTTCTTATTATCTGTTTTTAACAACTAAATACAATGGTATCATAATTTCAGTTAATATCCATGAGGAAATATTGCTGTAATGAAGTCTTTATGATAACATACAAACCTGCCTCTGAAATATGGAGAAATTAGATTACAGGATGAACTGTATGTGCAGAAGACCTTAGAGACTTGACCTTCTGCATATGGTTCCTCCACAGGCCAAGAGGGAGGCAGCCATGTTGAACTGAGCTTGAGTGCGTAGTGGAAAGGCTGGAGGGTCCATCCTGACACCCACGGGCACAGGCTCAGTTGGTGCAGGTGCTGGAGTGGTCCTGTGTGGTGTCTCTGCCTTCTCACTGAACTGCAATTCAGGATCAAAAGCCCGGGCACTCGTGCCAACCAATGCCTAATCTCACAGACTAAGCTTATAGGCTCAGAGAGGCCCAGCCAGTGTGACAGGGCGAAGGTGGGGTGCGGACAGAGTTCCACTCAGGCTTTTCTCAAGCTCCACTCCTGCCTGCTCCTCCCATCCCTGGCGCTGTCTTCTGCTGGATTCGCTCAGGGTCACAAGATGGCTCCCACAGGTCCCAGAGCCCAGTCCTCCTTGCACATATCTAGAGGTGTTTGTTTGTTTGTTTGTTTTTGTTTTTTGCTTTGGTTTGATTGAGTGACCCCTGTGCTGTGGGATGTTCTGTATGTCCTGTGGGAGCCCATTCTCGGGTTCCTCGTGGCTTTACCCAGCAGGTCCTCATAGAGGATGATTAGGACCAACAAGCCTGAGTGCAGGTATCTGAGATGGTCTGCACTTGGCTGTGCTGGGGGATGGTCTGTATGTCAAGTTGCTCTGATTGGTCAATAAATAAACCTGATTGGCCATGGCTAGGTGGGAAGTATAGGCAGGACTAACAGAGAGGAGATATAAAAAAAAACCAGGAAGGCAGAAAGAGTCACTGCCAGCCACAGCCAGGACAAGCAGCATGTGAAGATGCCGGTAAGACACAAGCCACGTGGCAAGGTATAGATTTATAGAAATGGGTTACTTTAAGATGTAAGAACAGTTAGCAAGAACCCTGCCACGGCCATACAGTTTGTAAACAAAATAAGTCTCTGTGTTTACTTGGTTGAGTCTGAGTGGCTGTGGGACTGGCAAGTGAGAGAGATTGTCCTGACTGTGGGCCAGGCAGGAAAACTCTAGCTACACCCCTGAACCCACCCCTGTGGCTGACAGACACTGCTGCTGGGCTTTGCCCAGAGCCAATCATTCTGGCAAGAGGGGGTCTAGAATCAGCAGATATCAACTAAGGCACATACCCGAACCCAATCCATTTTCAACTCTTGGATAGGGAGAGAGGTCATCAGATGCTATCTTCCCATTCTCCCTTCCAGGCTAGTGTTCCCACAGACAGGAGTCAAAAGCCAATGTGTACTGAGTGGATTTATTGGACACTAAGCAAGAGGCTTTCACTACTTAATTTAGCCCTGACGACAATCCTTTTAAGGACTGTTACTTACTTCACAGAGAAGGAGGTGCCAGCTCCGTGAATCTGAGGCATTTGCCTCGGGTCATACAGCTCATTTGCATCAAAGCTTCTAACGCAGATTTCATACACTGTCCCGCACAGGTTGTCAATGACTCAAGGTCAGCCAAGTTTACCATGGAGAGTGCATCTAGAGCCTGTTCTCTGGAGCTGTCATTGTTTAAAAGTCACCAGTGATCTACGGGGCATCTATAGGTATGGTTTAAACTAAAACCAGAAGGAAGAGCAGCCTTGTTTTGCCGTTCCAACTAGGCATCTTAGAGCTGTTGGGTTTTTGGTTTGTGATATCAGATTCTGGCCTGAAACCAGCGTGTAGTCAGAGCTGATGTAATGCTTGGAACCCAGGTGCACTGGATTTTTTTGGTATGAAATCAGATCTCTGAACTTGTCCCAGGTGAGCAATCATGATGCTATGAACCAGAGACTCGAATGCAACTCCAAGAGCCTAGGACACATAATGGAAATGGGAAAAGCAATCTTCAGGGGCCTGCAGAGCTCCTCCTGGCCTTGTGGCAATGCCAAGGTTGAGTATGTATGTAGCCTTGCAAGCAAAACATGGGGATGAAGGTTTTCCCTTTCCTTTAGAAGAGCAATGGCTGTGGTGAATCACCTCCTTTCCCAGAAGACTTCTTGAAAGGAGAAATCCCATGCTCCTTCCAAACTCAGATTTCTGCTCAGACACTACTGCATTTTGGACAGGCCCAATGCTCCCTGGTAGCAATTCTGACTGGGAACAAGTGGTACAAGTGTGTAGGGTCAAGTGGGTGGAGGTGGGTGTCTTCCCATCTCTCTCTCTCTCTCTCTCTCTCTCTCTCTCTCTCTCTCTCACACACACACACACACACACACACACACACACACACACACACACACACACACACTAGATGGGTGGTCTCCATGGCCTAGCTGGAGAAGAAGGTTCAGCACTGTGATGCCTAGAATGGCTGGCTAGGCAGGCAGGAAAACTAGACACAGCCTTTGCTCTTTCTGCTCAGACCAGAAAGGACTTTTCTGCCATGACAAAGAGGAGGAGTCAGCTGTCCCACAGATTAAAATCTCAGCTACAGTGAGTGAAGATGAACAGAAGGACTCAAGTCCTAAAGTTTTAGGAAGATTCATTCCAAGAAGTTGCATAGGAATTTAGCGATTGAACTCATCCATTTTTCTGAACTCACTGGCAATGTTAAAATGCCCTCAAGATAACGCCTGCCCTCAGGCAAAGCCCAAGATGTGAAGAGAGACTGTTAAAATTATTTAAAATGGTACTGCTTTTTGGCAGCAGGGAGGGTATTGCATGTACTCAGTGGGTGTAGAGCTTGCGGGCTTGGTCTGTATTCAATCCCGAGAATGAGACAAAGCATGAGAGAGTGAACAAGCTGTGTAATAACATCAAATGCAATAAAATACAAAGACGGCTCCTTTCTTCCAGCCTTTCTCTTCCCTTACAGTGCTTATTTGCTATTTAATGTCGTTTTAAGACTTAAAACCCAAGTTTCAAAACTGGGGATTGAAATGAGTGACAGATTTCACCAAACTTCTTTATGTCTTTCAATTCATTTAAAACACAAATAAAAGCACATTTAGCTCATTCACAGAGTCTCCAAGATGGCACCGTGTGTAATTCGTGGTGCACACACTCCTTGATTGATTCTCCACAGAACATAGCGTGGGCCCAGGCCTCACCGTACACATCTCACAGGAAGCCCCGAGCACACTGCTCAGTGCAGAAGAACTGAAGGAGGAGCAGAGATGGCCCTCCACTGCGCCTTCCTCCTGGATCCTCGTTCTCAGTGCCTGTGGCTGCTGCTCCAGGCCAGCACTGTGAGTTAAAGGTCACTGTGTTCCTGTTCCTCTTTCTTCCTTGATGAGCACACAGAATAAGGACTTCATTGTGACATGCACATGTACGTGTTGTTACACACATGCACCTCCCATCATCCTTTCTGTCCTCACCCTCTTCTTTCCTCACCCCTCTTCTGCTTTTGTGTCATATACACATATGGGGTGGGGAGAGTATTTAAACCTAAGCTCCACATATAAGAGACAACACGCCACGTTCATCTTTCTTCACGCGTTACCTCCCCTGGCTCCCCCAACTCTCCCTTTCAGCTCCACATGCTTCTTCTATTTTTGTGTCAGACATATTTTGATCTTGATTTTTGCCTAGGCTGGAAAATACTTCGTATTTATCCTTCTGAGTCTGGCTTATTTCGGCTGCCGTGACAATTGCCAGTTCCATGCAATTTCATGCAAATTACATAATTTCATTCTTTACAAATGAATCTGGCATTTGTGTATGTCCCTCTTTTCACTATCATCTATCTGTTGATGGGAGTCCAGTCTCATCCCATATCTTGGCTGTAGTGAACAGTGCTGCAGTAAGATGTGTACATGGCATGTTGACTTGAATTCCTTTGGGTGTATGCCCAGGGGTGTATGGTGGCCCTGAGAGGACACTTTCCCCACGGGATCCAGAAATCCTTGTATTTGAAACAAATTCTAGATGTCGCGGGAAGCATGGCCTCTGGGACAAGGCTACCATGTGTTAGGCCAGGGGCATATATTTGGTGTGGGGCATAACTGTGAGCCCCAGTCTGCCCACTCAGCCACAGATGGGACACACTCACCCAGTAAACAACTATGGGAATCACCACAAATAATGACAGGTCAATATAATTTCAGTGTTTTTTAAAAAAACAGTTTGTGACATGTAAAAATGAATGTCAACTTTTAAAAAATGAGTCTTCCTTTTATTAAAACTTTTAATGTTAAGCATATTTCATTTTGGCAATTAAGAACTTGTGTTTTGTTTCTAGACAAATTGTCTTAAAGACTGAAGTTGACATCGTTGCTGATAATGGCCTTATTTTATCATTGTAAATTAGATTTATTTGCTTGTTTAATATTTAACCATAGCAGATTTGCTGAACTCAAAACTCCACATAGCCCTAAAATGAAATATAGGCAAAAATTCTCCCCTCTTCCCCTCTGCCTTCTTGCTTCTGACACCTTTCCCCAACGGATGATGGGTATCAACTCCTTCACTGCACCTCCCGAAACTGCTTCACATACATCTACAGCTTGTTCAATTGTGCCCCACACCAAATCCCCGCCCCTGGCCTAACACACAGTAGCCTGGTGAATGCAGCCTCACTTGGAAAGAGTCTTACATGTAACTAAAGACCTTGTGGTAAGGTCCTTAGGATAGGCCCTAAGTCTCAGGACAGGAGAGACATGGAAGAAGACGGGAGAACCAGAGAAGATGGCTATGTGGAGTCAGGCCAAGATCAGAGCAACGTGATGCTGCCAGGAAGTACAGAAAGTCGGAGGCCCCCGAAGCTGGACATGAAAGCTTCTCTTTAAAACTTTCAGGGGAGCAGGGACCTGCTAGCATCTTGATTTGGGGCCTAACCTACAGAACTATGAAAAAGTGAAATTCAAGTTGTTGCTTGAATTTCAATGTTGTCTTAGTTAGGGTTTCTATTGCTGTGAAGAGACACAATGATTACAGCAACTCTTATAAAAGAAAACATTTACTTGGAGCTGGCTTACAGTTTCAGAGATTTAGTCCCTTATGGTGGGAAGCATGGTGGCATGCAGGCAGATATAGTACTGGAGAAGGAGTTGAGAGTTCTACATCTGGATCTGCAGGCTGTAGGAAAAGAATGCCACACTGGGCGTGGCTTGAGATTCTGAGACCTCAAAGCCCACCCCCTTAGTGACACACCTCCTCCAACAAAGCAACACCTACTCCAACAAGGCCACACCTCCTAATAGTGCCACTCCCTAGGGGCCTATGGGGGCCATTTTTATTCAAACTGTCACACTATTATTTGAGCATGTGGTGATTTATTACATCACTGTAGGAAACCTCACAGCTCCTAAACACTATGCAATGCATTCACTTTGTGTGGTGTCCTTCTTACAAAGGACCCACCTCTTGGTGGAGTTACATCTTTAGAGTTGCAGTGTAGACAATCCTCAGGTAATGGGATGTCACAGAAGCAATACTCTGTGACTGTCACCACCTTTCCCCTGTTGTCTCTACCAGGAGGGCTCTGAAGGCTGGATCACACCTCTGCGGGCACCGGACAATAAGCTTCACTCCTGTCCTAAGTTCCAGTGGCTACCTCAGAGGGTCGTCTGTGTCTGTCATCTGTATGGGAGTTTTTTTACTTAAATTTTATTTGAGAATTTCCTATATGAATACTATGTTTGCACCATTTCCACCTCTCTCTCCCCTGCAACTCCTCCCAAGCTCCCCCAATTCCTTCTCAAATTCTCCATCTTTTCTTTTAATTGTTATATCAATATATCAATATATATATATATATATATATATATATATATATATATCAGTCTAGTCTACTGGGTCTATATATTTGCTCGTATGTGTATTTGTTTAGGGCTGACCACTTGGGATTGAAGAACCTATCCCTTATGGAATGAATAAGACAATGTCCTGTCTAGGAGACACACAGCATCCTCCTTGACCTGCATTTGCCATAACCAGCTGTTCTGAGACTCTTAAAAATTAATTACAACTAAGAGAGTATTTTATGTTTAAATGTGTGTGTGTGTGTGTGTGTGTGTGTGTGTGTGCATGCGTGCACACACACACAGGTGCCTGAAGTGTTAGACCCCTCAGAGCTGGAGTTGCAGGTGGTTGTGAGCTGCCTGATAGGAGAGCTGAGAACCGAATTCCATCTCCTGGAAGAGCAGGAAATGTCTTCACCGCTCAGCCATCTCTCCAGCCCCCATCATGATCTTAATTGCATAAATTGATGGTGTACAGTGTGATCACACAGCACACATCAGCAGTGTGTTGTGATCAGACCAAGATACTTAATGCTTCTGTCTCCTTAAATGCTTTAAAGGTTTTATCAGCGCTTAATAATTGTACGTATTTACCAGATACAGAGTTTTGACATATTTACTAGCCTGCTGTCACAAAAAGTCAAAATCCAGAATCGTTGTTAAGCCATAGGGAAAGTGGAAGAAAAATATTTTCTGCTCTTTGATAATGCTGGGGCGTAATTATATGTTTCCAGAATTGCAGCTTCAGGGAGTTTTGAAACACATAATTTAGCATGCTTCTGCTGTGTGAGGTAGTCTAGTGGAGCAAACAGGATCCAGGCTATTATACCCAGTTCATCCAGAAGGTAGGAGCATAATTTCTGCTTTCAGAGTGAGGGAGAGAATGCGCCTGAAGTGGCCAATTTTAATTTCTATATTTTCTAATTTTTAACATTGAGGTTAAGCTCTAGTTACTGCTCAAAATAAATGTGTGTTGCTTAGAGCCAAAGGCAGAAAACTCTAGGCTCTGGGACCCTTTCGTCTGGGGATTGGGAAGGAAGAGTGAGCAGGCAGGCGTGTGGAGCTGCAGACTCCACAGGACTGTGGAGAGTGGGGAGAGGAAGTGAGCTTGGGAAAGCAGGCATTAGCAAGAACAGAAACAGCTCACCATTTAACAGCCAGAACTATGTCCTGGTGCATGTCAGCTGGACAGAGCTCTGGAGAGATTAACATAAACAGAGCGTTTTGCCAAATACCTTCACACCCATCATCCGGTCTCACTGGGGAGGCAAATAGTTTGAGCAAATGTTACCCCATTACTCTGAGTTCCAAGATATGTGGTCCATGGTTCTTGGAGCCTATATTTTGTGATTTCAAATTCAACGGTCTATTCACAAACTTATATCTAGTTTTCCAAATGAGACTTGCCTGGCATGCCCAATGTCCTAGTATCAACCCCCATGGCACATAAAGGGCATGGTGATGCACACCTAGTATTCAGGAAGATCAGAAGTTCAAGGTCATCCTTCACTGCATAGGGAGTTTGAGGCTAGAACATGCCACCAAGCCAATTCCATTTAGGATGAGGAATCCAATAAAAAACATTTCAAAACCAGAGAGGAACTGGAGTGGGATGTCCAGGGTCAAGATTGTCAGAGGATAAGTTCTTAGTAGGCGACACCCTGGAGATCGTGCTGTCGGTAGGGGCTTCTGAAGATGACAGGGGGATGTAAGGTGAGGTACATCTCTGCCCAGTGGCCTCACACACAGAGATCAACATCCCAGTGAAGACAGCATGTCTGCTCCACCCCATAGTTAACCCCAAACTCCAGTCAAAGCATTTCAAAGGAGGGGCTGGGGGGTGGTACAACTGGCAAAGTGGCCGCCATACACGCAAAAGAGCCCGAGTCCAGTCCCCGGGACCCATTGGAAAACAAGGAGTGGCCTGGAATCCTAGAAGGCAGAGACAGCTAGATCCCTGGGACTCACTGACCAGCCAGTCTAGCGCAGTGAGAGACCCTGTCTCAAAAAAATAAAGTGGAAGGGTGATTAAAGAAAACACCTGATGTTAACCTCTGGCTTCACACACACACACACACACACACACACACACACACACACACACACACACACACGGTATCCCCAGCAGATTATTTTACAGGAGATGAGTTTGAGAAGGCCACATCTCTGAATTTAAACTGGCGTCCAGTTCACCTTTTCCCCCGAGGTACCGGGAACTGAGATGCCCAGCCTGCATCCTCAGCCTCTATGGGACCATGGGGATGTCTCTAGAGGTCAGGGCTGAAGACCAACAACGGCTCTTCAGTCTGCTATGCAAGGCTCCCTGGCCCTGAGTAACGCTTTCCTCTGCCCACAGACCCTCAGCCTCTGCCTCCTGAAGTACCTCCAGCCGGCAGGTGCTGACGCGGCTAACAGACTCTGTGCCGTGTGTGCACCTCCGCACGCTGTGCTTGCATGTTTATTTCTGGTTTTGGGCTGAATAAGGAGTCCAGTTCTAAGCAATAGAAACTCTACATAAATTATTAGCCAGGTGGTGTTGGCTTTGTGCTCAGGTGAACCTTGCCCCGGTTTTAGCGGCTGCCTCCACTGCTCGGTGACAATATGCAGAGGGCTGACGTCAGGGACAGCTGGCCACATTCTCGGTGCAGTACCCCCCCCCTCCCCCCCACTTTGGAGGATGCTTTGTTTATGGGATGTTAAATGGCAAAGAGGCCAGTGTGGCCTTGACAAAACCGAAACACGAAGCTAAGGCTACCATGGGCTGGGAGCACTGCCCTGAAGAACCACAGAACATGCTCCCCTAGGCTGCGTGGGGACCCCTGCAAGCCCGGGGATCACTAGTTAGGAATGCATTCCCTTTTAAAAGTTTTGTTTATGTCTCAGTGTTTTGCCTGCCTATACGTCTGAGCACTATGTAGGTGCCTGGTGCCCACAGAGGCCAGAAGGAGTAGGGTCCTCTGGAACTGGAATTATGGATGGTTGTGAGGTGTCATGTGGGTGCTGAAAACTGAGCTTGTGTCCTCTGCAAGATCATCAAGTACTCTCTTTGTTTTGTTTTTTTATTTTTCGAGACTGGATTTCTCTGTAAAACAGTCCTGGCTATCCTGGAACTCGCTCTGTAGACCAGGCTGGCCTCAAACTCACAGAGGTCTGCCTGCCTCTGCCTCCTGAGTGCTGGGATCAAAGGCGTGCAACATCAAGTACTCTTAAGGGCTGTCTGTCCAGCCCCAGCAATGTATTCACTTTCTAAAAGTAATGTTATGCTGCACTGTTATGCTCCCTATAGCTAAATGCAGAGAGAAAACAGTCTGTGCTTGGTAAAGCAGCTAGATTAAATACACATTATTAATGCTAATAAGAAAGTTATATCCATTGTCAGGCCAGAAACTAACACGGAAGAGTCAATGGTGGCAATTAACCAGTTTTCTCTAAAATAATTAGTGGAGGAGGTGGGTGGGGGGACAGTAAGGTGAAAGTTAGGTTTGGGGTATAAAGAATTCCTTCCAGTCTTAGTCCTTCGCTTTTGAAATTAGTCACTGTGACAAGGCGGGGCTTCTGTTATTGGTTTGGTTTGGTTTTTTAGTATCTGACACAGTGATAAAACACATTAAATTACATCTACACAGAAGTGTGCAATGCGTACACAGAAACCAGTGACACCTCACTGAAAAACCTAAAGGCCTAAATGGAGGCAATGGCCACTCAGGAGTGGCTGGTCTCCTCGCCACAAAGATGCTGGTTTTCACAATGACCATTCTATACACGCACGACAACTTGATTGGCCGATTCTGAAAAGATACATAAGAATAGCCATGATGGGCTGGAGAGATGACTCAGTGGTTAAGAGCACTGACTGCTGTTCCAGAGGATGTAGGTTCAATTCCCAGAATCCACATGGTGGCTCACAATCATCTGTAACTCTGGTTTCAGGGGATCTGATGCCGTCTTCTGACCTCTGAAGACACCAGGCGCATGCAGGCAAAACCCTTATACATATAGAACAAACTAAAAGTAAATGTAAAGGAATCACGAGCGATGAAACTTAGGGAATGGCCCAGCGGGTAGGTACATTTGCTGTGCAATGTGAGGACCTGCATTAGAATTCCCACAATCCAAGTGAAAACATCCAGACAACCCACGTGTTATGAACCGCAGCACTAGGTATGAGAAGGGTGGAGACGGAAGGGCGGAGACAGGAGGAGACCTGGGGCTTGCTACTCACCAGCCTAGATCCAGGTTCAGTGAGAGACCCTGTCTCAAGGCAGAGTGGTAGAGCAGGATGCCTAACACCTCTGGTCTTCACACAGGCACACAGATATTCACACACACACACACACACACACACACACACACACACACACACACACACACACCACTGAAAGGAAAAATATCAGCTCAGGACCCCCAAGGCCAAGTTCTTAGCACAAAACAGATTTATTTGCCTCAGAGGGACAGAGGGCAGGGAATAAGAGACAAAGACAGGAGACAGAGGACAAGGGAGAGGGGGAAGGGAACAAAGGGAGAGGGGCCAGGGGTGTTTGTCCTAGGGGAACAACAGACTGTCTCTGGATAGAGAGGGGCCAGATGGGGCAGTTAGGAAAACGGCAGTTTATGAAGGTAGACGGGGAAACCAGTGTTGGGGGAAATGTTTAATTTTAATTGGGCATGTTAATTACATGAGCCAAAGGGGGCTTCGATTGCTGGACTTTGGTAGCTGGACCTTGGTGATCAGCCTCAGGAGGAGGAAGTGGCCAAATAAGGGAATAGACCTTGGGGGCAGACTATAGAAATGTAATCCAACTGTTTTTTTAGCAAGGCAGAGGGATTTAGGGAGGACAAGGCCTGCCAGAGCCATGCTCACATGTTCCAGTTAGCCAGAGTCCCTTCACACACAATAATAATAATAATAATAATAATAATAATAATAATAATAATAGCAATAAAATTTAAAGACCCAAATGAATGAGAAGGGAATTAGCCTCCCAAGTATCAAAACACAGTGTAACACTGTGGTTAAAATCCTGAGACAGTCGCATGAGGAAGTACTATGTTAATAAAGCAAAGGTAAGGGCTTTAGGGGTAGATATATGAACACAGCTTAATAAAGCATTTTTAGTCTTTTTCTGTCTAATTTGGAACAAATTCCATTTTAATTTGGAAAAAATATGTATTAGGGCATATTTATTTTTACATTATACTAGTTATTTTTCTTCTTGCTACAACCAAATGCCTGACAAAGAAATTTTAAAGGAGGAAGGATTTATTTAGGCTCACGGCTTGAGGGTACAGTCCACCATGATGAAGCATGATGGTGTGGGCGAGAGCGTGAGGCTGTTGCTTACATCTGCGTGGCTAAGGAAGCAGAGATGGGGCAGGAATCAGGGCTGTACTCTAAACCTCAAAGCCCACCCCCTAGAAATCCACTTCCTCCAGCTAAGCCCTCCCTCCCTACAGTTCCACAGCCTCTCCACAAAGTGCCACTATCTGAGGACCGAGGATGCTAACACATGAGACTGTGAATGATATTTTACATTCAAACCAGAACATACATCAATATTTCCATTTTATAACTTATTTCTGTGTTTATATTGCTATATAAAGGTGCATATTTCTCTTAACATCTTATGTTTTGTATTTGGAAAAAAAATTTAATATTTGTTTATACGTCTCTCAAAGGTAAATACTGTAATACTCAACAAAGGAAAACTATATACCTCCACCTGCATGGAATTCACAGTCAACAGATACAAATACAACATACACAATACATGCATCCATGCGTATAATGAAAACATTATATACGGACCTTTGTATGTATGAGTTTATTATGTAGGCTTTTTGTAGTTGTGTGAAGGATATGTCCCCCATAGTTCAAGCATTTGAACACTTGGACCCCATTTAGTGGCTTTGGGAAAGGTTAGGAGATGTGGCCTTGTTGGGGGGAGGTATGTCACTGAGGACTAGCCAGTACTAGTACTTGTACAGGACTAGGCTTTGAGGCCTCAAAAGATTTGCTCCATTTTCAATCCCCCCCCCCCTCTTTCTCTCTCTGTTTCCTATTTGGTTTGCAGTGTGAGCCCTCAGATGACCCTGGCTGCTCCACTTACCACGTCTGTCTGCTTGTTACCACGTCCCCCGCCATGATGGTCATGAACTCTAACCCTCTGGAACTGTGAGCCCCAAACAAACCCTTCCTCCTATAAGTTCCCTTGGTTAACAGGCAGTGGTGGTGCACCCCTTTAATCCCAGCACTCAGGAGGCAGAAGCAGGCGGGTCTTTGCGAGTTTGAGCCAACCTGATCTACAGAGCTAGTTCCAGGACAGCCAGGGCTGTTATACAAAGAAACCCTGTCTCAAAAACAAACAAACAAACAAACCATACATACATACATATACATACATGCATAAACACACATACATACATAAAGTTGCCTTGGTCATGGTGTTTTATCACAGCAATAGAAACCTTAGCTAAGACATTTATATACAGTGTGGTTTGAATAAATGTGTCCCTATACCCTCATGTTGGAACTCAAATGCCAAGGCAATGGTATTAAAAAGTTGAGCCAACAGCAAATGATTAGACCATGAAGCTCTATCCCCATTGGTGGATTAGAACTGTGACAAGTGAGTTGTCTCTCTGTGACAATAGCTTCCTCTTTCCACCATGTGATAACATAGTAGACAGGCACCATCACAGAAGCTAAAGCATCCCTTGGCAGACACAGATCACCAGCACCTTTGTCTTGGATGTCCCAGCCTCCAGAATAAGGGAAAATGAATTTTTATTATTTATCAATTACCCAGTTTAGGCTGTTCTACTATTGCAGCCTTAACTAAAACTACATAGGTATTTTAAAGGTTATCAGAATCAAAACCAAGTCACTTGTGTAAGATTCTCATGAAACCTCGTGGAAGGTTGTGCGAGGGTCACCTAGTATTGTGTAGCAGTTTCCTGGGAGACTAAAACCTTCCCTCCTGGAGGGGAGCTCCTAAAGTCCAGGATGTTTGAGAGGGGGTAAAACAAAATGATATTCTAAAGGGGAGTGAACAGCCCAGCCTGGAGAGAAACACCTTAAACTCAGGGAGTCAACAACTCAAAAGCTTCAGGAAGTCCCTGAAACTGACCAGATATACCAGGCTGGGTTTCCCCAAGCTTATTTAAGCTGTAAGAACTGCTGAGAGACCCTCAGACCAGCTGAACCACCTGGAAGAAGCAGAGAGCAGCTGAGCCCCCAGAAAAGGACACCCCACATGTTAAGGTACCAGCAGGTTATGCAGTGTGAGTGTGTTCCAGGTTCCAGCTTTAGAGAGGGGGTGGGCTTTTAGTGATGCAGCTGTCTTCAAGTCATTTCTGCTCCTTGAAGCAACCTCTCACCCATATTCTGTAGGTATCCCCCAGAAAACTCAGTGGTTCAGTAGACTGGACTTTGGTGGTATCTGTACTTTAGTCGGTTGCTGGTTGCCTATCTGGGGTGAGTAGACAGCCCTCGGAGCACTGCTGTGTCCCCCCCCCACACACACATCTGTGTGCTAAGTCGGATAGCAGGAACTGTCCCAAGAGACTCTGCCAGAGCCACAGCCTTGCACAGCAGTTCTGTAAGTTGTCTTCCTGGGAACTGCCTGCTCAGTCTTGGACCAAGGCCACCCTTGCTACTGATCCCTAAAGCTGAGTATTATTGTTTCAAAACAATTTATGTAATCCTCCTCATTTCTCCCTCAGACACCGCTTGTCTTTCTGAATACATCCATAATTTACCATGGTGCTCATATTCTGACTACAGTATGCGTGCAGAATTATATTTATTATTTTCATAGATCCATTTGTGTGTACATGTGCGGCTGTGTGAAATTTCTTTGGACACCATGAGAGGTGAGAGGGGAGGGTGAGGAGCAGTCCTCAAGCAGGTCCTCACACTGTTGCTTCCCAGGGAGAAGAAGATGGCTCTGCCCAGACACAGCTGCTTGGGTCATGGGTCATAGGTCATGGGTCGTGGCTAAGGCATCAAGGTGCCTGTGGCTAAGAGGTGGTGACAGTAGAATGTGGTAGAATGAAGGGCCCCACAGTGGGAATAAAATGCCAGAAAATGGAGCAGGAGGTGTCAGAGACAAGCCCAGTGTCAGATATGTAGAATGTATCCTGGGCCTACAGAGGAGTCCACCAAGCTTCTTGACAGGGACAGAAGAAGGGCAGAGCCAAACAGGCGTAAGAAGGACTCCTTCATGGACAGCTGGAGAGGCAAGCATCAGAGACAAGCACACATGGGGAGGCCAGCACTGTGAGCCTGGAAGTTCAGGTGAGAGGCCCGCCTGCGAGCTGGAAGAGGAAGAAGGTAAAGGGTGACTTGGCAGAGCTCATAAGGCTGCTTGCCCATGAGTCACATGCTGGTACCACAACCCCGTGCAAGTCAAGAGCGACTCATGGGAGTCGGTACATCTGCTCACTCTCCCACACAGCCAGAGGTGAGGACCCCTGAGGCTTTGGCCACAGTGGCAGGAGGGCTCTGAATGGAGATTAACACCTGGAAGGAAACCCTCATTGAAAGCCTATTGGCTGGATATTTAATACCCCGGAGCCGGAAGTCCCCCCCTCCTGTGGGGGGTTTGCTGAATCTTCACTGCCACCACATGACCTTATCAAGGCAGGGCAGCACCTGTCTCCGCTGGCTGTGGTGTCACCACAAAATGTTACAGACCAGACAGCTTAAAACATCAAACCATTGTTACCTTATGGTCCCGCAGGCTGGAACTCTGAAAGCAAAATTGAGGGCTGGGCTGCTGCTTCTGCTTGAGGTGGCCAGCTTCCCATAGCTTCTCCTCTTCTCGTGTGTGAATACATGTGTAGGCCAGAGGACACACTTGGGTGTCTTTCCTCAGGCATCATTCATTCATTCATTCATTCATGATTGATTGATTGATACAGGATCTTTCACAGGCCCAAAACTCATCATGTAGGCTAGGCTGGCCAGGCTGGCCAGTGAATCCCAGGTATCCTTCCTTCACCTGCCCAGTACAAGCATGTACCACCCTACCCAATCCTTTTTAATGTGAGTTCTGGGTATCACCACTGAGAACCATGTCTCCAAGTGCAATCCTGAGTATCTGGAGTTCAGTGCACAAATGTAGAAAGACTCTGTTCACCCTGTAATAGCATCTTCATGGATATGGGCACATCACCCTGAGGTGGGTTCATCCCCCTGTCCCGGATGAGCTGAGGAGCCACTGGCTCCAACTCCCCTCAGATCTGGAGGCTTGTTACAGAGGGATCTGACACTCCGTTACAGGGGAATGGAGAAGAGGCTTACTCGGTTCGTAACACTTCTCTCTGCTGTCCACCCCCACAAGACCACCGAGGACAGAAGACTCACTGATGACACATGACTGGGAGACTAAGGGACAAGCTTTAATTCCCTGAAGCTGAACAGCCGCCCCTTTTCACCGAGAGCTCCGTTATACAAGGCGTGGGAGCCTGGCTGGTTGTCTCACGGCACCCTCTCATCAGCCAGCATGCCGCAGGAGGGCTGGCATTTCCTTTGTTCCTGAAGGTGAAAGCAGGCTGGGCAGTGAGTGTGGCAATTGGCTGGTCCTCACCCCGTGTCTTCATTAAGTTTCTGATGCTGTGATAAAACATCGTGCCATGAACAGCTTAGGGGAAGAAGAGCTTTATTTCAGCTGACAACTCTCAGGTCACCCTCTCACTGAGGGAACACAGGGCAGGAACTGTAGCAGGAACCCAAAGGCAGGAACTCAAGCAGAGAACATGAAGGAGTGCTGCTTCCTACCTTGCTGTCCATGGCTTCCTTGCCCGCTTTCTTATACCATCCCAGGACCACCTGCTAAGGGATGGCACCACCCACAGTGAACTGGGCCCTCCCATATCAATCATCACTCAGGAAAATGCCCCATAAGTCAATCTGGTAGGGGCATTTTCTCCACTGAGGTTCCCTCTTCCCAAATGATGACAGCTTGTATCAAACTTATATAAAACCTGCCAGCACACCCTGGCAGTGGTGGCGCCGGGCATTGACCTCCATCCTGTTTATCTCCAGTCTAGTTTTATCCATGTCAGTCCTGAGAAGACATACTGAAAGGTGGTTAATCTTGATTCTCAACATGATGGTGTTGGGAGTCACCTAGGAGACATACCTCTAAGCATGTCTGCGAAGGTGTTTCCAGAGAGGTTTAATTGAGGAGGGACCGCTCATCCTGAAAGTGGATGGCACCATCTTAGAAGCTGGGATCCCAGACGGAATAAAAAGGCAAAGAGGAGAAAAATGAACTCAATATCAATATTCTCCTCTCTGTTTCCTGAGACACAGTTTGCCCAGCGCCTCACACTATTGCCACCATGCTTTTCCTGCCATGATAGGCTGTACCCTCAAATTGTGATCCCAAATGATCCCTTTCTTCCCCAGGCTGCTTTTGTAACTACTTCAGCCTACACGCCGCCCTCAGGAGAATGTAATCACTGTTTCCTACGTGAATGTAACCTCCATACCCCTGAGCTTTCAGATCAGAAAGCTCCCCCGTCAGGGACACATCAGGGGCTGGAGGTGGAATGCTGGAGAGGTCAGGAGAACCCTGTGTGGGAAAGCCATCCCGCACCCCGCCCTGTGCAGGAAAGCCATCCCACACCCAGGAAAGCCATCCCACACCCCGCCCTGTGCAGGGAAAGCCATCCCACACCCCGCCCTGTGCAGGGAAAGCCATCCCACACCCTGCCCTGTGCGTCTGCCTCTCCAGCCACATCTGCCACGTGTTGTTTTTTCCATGCAGTCCTAGAAAGCTAAAACATTCTACAGTGCCATCCTTTCTCTTTTTACTTTATTTTACCCAAATAGCCTGTCATATACCCTCACTTCTACCTTTTTTGTTTGTTGTTGTTAGTCTTGTTCCTTTGAGACAGGGTCTCTCTCCTCACATGTGTGCCAGGCTGGCCTTGAACTCACTATGTTGTCATGCTGTGCTGTGGACAGAAGCCAGGGCTTCATGCATAAGCAACCACTCTACCAACTGAGCTGCATCCTGGCCCTCACTTGTGCCTCTTAAAGTGTGATTTCATCTACTCAGCTCTCTGCATCTTTCCTTCTGCGGTCTCAAGCTCCGTTTCTCCTGCTGCCCTTCCTTGGTTGATCTGATCTTTCTGTCATTCACCATCAACTCTGCCTCAGGTCTTCTGTCTTAGTTAGGGTTTCTATTGCTGTGGAGAGACACCATGACCATGGCCAACTCCTATAAAGGAAAGCATATAACTGGGGTGGCTTACATTTTCAGAGGTTCAGTCTATTCTCATGGTGGGACATGGCAGCGTGCAGGCAGACAGGGCACTGGCTATATCTTGATCAGAAGGCAACAGGAAGTGGACTGTGACGCTAGGAGTAGCTTCAGCAGAGGAGACCTCAAAGCCCCACAGTGACACACTTCCTCCAACACACCTATTCCAACAAAGCCACACCTCCTAATAGTGCCGCTCCATGTGGGGCCATTTTCTTTCAAAGAACCACATCTTCTTAACAATTTAGCAGTTCTTGTTGGCATTAGCCACATCATGTCTTATTTTGTTACACTTTGTGTTAAAGGCATCATGAGGAGCACCCCACTGTTGGAGGATGTTCGATCACACTGTGAGCCCCAAATTTGCATTTGCATTGATTAGATAAAATTAACCCCATGTCACAAGGCTATGTTAGCAACTAGTTGACAAGAAAGTAGTCATAGAGCATCGGGGGACATCCTGGAGAGCTAGAAAGACACAGGAAGTAGTAGGGTGGGGTTTAGAGTGGCCCGGCTTTTTCTGGTTTGACGGAGCGGAAGCACAGGTCTTTCTCAGATGCCAGCAAGGAGGGAAGCTTAGTTAATTGCAAACCAGCCTCTCTGAGGTGGCAGGTTTTCTCTCCAACCTTTGAATCTTGGGTCTTATTTATAAATAGAACAATAGAGATTCAGTTAAAGCTACCTTTAGCAGCAGCAACAGAGCTGGTGCCTGTGGGAACAGAATTCCCACCAAGCTGTGGCCTAGGTGACCGGGCTTCTGCTAGAGAAGCAGGCCAGTAATCGTGGAGTTGCAATTGCTAGTTAAATAGCAGTAGGTTACGATGCAGCCACTGTGCTGGGCAGTGATGGCACACGCCTTTAGTCCCAGCACTCGGGAGGCAGAGCCAGGCGGATCTCTGTGAGTTCAAGGCCAGCCTGGGCTACCGAGTGAGTTCCAGGAAAGGCGCAAAGCTACACAGAGAAACCCTGTCTCGGAAAACCAAAAAAAAAAAAAAAAAAAGATGCAGCCACTGCGCCGAAGTTAAAACAACATCCCCCAAGCACTCTCTCTTCATCCTCACCTCCTACCATGCTTATATCTGGGTTTTCAACTCAGTTTTCCTCGCCCCTTCCTCTGCTCAGACTCTTCATGTACAGACAAGCATCAGCTTATTGACAAGCGTCATTCTGATGTGTCATGCACTATCTAGTCCCTTTCAAAGACAGTCACCTTGTGGACCTGAGCTCAGGCAGGCTGGGCTGGGCCAGTGCTCCACAGTCACCATCTTGCTTCCTCACAGCTCCACAGTAACAGGGGCTCCATCCAGAGAGCAGGACTTTCGAACAACCACACTCTCATATCCTCGCCCGCCGAACGTCAGGGACTTTGCACACACTCTGCACCGTGCACTGGCATTTCTACCCAGAGAAGACCGAGGACTCTGCCTGCACGACTCCGGCAGAGGATACACTTCCCACTTGATGGCTGCTGGAGGAAGTCCAGCCACGGATCTGTGGAAGTGTTTCCAGGCAGTTTGCCTCAAACATGGTATTGGCAGCAGAGCTGGGACTCATCAGTATGCAAAAAGATGTCTTCAGCATCTCAGGTGCCTGATAAAGCGGTTGGGGGGTGGGAAGGGGGGCACTCTGTGATCAAGCAGTGGCTGATGGCTAACACTTCCGCTCTCTTTGGGAGCTTCCTCTTTTGAGTGCTGGAGGTTTTATGGCTATTGTTGTTTGGCTTTGATTTATAATATTCCTTAGTGTATACACCAACTCGCTGTCTCACTTTTCAAACATTTATTAGATAGCCGTAGGGATCTGAGGACTCTCTCCCAGAGGTGCTTTTAATTGTCAAGGTAAATACAGACAGTTCAAAACCAAGTTTTTCTTTTTTATGAAATTTGGGGCTGGGGGAGTCATTTACTGCTCACCATTTTGATTATTTTTCAAAATAATCTTCCTTTCGGGCTTTGAAGATCATTAAAAGGAAATGTGAGTGCTTGTGAGTTCTGTTCTGCTTGCTTTCCTAGGAGAAACGGCTCAGGCAGGCTGGAATGCAGTTCATGGGTGGAGTGGGAGGCAATGAGAGATCCTATCTACTGTGGAGAGGGAGAGTGAGGGAGAGAGGGGGGCATGGGGGGGAAGCAGGACACTCAATGTCCTCCTTTGACCTCATGTGCACACACCATACATAGTATATCACCCATGTGCACACACACACACACACACACACACACACACACACACACACGTGACTTATGAAGGAAGAAGTACACTGTAGTGAGCAAATGAAATTTTGAGGAGATTGTAGGTGTGCAGTTGGCTGAGAACTGGGACACAGAGTAAAGGCTTTGTTTTTCCTCGAATGAAAATATGTTCCAGATGTGTCCAAAACTCCGATACATAGAACAAAGCCATAAAATTGAGAGCCAAAAGTATGAGTGAGAAGCCTACATTATGGCAGGGAACAGGACCTTCTACTGAAGAGAGGCACTGTGTTGGGTGGTTTTGACTGGGGCACTGTTGAGTCCAAGAACAGGAATGAAGCGGCCGCTCATATGTGCATGAATTTCAAACAGTCCCAAGTAAAGCTAGAGGACTGTTAAATGTTTCACCTTTCTATGTGTTGTAATAAAGACAAAAACAAAGACACATAAAGCTACTGATAGAAAATTTTGAGTGAAGGTTAGCAAAATATCAAAGGTTCCAGTAGAGAGCCATTGTACAGTGATACTGCTGAGTCAGCGATATTTGGGAAGGGCATTAAAAAATATAAACATAAAAGAAAGAAAATGTTTTGCCCATGAGTCTTCTTTCCTTGGTGTCACTTCATATCACTTTAATTTTTTTTCTTGTAAGTTTATTTTATGGACACATTGGATTTGTTTGTTTGTTTTTTGAGACAGGGTTTCTCTGTGTAGCCCTCCCTGGCTGTCCTAGAACTCTCTCTGTAGTCCAGGCTGGCCTCAGACTCACAGAGATCCACCTGCTTCTGCCTCCCGAGTGCTGGGATTAAAAGCATGTGCCACCATGCCCAGCAGACACATTGAACTTTTATTAAATTTATTTGTTTGTTTGTTTGTTGAAAGAGAAAGAGAGAGAGAGAGAGAGAGAGAGAGAGAGAGAGAGAGAGAGAGAGAGAATGGGGGGGTAGGTGTGGATGTGTGTGTGTGTGTCTGTGTGTCTGTGTGTGTGTGTCTGTGTGTGTGGTGGGGGGTGGATAGGTGTGGATATGGGTGTGTGTGTGTATGTGGTGGGGGGTGGATAGGTGTGGATATGGGGGAGGGTGTGGTGTGGTGGGGGGTGGATAGGTGTGGATATGGGGGAGGGTGTGGTGTGGTGGGGGTGGATAGGTGTGGATATGGTGTGTGTGTGTGTGTGTGTGTGTGTGTGTGGTGTGTTGAGGGGTGGGGGGGTATGTGTGTGTATACCAGATGACAACTTGCAAGAGCCACTTTCTGCCCTATGGAATTCTAAGTGTATAAATTTTGATGTTTTTTTTTTTCAAAAATACAAATATAATTAAACTTAAAAATATAACATCATTCATGTATTTTCCAAACATATTTTTCTTCTAAAATATCCCAACATGATCCATCAAAATTAAAAGACATATTTTTAATGAGTGAATATCAGAATTTCAAATCTCCGCATTCAGGAAGCTGAGACAGGAGGATTACAAGGCTCACTGTGGAGTGAGACCCTGCCTCAGAAAATGAGAGTGAAAGAGAGGGGGAGGAATGGAAAAAGGAATGGGGGTAAAGGAATTTAAAGTGAAAAATTACTTCTCCAGAAGTGAAATTGTAAAGCTGTGTTTATTAATTAAATCATATAAAGTATTTTAATAAAAATAGTATTATCTCAAAGCCATTGTCCCTGTCATTGACATAAAGCAATGGAAATGTGCTTCACACCCATGAAGCTGAGGGGCGTGCATGCGTGCGCGTGTGTGCACATGTGTGCACACATATGTAAAATGCTACATACAGTATATTAAAATGATAGCATTCCCAGAGAGAGTAATGTGTGTATGTGTGTATAAAGCTCTATACATGTACAGAAGTAATTTTAATCTTACAAAGAGAATAGCATCTACACATAAAATATTATATATACAGAAGTTACACTAAGCCTTCTAGAGAGGAGGCGCACACCTACATATGGGAGAAGATTTTATCCACAGTGCAACACGTTCCTTGCTTGCCAAGTACAATCATGAATGTCACCAATCTGGAAAACTCTCCAGATTCAAGAATTTCAACAGTAAAAGAAGCCAAAAACGTTTGGGGAGGCACTCCACCCAGCCAAGAAATCGTGCTTCCCGTGCCAGACCTATTGAATTCCTATGGGGGGGGGGGGCTTCCCATCAAAGTCCTTCCACTCCTAAGGCTCTGCAGACAGGTTCTCTTCAGCATCAGCAGCAACAAGACACCATCCTGGTGTTCAGACAAGGTCACCTTTAGTGTCGAGGACAGGAGACCAGAGGTAAGAGATGTTTTCCAGAAACCTAAGTGGTGTTATTTAGGGTGTGTGCCCCAATGTATTCATACTTGAAGAAGGCATTGACTTTGACAGCATTCAAAATCTTGTTATCTTTTTCTTCTTTTGAAACAGGGTCTTACTCTGTAGCCCAGCCTAGCCTAAGATATACTAGCCATAGTGGCCTCAAACTAATCACCCATTCTGCCTCAGATATCCAAGTGCTAACTGGTATTATAGATGTGTGTCACCATACCCAGCTCAAAAATCACTGCTTAATAAGAACAAACAACCAAAAATCATAAATAAAATAAGAATAGACCGGAAAATATATTTGTAAAATCTATGGCAAAAGAAGATACAAACCACAAGACCATTGCCGTAGTTACTGTTTGTTTGTTGTTGGTTTTTTTGTTCGTTTGGTTTTTGGTTTTTGGAGACAGGGTTTCACTGTGTAATTTTAGAGCCTATCCTGAAACTCACTCTATAGACCAGGCTGGCCTCGAACTCACAGAAATCCACCTGCCTCTGCCTCCCAAGTGCTGGGATTAAAGGTGTGGGCCACGATGGTTCCGCTGTTTTTGTTTTTTTAAGACTTTAATAGCCAGAACCTGGAAACAACCTAGATGCCCATCAACTGAAGAACGGATTAAGAAAATGTGGTACATATACACAATGGAGTACTACTCAGCAGAGAAAAACAATGACATCATGAGGTTTGCAGGCAAATGGATGGAACTAGAAAATATGATCCTGAGTGAGGTAACCCAGACTCAGGAGGACAAACATGGTATGTACTCACTCATAAGTGGATACTAGAAGTAAAGCAAAGGATAACCAGACTGCAGCTCACAACTCCTGGGAGGCCAGCTAGTAAGGAGTACCCTACAAAAGACACAGGAATCGCCCAGTGAAGAGGAAATAGATGAGATCTACATGAGTAAACTGGGGGGTAAGGGGGGCAGTAATGGAGGTCAGGGATGGGGAATGAGAACATAGGGGACCAGGAGGTTCAAGCTGGTACAGGGACAGAGTGGGAGAGCAAGGAAAGAGATACCATGATAAATGAAGACATCATGGGACTAGGGAGAAACAGAGTGCTAGGGAGGTTCCCAGGAATCCACAAGGATGACCCCACCTTAGACTACTGGCAATAGTAGAGAGGGGGCCTGAGCTGGCCTACTCTGGTGACCGGATGGCTGAATACACTATCATTATAGAGCCCCCATCCAGTGACTGATGGAAACAGATGCAGAGATCCACGGACAGGTGCCAGGCCGAGCTCCAGGAGTCCAATCACTGAGAGAGAGGAGGGATTCTATGAGCAAGGGATATCAAGACCATGATGGGGGAAAGTACAGAGACAACTAGCCAAACTAGTGGAAATGCATGAACTGTGGACCAATAGCTGAGGAGCCCCCATGGTACTGGACTAGGCTCGCTGGATAGGTGAGACAGTTGTTTAGCTTAAACTGTTTAGGGGGCCCCCAGGCAGTGGGATCGGAACCCATCCCTGGTGAATGAGCCGGCTTTTTTGGAGCCCAGTGCCTATGATGAGACACTTTGCACAGCCTTGGTGCAGGGAGGAGGGGCTTGGACCTGCCTCAACTGAATGTACCAGGCTCTGCTGACTCCCCATGGGAGACCTGGCCATGGAGGAGGTGGGAATGGGGGTGGGTTGGGGGGAAGGCTGGGGGCCAGGAAGAGAGAGGACAGGGGAATCTGTGGTTGGTATGTAAAGTGAATAGAAAATCTCTTAATAATAATAAAAAAGAAATTGTAAAAAACAAAACAAAACCAAAACAAAACCAGACTTTAAAAATTGCCCCCCAATAGCTTCTTGGTATTTTGGTTAAAATCAAGTGTAAAAGTGTCCTGAGGGAGATGCCAAATGCTCACAGCAAATAGTAAACACACACACACACACACACACACACACACACACACACACACACACGCGCGCGCACACACACGCGCTCACACACACACGCACACACACGCGCACGCACACACACAACTATTCAAACACATTCACACCCTGGCCCTCCACAAGAAAGGGCTCCTGGCAGACATCCTGGGTGCACTAAGGGCCCAATGTTGTCCAGTTCAGGACACCGACTTATGGAAAAGACAGGAAGGAAGCCCGCAGGGAGAATGTTCTGTGAAGAGCTGTGATAGAAGTCCCTAGTCTGAGGATGCAGGGTTGGGGGAGTCACTGTCTCTGTACCCCCACTGTGGGAGGGAGCATTCTCATACACCTTTGAAGTCAGGAGAGGAAGAGCAGGTCAAGGATGATATCAGAGGATGACCAAACATGGCTGCTCTAAGGAAGAGTGCGAGACAGGCTGGCTCCTGCCCCGAGCCTAGCAGGTTTCTGCACTTTCTCAGGGGAAAAGCCAGCTCCGTGAAACAGCACCTTAACCAAACACAGCTCCCTTAATTGACCTTACCCTTCCCCCCAGCACATAAAACCAACGCCGATTAAACTCACATCTAAGACATCATCTCTTCTCTTATGTAACACACCGGTTAAAAGTTTTTCTCTGAACCATTATTAACTTTAGGCAGTGATAAATACAGAACTAACATTTCAGGACAAATAGCCAATGAGCCTAAAAATAATTTATTTTTATTCCCCATTAACTGTGTTAAGCACCTTTCTATTTAATGAAAGACTTTATAAATCACCATAAAAGAGAAATATTTCTGGAGCCAACCTTCAGAAAAGATGCCATTCGTCACAATATTGTAGATTTCCAGTCACTCCTCAGAACCCTCAGGGGATTGGATCCCGGCCTCCTGTGATGGTTCATCTTCACGGTCGGCCTAATTGAATTTAGAATCACCTAAAGACAGTAGCACACAGCTCTGGGTGTGTCTGGGAGGATGTTTCTAGAGAGGGAACAATTCACTCTGAATTGGGGTGACACCTTGCCGCAGGCTGAAGGCCTGGATGAAATAAAAGGGAACACAAGGAGAAAGGCCTCCCTTCCACCCCCTGCCCAGGCAGGAAGTGGACAGCTTTTTCCACCAACCACGGCCATTGAAATGTCCTGCCCAAACACATGGGAGCAAAGGACCACAGGTGGAGCCCTCCGAACTGTGAGCCAAGATAGATCTCTCCTCCCTTCAGCTATAGCAGGCATTTTAGTCTTAGCAATGAGATAAAATAACTAGCTACCCCACCCCTGAGTCCTGCCTTACCAAAATACTGAGTGCCTCTTCAGTCTTCAAGGTTTTTTCCCTCTCAGCTCTGCAAGAGGAAAACTGATGCTGATAAGGGTGACTTCTGTACACAGAAATGCAAATAGTCGAGGGAAGAGGAACAAAGGCTGGTGTATAAAATGATTAAATAAATAAATGAATGAAAAGAAAGAGATGCAAATATTTGGAGGGAGGAGAACCGGGTTGGTGTGTAAAATCATTAAATAAATAAATAAATCATTAAATAAATAAATAAATAAGTAAGTAAATAAATAAATAAGTAAATCATTAAATAAATAAATAAATAAATAAATAAATAAATAAATAAATAAATAAATAAATAAATAAATAAATAATAGAAAGAAAGAGCTGCAAATAGTTGTATCTGGCTGAAGGCAGTTGGTTGCCGATCCCTTTACAGATTTGTTCCTGCATCCTAGGTCTGACTTTATGGACACTGGGACACCCTAGTGGTGTCCTTGTCAGCCAAGAGTTAATGATAAAATCTTTGACAAGTTCACTTTTTGTCACCAGGAGAATCATGACTGAGCTTTCTTCAAGGATTCCTTTGGCGTCACAGGAGGACTATGACTGCTCAGCCAATCAGAAGCTACAAAGCCAAGCCTCCGTGTCCTAGAGCAGTACGAAACTTGCAAGAGGCGGCATTTGTGACAGGGTCACGAACTGGTCATCAGAAGACTGCGCTACTGTTTGAGAGTTGCCACTGGCTGTGAAGCTCCATGTCCCACTCTCAGACTCAGTTTCCCCTCTCTGAAGCAATGACGGTGATCCCTAACATCTCTGCTTTCGATGCTTCTACACTGTCAAACTCATCTGGCTCTGCCTTTGAACAAAGGACTCAGGATGAAACACTGATGTAAAGCTCTGTCCTATCCAAACTTGAGTTAAGACACAGCTTGCAAAAATAAAACTAAAAATCTTGGGCCTGGAGAGATCACTCCGTGGTCAAGAGAACTGGTTATTCTTCCAGAGGTCCTGAGTTCAATTCCCAGCAACCACATGATGGCTCACAACCACCTGTAATGAGACCTGGTGCCCTCTTCTGGTATGCAGGCATACATGCAGACAGAACACTGTATACATAAATAAATAAATAAATAAATAAATAAATAAATAAATAAATAAATAAATAAATCTTTAAAAAAAAAATCTCTGCAGACCCATCCCACCCTGTGATGGCAGTATGCTCCTGACAGCCAGACTCTAGACTTTGTGAGAAAGGCCTACCACACAGCTCAAGATTGCAGGGAAGAGCAGGACTTGAGGCTCTTAAAAGGGATGCTGGGTCAGTGATGCAGATAGACTGTGTGAGCAATGCCTACAAGGCCAGGCTGGCCGCAACTACTGTCAGAGGCAGTGGGGCTTCCAAGGGGGGTTACAGGAAATTATCCTACAGTGGAAACTACCATGCCACCCCCAAATGATCACTAATTAATCAAACACTGTAGTGAATAAATATGGTAAACCTTGTCAATTTGAATTTTTCAAAGGAAAAAGAAATACCTGAATTGATACACTGAAGTCCATGAGTTCTGCATAAGTACAAACATATATATCCAGAATATGCATATTCTTCCTTTTAACTGCCAACAGAGAAAATCTCACCAAATAGTAAGAAACTTCAGGATGCTGTTCATTTGCAAGCTTTGTTGGCCTAAGTTTACCTGGCAGGGAGGGCAGCAGGTGAAAAGGGTCCACTCTCTGGCCACAGCTTTGGAATAAGCTCATTGCTCATGCCATGGGATATCATGAAGGATGCTCTAAGAAGTGTCTGCAGAGCAGACATGGGGAAGAATGGATGCTCTTAGATTCCACCTTATGATGGTTCATCTCAACTGTCAACTTGACTGGATTTAGAATCAGCCTTGAAGACACAGAGCTGTGTCTGTGAGGACCTTTCCAGAGAGACTTGCCCTCAATGTGGGCAGCACCTTTCAATTGATGTTTGAACCATTAATCTTGACTGTCACCTTGATGGGATCTAGAATCACCATGGAAACAAGTCTCTGGGTACACCTGTGAGAGATTTAGGATCAGTGAGGTGGGACAACCCATCATAAGTGTGGGTGACACCATCCCTTTGTCTGGGGTCCTGGACCAAATAAAACGGAGACTGTGAGATGAGCACCAGCTTTCGTCTCTCTCTGCTTCTTGGCTACAGATGCAAGGTGACCAGATCCCTCACATCCTGCCGCCATGCCTTCCCTGAAAAGGCAGATGTACGGTCAAACTATGGGCCAGTTATCCCATCCTTAAGTTGCTCTTCACAGGGATTTTGTCACAGCAATGAGAAAAGTGACTATTTATGGTCCAAAGAAAAAGCAGGGACCACTTGTCTACTCTAGTGAGTACATCTGTCCGGGCTGCTACCAGCTCCCCCTGATGTCCAACTTTAGCTTCATCAGCTTCCCAGTGGAGATTAAATGGCAGTGGTTCTCTAGCTTCCGGGCTTGCAGCACCTGATTGGGACCTCTGAGGCATCTCCAGCACGTAGATAATCATGGTTGGACTATCCAACCGGCAACAGGTAGGCCAATCCAATAAGACCCCTTTTATGAAATACATACTTTCTACCGGTTCTGCAGTGTGGCTGTGCCATGGGATGCTGCTGGATCCTGCTCCTTCAGGTGATTCCTAAGGTGACAGAGGAGGAGTCACTTGGGTCCTCCCATTGCAGGGGCCACACTGCCCAGAAAGCATGGAAGTGACTGCATGCAGATGAGTCCCAGCGATCTTTATGCACACATTCATCCTGGCTTCACTCTATCTTCCATTTCTGTTTCCCTAGAGGACAATGTCTAGTCATTTGCATAATCATTATTCAAATTCCATGTTTCTTATTTCTTTTACTTCACACTATCAATCACCATGAACTACGTTCGAAACAACTCCTTTCTGGAGGCCACATTTTTTGCATCACCACTAACCAAAGAAAAACCACATTTTATCTAGGAAAGTTCACTGTCATAGTTTAAGTTGTCCCTGGAGCCATTAAACCCCTGGTTCTAGAAGCTGTATATATTTTATGACACACTTCCTGTTAACAGGCCCTAAATCCTCTGAGAAGAAGTGGTCATTAGCCAGAGGAATGCTTTCCAGTCATTGGGCCTTTTTCTCAGTCTTGTGGAACACATGTCTCTTTGGGGACTGACACATTCAGCTCTCTGTTCCGGCTGTCAGCAGGAGTTTCCAGCTAGGCCAGGAGAACCTGTGCTCAACTTCGTTTCCTCCCTGCAGCCACGACTTCCTACTTCTTCCATGTGAGTTCATTCTGTTATTTAGATGTCACATATCTTGTCTCTCACTCAAAACACATGTTGGAAACCAAATGACAGCTTCCTAGAACATGTTCGTTTCTACCTGCATGAGATATGAAGAAAGTTTTGTACACAGAAATCCTTCTGCTGGGAGGAGGTACATAGATAGATAGATAGATAGATAGATAGATAGATAGATAGATAGATAGATAGATAGATAGATAGATAGATAGATTATAGACAGAGGGTAGATAGGTGACAGATGATGATGATGATGAAGATAGACAGATGATAGACAATATGTAGATGATAGGTATGTAGCTAGATAGATGATAGATAAGACAGATTACAGATAGATAGATAATAGATAAATGATAGGAAAGTAGATAATAGATGATTGATAAATGATAGATAGAAATATAGATAATAGATTGACTTCATAGCTGTGTAAACAGAGTATCATCCAATCTTTACAAAAGAGACCCTCATCCATCATAGATGAAAACAAACAGCAGGCAGTATATTAAGTAAGCTAAACCAGAAAAAAAGAAAATATCACATATTCTCACCTATGTGTGGAAGTGAAAAAACTCTAATAACTTCAGGAGTAAGGCTGTGGTTAGCAGGGCTCAGTGAGAGGGGATCTGTCAGCGAGCCTGAGTCTGATCCCTGGAGCCCATATGATGGAAGGAGAGACTCCCACCGGGTGTCCTCTGGCCTCCACCCACAGAAATAAATAAAGAAACAACAATAGATATTTACAATGTGACCACCAGGGGCAAGGAGAGGGAAGAACATGGGGCACAGGCAGAGCGGCCTGTAGAGCAGGAATTAGTATGGATGTCACAGGTTCAGCACAAGGGCCATTGTAGCAGGAATCTTAAATGGTCTTATTAATAAAAACAAACCCAGAGCCAGGTATTGGGGTGAATGCTGGAAGATCAGAGAGACAGAACAAACCACAACTTCCTCACCTCGTCAATTCCTCAGCTGATCCTGTTTCCTCAGACTAGATGCCTCTCAGCTGAACTGCTTCTCGAAAGCTTAACTAGCTAGTTCCTGGTCCTCACGCCTTATATACCTTTCTGCTTTCTGCTATCACTTCCTGGGATTAAAGGCGTGAGTCACCATGCCTGGCTGTTTCCAGTGTGGCTTTGAACTCACAGAGATCCGGATGGATCTCTGCCTCTGGAGTGCTAGGATTAAATTGTGCCATCTTCTGGCCTCTGTATCTAGTGGCTGTTCTGTTCTCTGACCCCAGATAAGTTTATTAGGGTGCATAATATTTTGGGGCACACAACATCACCACAGACCCTCTTACAATATTGCATGGATACTGGAAATTCACTGGGAGAGCTGAATTTAAATGCTCTCACAACACAAGTGAGCAAGGTCGTTTACACACGGAGAAGACCTGTTAACCTGCCCGGCAACAGTACCCACTCTCTGAATATAGCCAGGATGGTGTTATTTGCTTTGTAGGCATCAACCCAGATAAAGAGGAAAACACTTCGCTTTTAAGAACTGTGCGTGGTAAAGCTTTTCACTTTTAAGAGCCATGGAGGGTGAATGGTTCAAATGGTGTCGCTCTGGAAGAAAAGTATAAGCACAGTAGTGCTCCACCGAGCTCACAGTAGTGCTCCACCGAGCGCACAGTGTAGTGCTCCACCGAGCTCACAGTGTAGTGCTCCACCGAGCTCACAGTAGTGCTCCACCGAGCTCACAGTAGTGCTCCACCGAGCTCACAGTAGTGCTCCACCGAGCTCACAGTAGTGCTCCACCGAGCTCACAGTAGTGCTCCACAAGCTCACAGTGTAGTGCTCCACAAGCTCACAGTGAAGTGCTCCACAAGCTCACAGTGTAGTGCTCCACCGAGCTCACAGTAGTGTGTCACTGAACTTTTTGTTTGCTGTGACCGCCGTCCGCAAGAGAGCAAGCCTCCTCCCACACTCCCTGTCCCCAGCCACATCTGGGAATTCCCCAGGGAAGTCTGAGACCACGCACATTTTCCAGTTTCCTGTGGTGATTTGGGACTTGGTGTCAAGACAGGATGGACAAAGCTCAGATCCCAGCTGGGGCTCCATGCTTGCCCCCTCCCAAGTAAAACTGTGACAGTTTCGTGTACTTCTTTTTCCTCTAGATCTCGGCTCGAGAGGCAAAGACACTCAATCTTGCTGTGTCATACCCTAGGGGCCAGTAGGTCTAAGCCTCCCTGAAAGGGGACTAAGGCTCAGGAAGATTGGGCGAGTCGGCCCTCCATCTGCGTCTGCACACAGTGTGGCCAGTCCTGATTTGTCTGCGGGGTGTCTGAGAACTTAGACCTGAGAGGACTAGCACATCGGTTGTGTTCCTGGGCTGGGCGCCCTGTATTTTCTGTGGCCTTTGTTCTCGGCCCTAGAGAACTCTGAGTTGAGGGTGAGAGATGTCACTCCCTCTTCGCCCAAAGACATCTGAGCAGTCCAGGGAGGGAACATTTCTTTGTACATCCCCGAAATGGTGACATGGCTCAGTAGTAGAGAATGCACACAGCATGTACGAGACCCTGGGTTCGACTCGCAGCAACAAAATATGAAAAAAAAAAAAAAAGTATATCAGCATGGACATGCCTACCACCATGAGTCGTCTTTAACCAGCGGCCAGATCTGCCTTCTTCAGACAGCATTTTGAGGGTCCGCAGTAATCAAGCCATGCTTGCCTTTGGTGGGAGAGCTTGTTGAGTATAGCCCTGAAAACCATCTCCAAATGCAGGCCAAATGGAACAAGGTAACACCTGTCCAAGCATTGTAAGACACAGTAAAATCAGACTTACTTCCTGGTTCCTCCATCTAAGTAGGCTTCATTCTTATGTTTCTGCCACACCAAAAAAAAAAAAAAAAAAAAAGAAAAGAAAAGAAAAAGAAAAAAAAGAAAGCTCCCTTAAAGAGAGCATCCTCAATAGATGTGTTGAAAGGACAGACACTTCTCCACTTGCTCCCCACCCCCATTCTGCCTCATTTGTTGCAGTAGTTTTAGCTTTATTATTATTATTATTATCTATACTTCACACGATGGAGAGGGAGGGGTCCTTTTAACATGTTAATAGATGCTCCACAAAAGAGGAGACACGAATAAAAAATGCATAAAATGTTGCTCACAGTCATGAGCTACCACTCTACACCTATTATAAAGAGTGCAGATAGCAGTGTTGGGGAGGAAATGGGGCCCTGGCAGAATTGTGAGGCCATCTTATTTCCTTAGCAAGTTGTTTAGGAGTTTCTTACAAACCAAACACGTATCTACCCTTTGCCCCACAGGTCTATGCAAGTCTACTCACAGTAAGTAAATAGAAGCATCATATTCACCAAAGAACACACAGAAAAGTGTTCATATCACCTTAGTCATAACATCCCAAAGGGGAAAATTGAAAATATCTCAAATATCCATTACATAGAGAATTGAGAGGGAAAAAAACTCAGCAACATCGCAGTGCAGTGACTGCCACACTCAACTGCAAGCAAAGACAAAGGCCTGATTCATACAGCAACACAGGTGACTCTTGAAGACATGTTTACCCCGATGCAAAAGTAAGCATCTATGGGCTAGGGGAGTATCTTGGTGGTAGAATGTTTCCCTAACCTGCACATGGATCTGGGTTCAAATGAGAAACACTCCCCTTAGGCACAGGCGTTTGAACACGTGATTTCCCCTCTACTGTTGGTGGTGCTATGGAAGGCTTAGGAAGTTTGGCCTTGCTGGAGGAAGTAGGTCATTGGGGGTGGGTTTAAGAGTATACAGCCTCACTCTACTTCCTGTTCCCTCTCTCTGCTTCCTGCTTATGGTTGAGGATGTGAGCTCTCAACTTCCTGCTCTCTTTGCCATGCCTCCCTCATGCTGCTATGCCTCTGGGACATGATGGACTCTCACTCTCTGGAACCATAAGTGCAAATAAACTCTTCCTTCAGTTGCCTTAGCCATGGTGTTTTATCACAACAGAAAAGTAACTAAGGCCACACTGTGGCCAGGTGGTGGGGATACAGATCTTTGAGAGTGACAGGAAATTCCTTGGCCCAGATGTAAGTAACCCCAGAGACTTAGAGCATTGGAAAGTCGTTGGTCACCAAAAGGCCACGTGATCCATGGCTCCTGGGTTTGTTGTCTCACACTGATAATGATTAAAACCATGCACACATTGGAATAAGTGATGGGAAAACAGGTTTAGTAAGAGAAATGAAGGAAATATAAAAGAAACTCTGGTGAGCAGGAGGGTCCAAAGAGTAGGAAAATAGTTAAGCTGCTAACCTAGGTTGTAGTTGGAGATTTTCTGTGTCCACCCAGCTTCTGTAGCCACTCAGACCCAAGTAAACACACAAAGACTTATATTACTCATAAACTGTATGGCCGTGGCAGGCTTCTTGCTATCTAGTTTTTATATCTTAAATTGACCCATTTCTATAAATCTATATCTTGCCACATGGCTCATGGCTTACCAGTATCTTTACATCTCACCTCTCTTGTGGTGGCAGTGGCTGGCAGCATCTCCTGACTCAGCCTTCCGCTTTCCAGAATTCTCCTCTCTGTTTATCCTGCCTATACTATACTTTCTGCCTGGCTACTGGCCAATCAGCATTTTATTTATCAATCAATCATAGCAACACATTCACAGCATACAGAAAGACATCCCCAGCACTAGGTCTTTTTAATGGAACTATGGCAAAAACTGGAAAAGTGTTGAGGCAATTCCTATTGAGACTGCCTAAATCTTGGAGTTCAGGGATGGAGAGATAACTCAAAGGCTAAGAACAATTGTGCTTGCAGAGGACCTTGCCTCTATTTGAAGCAACCACACAGTAGTTCACAACTATCCATAACTTCAATTCCAGAGGTTCCAAGAACCTCATCTGACTCTATGGGCACCAGGCACACATGTGGTACACAGACACGCATGTGGTGCACAGACATACATGCAAGCAAAACACCCATATACACATAAACATAGCCGGGCAGTGGCGGTGCACGCCTTTAATCCTAGCACTCGGGAGGCAGAGGCAGGCGGATCTCTGTGAGTTCGAGGCCAGCCTGGTCTACAAAGCGAGTTCCAGGAAAGGCGCAAAGCTACACAGAGATATCCTGTCTCGAAAAACAAAACAAAACAAAACAAAAAAACAAACCATAAACATAAAAATAGAATAAATTGAAAATTAAAAAAAAAATCTCTGAGCATATCACAAGACAAGCCAGTTAGGAGTTCTACATTGTACACTTCCTTCTGACCCAACCAGAGAGATGATCATGTGATGTTCACATGCTGCTCACAAACTTAGGGCATGGCTGTCTATCTCTAACTTCTGTTTCAGTAGCTGCTGACCCTGACTATTTGCTGGCCATTAACCCTGACCAGGATCTGCTCTCCAACCTTGCAACTAAGTGTTGCTGCCTTCAACCTGCTCTAGTGGGTGTCTTTCTGGCTGTTACCTAAGCTAGGCTCTCTGTGTGGCCAGCCTGTAGTCTCTATTGTGAGTCTGTCCCATTACCACACATAAGAAGCTAACTCCTGGCTCTGCAACAGTCCAGAAGAGTCATTGCAAGATTAATCCGCATGCAGTTAGACAATGACAGATGGACTCCACAGTTAAGAAAGTCAGAGTTATGTTAATGTCCATCCTGTGGAGACTGACCAAAGGCGGGCAAGAAGGAACATTCTGGAGTGATTGAGAAATACATACATATATATATATATATATATTTGAGACAGGGTTTCTCTGAGTAGCTTTGCGCCTTTCCTGGAGCTCACTTGGTAGCTTAGGCTGCCTCGAACTCACAGAGATCCGCCTGGCTCTGCCTCCCGAGTGCTGGGATTAAAGGCGTGCGCCACCACCGCCCGGCATGATTAAGATATTTTACATAGTCATGGGGTGCTGGGTTTCCATTTGTCAAAACTCACCAAATTAAATGCTAATTATTTGAGCTTTATATATGTAAAAATATTTCTAGGGCTAGTGAGATGGCTCAGCAGGTCAAGTCCCTTGCCACCCAGCATGATGACCTGAATTTGATGCTCCAGACAATGTGGAAGGAGAGAAGTGACTCCTATAAGTTGTCCTCTGACCTCCACAAGTACACTGTGGCTCACACTCCCCAGGTCTTAAATAAATAACATAAAGGACTGGAGAGAGAGCTCAGTGGCCAAGAGCTGATAAGATGACAGATAGATGGATAGAAGACAGATAGATGATAGATGGATAGATAGATGATAGATGGATAGATAGATAGATAGATAGATAGATAGATAGATAGATAGATAGATAGATAGATAGATAGACAGATAGACAGATAGACAGATTCCTATGAACACTGCATTTTCAGAATTCTGGGATAATAGGATCCTAATTATTTTACTTTCTGTGACTCAAAAGCTTGCAGTTTCTATGGTAATGTATTATCTCCAGCCAGACTCGATATTCTGAGATCCCTCATAATTGGACTGTGACATTTGATTTCAAATCCCCAGTATGAAACTGAGTGAACTGCTCATCATTTTGACAGTGTGTTTTACAGTGAAACGCAGAGAGCTATGCATTCAGACTGCACATCAAACACGTCTGGAGTGTGGTAAGTATTCCGGAAGGAGTGGCAGTACTTTCATTCGGTAGGGGTGGGTGTGAGTGGGCAGAGGCAGCACAGAAGGCAGATCCCTGGAAATACCAGAGGGACTCGTATTTAAAACTTGCTTTTAAACATGATCGCTGATCATCACACAGAACAGCAAGACTCCAGTGAGCGTCGTTACATATTCAGCCTGTGTTAGGAATCAGGGAATGAGGAATCACAAGTACTTTGTAATTGTTCCTGATTTGCCTTCTGCGTCTCTAGTGAATGTGCTTGTCTGCAGGATTTTTTTCTTTGTCACCAGAAAACTGAAAAGAAGAAAAAGAAATACAGATGGCCCCACCTGTCTCAGGCATCACCAAGAAGCCTCTCCAGTTCCCAGGCTAGCCCTCTAGAGCAGAGCAGAAAGATTGAAGAACGTGGTCAGAAACCCCAGCCAGGCCAGGGAGGCCAATGGCATAAGAGACCTGCACAGCATTACCTGCTGTTCTCGGCAAAATTACTCTGCAGCTATTTCCCACAGCAGCATTCGCTCCTGGACACTCGAAAGAAACTCACAAGACCCACCAGGCCCTACCCGAGGTGTGCAGCAGTGAACGATTACTGGGGAAGAAGAGACTCTTCTCAGGGGTGTGCCTGCAGGGACCTCCACAGTGTGGTTTGCATGAGTTCTCAGCGTGCTGGGATGGGCTTCCTTCCGAGCTGCGACTGCCTCAGTGAACCCGGCTCCTCGAAGCAGCCCCCAAAAAAGCTCCTTGCGTCATCAAGCTGGACTTGTTGGGAATCTCTCCTTACACTGGGTGAAGGGGAGTTTTTTTGTGCAATTCCCCAGGATAAGAAACGCAGCGAGAGTAAGAACCAGCTTCAGAGACGCCAGCTTTCCCACTGGTGTGTGTATAACTGGCGTCTGTCCCGTGCGCCGGGCTAGTCCATTTCAAGTCCTAGATTCACAGTGTATCTGCTGCTTTTCTGTTGTGATGAAGGCAACTTATGGAAGGAAGAGTTTACTTTGGCTTACAGTTCCCCAGGGATAAGGGTCCATTGTAGCAGGCATGACAGCAGGATCGGGGATTAAAAGTTCCTGTCATCAAGTGCAAGCACAAAGCAAGAGAGAGTGAACGAGCGAACTGGAGGTAGATCCAGGGTTTAAGCTCTCAAGGCCTGATTCCAGGGACATATGTCCTCCAACAAGGCCACCCGCCTAAACCTGCCCCCAACAGTGCTGCCAACTGGGAGCTGAATGTTCAAATCCTAGAGCCTATGGAGAAACACTGCTCATTCAAACCACACACACACACACACACACACACACACACACACACACACACACACACCACACAGAGAGCCATCATTTCAGTAACACATTGGACAGCGCCACAGGTTCAGCCACAGCTCCCCAGAGAAGGCTGTGCTACCCTACCTCACTCCCCATGACGAGCCAATGAGGAACCAAGCTTAAGGACAAAGACAAGGAGGGCAGCATGCTCGTGTCCAGCTTCCCGCTGTGGGTGAGACTCGGCCCACTAAGGCGGTTCTGTAACGTCATCAAGGTGACAAAGGACGACCGCAACAACGCATCCCCACCACCCAGGCACAGCCCTGCAGCCATGCTAACACACACGGAAGAGGCTTCCCACAGCGCTTGCCCAGGAATGAGTCTCACCTATAGAAAGAGTGGCGACAACGTTTGAAGTTGACCAGAGGCTTCAGCGTCTCAGATACTGCATGTGCTCTCCATCTGTCACGACATTCGCTATGGACAAAAATTCTGTCCCCTGAAAATTCCTAACTTCCAGTTCTTTAGAATAACAAAACTGCATCTGGAGACGGGGGGCCTTTACAATGGTCAATGAGTCAAAACGAAGTCCTCTAACTCTAAACCAGTAGAACCAAAGACCTGGCCAGACGAGATTAGGGGAAGGACACTGGGAGGGGGAGGGGGAGACACCGTGGCCAGAAGAACACCTGAAAGCCACGCAGAAATGCCTCATAGTAAACCAGGCCTGCCAACATCTTGATTTCAGATCCCTAGTCTCAAAAACTGTGACAAAACAAATTTCTGTTATAGAATCCACCCACTTTGTGGGCATTTGTTAAGACGTTCCAAATAAATAAACAAATACAAGGTATAATTATTTAACAAATTGACCTAACTAATGGAAATTTCTACGAAGCCAGGACCGCCCTGTGATGTCATTTTCCAGAAAGGCAGCTGACAGCTGAGGTCACATAGGTGAAGAACCAAGAGATGAGACACCTCAAAATCTGAGGAGCCCCCAAATCAAGCTTCAAAGCAGAACGCCTGCCCAGGCACTACGCTGTGTATAACCAGCCAGATTCATGGCCACCGGCAACAGAAGCTTAAGCAGAATAGACATTTGAGATGTGGTGTGCAGGACCGCAGAGAGAGCTGCAGCGGCAGGGCTGGTGGCCACCCCACCCCCACCCCACCCCACCCCCCGCGATGGATGGGACAGGCTGCCACCACCCCTTATCCTGGGTCCCTGCGATGATCTCTAATCTCACTGCTGGGAGGAGCATCCTGCTGGTCCTCAGCTAGAATCAGCTCAGCTCCCAGACTGGTCCAGCTGGGCTGGTGAAGGAGCCACCACCACGTGCCCAGGCACTGTGACAGGAAGGAGAAAAGGTGGAATAGAGAGCGAGCAGCTGCTTAGATGGTTGGAAGCTGCGCCATTTGCCTGGATTCGGCTTCTGTAGTGGCTTCTGTAGTGGCACCTGGGCTCATTCTCCCAACACACTCAGAAAATGGAATAGTCCCAAAACACTAGGAAGAGGTTCCAGTGCCGAGCAACCAAGAGGAAACCATCCTTGGAAATTCCCCTGTGTGGTGCCGCCATAGGACACATGGGCCTGGGATTGATGCAGGAGTTTTGGGTGCCATGGGATCTTTCAAAGCCCAGTTAGCCATGACCCGAGGACCCAGGGTGCCAGACACCTGCAGGCTTTGTCCTAGTTTGCTATCTATTTCTGTAATAAAGACCATGACTGAAAGCAACTTGGAGGAAAAAGGTTTATTTCATCTTATAACCCAGAATCTATCATAAAGGGAACTCGGGGCAGGAACTCAAGAACCTGGAGGCAGATTGAAGTTGAGGCCATGAAGAAGGGAGGGCTGCTTGTTGGCTTGTTCTGCATGGCTCATTTAGCCCGTTTTCTTATGGAACCCAGCACCAATCACCTAGGGGTGGCAGTGCCCACCGGAGTCTGGACGCTCCTATATCAATTATTAATGAAGAAAATGTTCCACAGTCTCGCCTACAGGGCAGTCTGATGGAGGCATTCTCTCAATTCAAGTTCCTTGTTCCCGGATGATGCTACCTTATGTCAAGTTGACAAACACTTAACCAGCACAGCACCAAAGGTCATCCCAGAACAGTGGCTTGGAGTTGTCATCTCATGCCAGTAAACTAAGAGCATAGACTCTCCTGGGAGTGAGCAAAGCAGAATCAGGCTTTATTGAGGGTAATTAGAGAAAAGCGAGAAATTAGGGGAACGTTTGAGAAACTCTGGAGTGTGGGAGGGGCTTCCAAGCCATCACCAGTCTCGTCTATAGGGGTATGGCAGAACCTGGACAAAGGATGAGGTCATTGCTGTGGGACTGGTTGGTTCTCTGGAGCTACCACAGGAGAGTGAGCTGTAGTAACTCACCAGCTGATGGAGGGACCACATAGTCTTTGCCTTTCCCCTGACTTAACCAAGGAAATGATCACAAACTGTTGGTATGCTCCCCACCCTTTTCGGGGTGGTTGAAATCCCCATTCTGCCCATCCCTGACCTGTGTTTTGCTAGCTGCTGACCTTGATTGTCTGCTACTGTTAGGGCTGGCTGGAATTACCATTATCTACCTTACAGGTAATTAGGCCACATCCTATTTGTTCTCACATGTACATGATCAGCTTATAGTTGTATCATGGCAGAGGGCTAACTCTATCCCAGCCACGAAGATGTAGCTGTGGTCTTCGTTGGTTACCATGTTTAGCTCTTTGTCTGGGAGGTGGTCTGGGGTGGCCTCCTAGGTTGATTTGTGATAGCAGCAGAAGAGTAACTCATACATGCTGAATCTCCCTTTTGAACCCTAGCTTCTGTTCTCACTGCAACAAGTGAGCAAACCCTTTTTGCCCCCCCCCCCCTTTTGCTTCAGGATGATCTTAAACAGGGTGGGAAAGAAGACTGGTCTCTGGTGAGCCCAGGACACAGATGACTTGGAGGGGCATGACTGCTCCATTTGATCCTAAAATGTCCTCTCTTCAAGCCAGCAGCGAGCAAAAGCCTCCTCCACTATGCCAAGGACCCCATGCACCTCCAGGGAAGAAGAATCAGCTGGTCTAAGAGGTAGAAAAAGAGACTCTGTGTCAGATGACATCGACCCTAGGCTGACCTTGAAATTTCTGTGAACACGTGACCCTAAAATCTATTTTGTGGCTCTTTTGGAAAGAAAAGCAGCAAATCAAGCTCTACTCTGTGTGCTCCACTTTTGGCACCCCCAAAAATTCTAGTAGTGAAAGGCTTGTCCCTATAATTGAAAATATGTGTGCCAAAAATGTGAATAATGAAACTTCTCAATAACTGTTTAAAGGTGACAATTGGGTAGGTGGATACCAGATGGCCACTTAAGAATAATTGCTGGGTGAGTTTTAAAGGTGCAAATTGCTATTCAAAGAACCCTGGACTTCAGACAGACTCCCACAGACATCTTGAGAACATAGCCTCCAGCTGGATGAGTAACGAGGACCAATTCATCAGGGGTCAGTCCTGTGCAGTAGGGAGCATCCCTCGTTATTAGCAGCTTAATGAATGATGGTTTTTGTGTGTGCAGTGACGGTGTTGGTTCTTTGCTTTTCATTCTTGACCAGCACTTAACAAAGGGCATGTAGATTATCCAAGTCAGGGCTCTCAACAATAAATATCAAGTGCCAGGTTTTCTTCTTAGGAATTTGGGAACACATCCAATGATGGGCTGAGGCTTGCTAGCCATACAGAAGCCATGTGTGCTTGCTGTAATTACATTAAGTATCGAGTACTGGGCAGGGCAAGCGGTTGGGGACACAGAGATACATTCTATGACTTAGAGTAAAGGCCATCGGGTTTTGGTCCATTAGCACAAATCCTTCGGTTTTATGAACTACCCTGAGAATATTCCATCTACAGGAGTCACGTAAGAATCAACTCTTATTTAGCTCTGCCACGCTCGCCACCCAGTCAGGCCTTGCCCAGCACCGCCTCTCTAGTCCTACAGAGAAGAAAAGAGCAGAGAGCTTTTCTGGAAAACAAGTGACGTAAGGCAGGTATAGTTGAGTTGGACTCCCTAGAGTCACTCGTGACCAGAGGACATCCACAGGTGTGCCAGTCCCTGGGGGCTCACCAGGGCGCAGGAGCAAGCCTTGCCTGCTGGGCGTCACTCCGCCCCCAAACTGCTTTCTGCACTATGGATTGCAACTGAGAATAACTGACCTGTAGCATCTAAGAAATTAACCTCACGACTTTTAAGTAATAGGCTTACCTAAAATAATAATAATAATAGTAATAATAAATGGCATTTATTTTGCTCACCAAAAGTATACCCAAAACTTAAGTCCTAATTCTCCAAAGAGATTTGTGTGTAGCTCCCTCAAACAAATCCATTTTCCCTTGGCAAAGAAAGTGCTGGGTGATGCCCAGTTATGTTGGATCACAGTTTTTCAGTCAATAACTGGTTTAAGGTAGCTATCTGAAGCCAAAAAACTGCCAGCATATTTAAATTCTAGATGGCCCTGTGGGAGTAAGAGGGTGTGGCTGCACTTGCAGTACACGGGCTGTATGTTCTTCAGCCAAAATGGGAACCAGAGTAGACAATAGGAACAGACAAATCTCTCAAACACGCGAAAGGTACCCACAGGGTTGTCTGATGAAGCCTGCATGCATGGATGTGTATCCTGGTGTCAGTTACATGGGTACTGGGCGTGCCCACCATCTTTCACTTGCTATGAACCAAAAAATAAGAAATCTCACTCCATATCCTCGAGTCTCAAACGTCTGTCTTGGGCTCTTGTAGCTGGATCCCCTCTTGCAGATAATCTGTATGCGTCTATTCTTAGATAACCATTGTAAGCATCAGAACCACACAAGACACGACAGAACCCAATCCATCATTTCACAGCAAAGCCCAAACCCAAATAATGTTGCGCCGCTGCTGTTAAAATCGCTTCAGTCCTGTGAGGTCAGGAGTAGCTCTCATTTTCTCTGAGCGGTTTTATAAACAAAACTTCACAAGAGGATGTCTATGAAGTAAATGTTTAAAGGCATATCTGGCTATAAAAATAGTCCATTAATAAATATTTAGGGAAAGTAAAGTGTTTCTGAATATAGCATCACAATGAGCAAGGCCTAGAGTAAGGGAGAAAAGGGGGGTGCAGGTTGGGGCTCAGCTATGGGGTGCTAGCTTGGCAGGCTATGGGGTGCTAGCTTGGCAGGCGTGAGGCCTGGGATGATGCCCCAAACTTCCAAACAAACAAACAAAACCTCTCTAATTATAATTGAATAAATATTTATTAATAGACATAGTAATAAGTTGTTAACTGCTGAATCTATTTTAATTTGTTGTTTCAATGTGATGGCTAATCATGGTTGTCAACTTGACTGCATCTGGAATCAACTAAAACCCAAGCTGCTGGGCACTCCTGTGAGGGATTTTCTAGATCAGATTATTTGAAGCAGGAAGACCCACCTTAAATGTGTGTGGCACTTTCTGGTGACAGTCCACATAAAGAACATGGGAAAAACAAATGTTTCTGCCTGCTTGTCCTCACTCTTGCTGGCAAGTTCATCTGTCCTGCTGCCACAGCATCCCAGGTATCAGAATCAACTTCAAGATTCCAATGCAGACTGAAGTCTTGCGGGCCGCAGAAATATATCATAAGAACTCAGCTGGTTATGGCAAAGTCACTACCTGGAGGGATCAGGGAATTCCTCCAGAGGAAGCCAAATCCCAAGGAGTTTTTGGTGTTACTTGGCTTGTTATATATCAGCTGTATTCTGTTATGAAAATCATGTGTGCCTTCATAGTTTTCCCAATTGACTTTCCCCTAAGAAGGACTAACAGTGTAGACTGCTCACTCTCTGGACATACACATTCCAGGTATTTGGAGAACAGCCTCAGGAAAGGCTTTCTCTGGAACCAGTTATCTCCCTTAGCCACTTTCAAGGACTACAGGAAACACCACCCAGGTGGACGCCCAACTGCCAAAGACTAACAATGATAACAGCCCACCTGAAAGTCTCCTGACTTAAATTCCACAAGGAGACACCACCCAGGGGGGGGGGTGCCCAACTTCCAAGGACTAACAAGTGATAGCAGCCCACGTACAAGTCTCCTGACTTACAGTAAATTCACAAGAGGACGCCGCCTAGGCCAGGTGGACACTAAGTAATAGTTTTACACAATTTAGCTTAGGCCCTCCTTTCTTACAGCCTTACTAACTTTATAGACTTCTAACTACTTACCTAACCACTTCTAGGAATTTTTAGATAACCTTCTGTGCTAACAGCTATGCTCAGCCAGAACTCCCAGTTCAAGTCTCCCTGTAATTATTCTTATCACCCCTCCATTTGACCCTGGAAGCCTGGCTTTGCACTGCTAAGGAAATACTACTTGTAAATGTATATATACCAGAACTCCCAGGGCAGGAGAGGACAGAGAAGAGAGAAGAGAATGGAAGAACGAGATGGGTAAGAACTTGAGAGGAACAAGCTGAGATGGGGAAGAACTAGATTGAAGAGCTAAAAGAGAGGACTAGAGGAACGAGATGGAAGATGAGGAAGAGCCAGATGGGGAAGACCAAGATGAGGAAGAGCCAGATGAGAGAGAAGGAGACAGGAGAGGAGCTGATAGGGGAAAGAACTAGACAGATGAGAACATAGAAGGGACAGAACTAGATGAAGGAATTAAGATAGAACATAGAGGGGACAGTAGATAAATATAGAGAGAAATCAGGCAAGAAAGGAGCTAGACATGAGAACAGAACTGAAGCTGTGTATAAAGGATGTTATGCCAGAGGAATTAAAGCGAATGGATCAAAGAACTCTGAGTGCATAGACTGATTTACCGACCCTAAAGATTCTCTGCTGGTTGATAGAGCCTTCTGCGGACCCTGGGAGGGGACTATCGAGGGGCTGGACCCCCATAGTCCTCGTTACCTGGCGCCACGAACAGACTTAACTGTTTAGGTACTCAGGGGACTGATAGAAGTAGGTACTGAAGCATATCCAGGGGTAGAGGTATCGCTTCACAGAGAGCTGCCCAGTTAGAGGTTCAACTCTCCGGGAGGTACGATTTTGGAGACCTCCGAAGTATCAGCTATAACCAGTCCTCACCGAAGGGTGCTGCAGACCCCGGGGAAGCCGATCCCCCCGTTGGAGCGGTGAGTAGCTATGAACCCACCCCCCCCACCCCCCCACCCCCCCCCCCGCAAATAGTCAGAATGAGTCTGAAGAGAAACAGCTTCTGATAGAAGTTACAGGACACAGGCTTAAGACAAAAGGCACTTCAGTCCGCTCCAGTCAGTTTATAAGCTTAAATAAGGAAACAACAGACTATCTTAATCCCATAAGGCCTCCTAAAAAATGTATGGAAAGATTTAGGAGACCCCTAAAAGCTGCCAACCTTATTAAATTAATTTACCATCAGACTATGATAAGCGTCAGAGATTTTAACCCCTCCCTTTTAAGGAGAAACCTGCCATTACTTCATTCAGGGTCTTACAAGGAGGTAACACAATATTCTCACACTACCAGACCTCCTGAGAGCATAAACCAGAGCTAATGAAGTTCACTATGTTCTCCATAGTAGTAGCAGCGTCCTGCTACAAACAGCCTTTCTTGCTAAAATTAATTGAAATCCAAAGGCGAACTTGAGCTGTAAACTTCTAATTGTTAACTAGAAGCTTGAACCAGAAGCCTTCATTTAAATAACTGTACAAGCCTGCCAGCCTGAGCCGGTTTAAAAACTAATGGCAACTTCTAACTCTCCTAAAAAAGTGTCCTTTTCTTTCTCTCTCTTTCCTTTTTCTGGGTTGACTATTAAGTTCTTGGTAATTTACAAAAATCTTGGCCAAGTACAAGAACTTCAGTTAACCCATTTCAAAAAAACAGGTCCTGGTTAGGGGACGCCCTACTACGACCTGTATGGATTCATCAGACCCCTGAAGACGTTTGGGGGTCAGAATCCTAAACATCTGCCTTCTTCTCTCTGAACCTAACTATCTGCTATCTGCATCTCAGCTCACTTGGGCTCCACCCTTCTCCTCACCTTGCCATTCCCGGTGGCGTGGCTATCTGGCTTGATACAGACTGGACAAACAGGCTGCAGCTGCTAAAAAAAAAAAAAAAAAAAAAAAAAAAAAGAAAGAAAGAAAAAATTTCTCCTCCTTTGTTTTAGCCTGTAAATTTACTGTGCTTATCTCATTTCATGATACACCTTAAAGGATTTATTAAATTGTTGCTCTCCTCATATACTATATTTTTGAATAAGAGTTCCTGTTTCTATATTAAAATAACTTCAATACAAACTTAATATTTTTAAGGCTAAACTGACAAGTATAAAACCAAAGTTCTAAGCTTATAAGGGCAACTAACTTATAAATTGTTAAGAATAAGTTTACTTTAATTAAAGATAATTAAGAAATAAAACTTATTGATTGATTGGCCGACCTAAACTGTAAACTGTTAAGGATAAGTTGTACTTAAGCTATAAGCTATTAGAGATAATTTTCAGGATACAAATTAAAACTTGATCATCATAAATGATCAAATCCTCTAATGTATACAAAATTATACTTATATACATACTATGTATGCTAAATTTCATATAATCAATTCATTACTTAGCCCCCTAGCATTTAAAAAGTTTACACTTTGGACAAAACTGCCATACCCCTCATTGCCAGGGTTTTGTCCAAACTATGCTTTAAGATAATTTAGATTATATTTCCATTTACCAGGTTTAAAGACAAATTGCCTTACTATCCAATTTCAAGTAAAAGATAGTTCACCTAACAGATTTCGAAATGACCCTCTACCATTCCTTTATTAAAAGAAATTCACTTTACATTGGCTATTTTTAATAATCAATCACTTATTTCTCCTGACAAGTTTAATACATAGATGCTTTTGGATATAAAGTTTTTATAGGGATATAAAGGTTTAGATATAGAGAATGTTTAGGAAAGTTAAAAAAAAAAAAAATAACATGATATATGAATTGCCAGTTAATAGGATAGATCATTGTAACACATAAACATCTAGATATGCTATTAATGATATATGAATCTCAGTAATAACCTAGAGATACTGAAGAGGTATACTTAAGTTAGATCTGTGGATAAAGTTTTTATTGAGGCCTGAGATATATAAGCTTTATGAATGGACTTTTATGTCTTAATATACGAGTCTGGACCTCCCCAGAAGGGACACTGGGGCTAAACATAGGCTGTAGCTCCTCTGCTGTACAAGGTATAAAAATTGTCCCAGTAAAGGTTGATCCTGACTTTACTAAAGAAATTAAGATTATTGTACAACCCTCTACAAAAACAATTCAGATTCATGCAGGGCAGAGCCTAAGGGAGCTACTGGTGTGAATTCCAATGATATGGCCTTCTGGATTCAGGATTCCAAACCAACTAAATACTTAAAATACAGGGGAAAAATATCGGCTTGCTAGACATAAGCACGGTTGTTTCTTATATTTCAGGAAAAGATTTACCAAGTACTTAAGATGACTATTACTCCTTTGTCTCTTATATGAGTTTTAAACTTAAAGAAATGTGAGTAAATAAGCTCAAGGCATAATTAGGCCCTTTATTCCAGAAATCATACATGACAGACATAGCCTAAGGTATCAAAATGTATCCTAGGGGCCACTGTCCACTGTTGACTCTGTTACTTGTAAATCTGATGCTCCTATCTGGGTTAAGCCATGACCTTTAAATGCTGAGAGAATTGTAATTGCTACCTGTCTGGTGGAGGAAAAACTTAAATATTGGGCATATAAAGCCCCCCACCAGCCTTTAAATCACCCCAATATCTCTTTATTTAGAAATATCAGGCTTATAGACTGTTACAAGACCTTAAGAAATTAAATATAATTTATTAAAACCAAGGGGAACCTCACAGCCTGGCTTCCCATCTTACACGGCCACCCCAGAAACTGAAAAATAATTGCCATAGATGTACAAGATTGCTTCTTTACCATGCCTCCTCACCTTAAAGATTGTCAGCATTTCAAATACTTTGTTTGCCTACTCACCCTGCCATGATGGAGGCCAAGGCCGACATACAGAGCAGGAAATGTGAGTTCTGTTTATACAGGACTCATTCTTTGAACAGAGTTCCTCATTTTATCCATACAGATTAACTTTCAGAACTGTCAGTTATAGCTTCTTCATGGTCCCCCAATCTAATAATTGTGTGTGTGTGTATGTGTGTATGTGTGTGTGTGTGTATGTATCTTACAATAATTTTATTCCACAGTTGATGCCAAATTATGAAACTCATGAGTCTATAGAATGGCAAATAACTCTACAGGATATACTGGCACCTTTTCTTATTTCTGTCCAACAATTACAAATTCTTTCCCTATGGAAGCTCACCATGAGGCTTACTTATGATTTATGGTTATGAAATAAGAAGTAATACACCATTTATTTTTACTGCTTTTCAATTTTAGGAATGCCTAGAACTCATATATAGACAATAGCCTTACTTATACTTCAAGAACTCTTAAGAATTGGCGCTTAGATTTTTCATATGTCCCACTACAGGCATTCCTTATTACTCCCAGGCCAAGCCACAAAGTTACACCTAAGCCTCTGTGATCTTCTCACTGGTATTTGAAAAAGTCCTGATGTTTTCATACTGTCAGGAGGAGGATATGCCTACATGTCTTCACAGGACATTGACCTGCCTTTATGAATCCTGGATCGCCTGGTCACACCCTAAGTTAGGTGCTACAGGATAAAGGCACTCTAAAGCTGCCAGACTGAATACAGGCTGTTATTTACCTCTAGATTCTTAAATATTGAGCTTTGAATATAAATAAATTGATACAACTCCAGATCCTTTTTGATGAACTGTTCATCAATGATATATTAGAAGTAACAATTCTGTTCTAAATACATTTTATTATTTTTTGTCAAAAGATAAATGAGACTTGAGAGATATATAATTGACACATTTCAGAGTTCATTCTCTGGCTATCCTGAAGTTTTTTTTTGAGGCTCCAAGGATTCATATTTTTGTCTGACAAAATTTACCTCTGTTATATAGCTAACATGTCTAAGATTTTGTCCATTAAGAAGGTTCTCACAAGCTTCAGGAAATCAAAATTTGCCAACGCTCACAAACCAAGAAGGACTGGGAGGAATGCAACCTAACTACAGTTCTTATCTCCCGCTTACAAAATTTCTTTTTCTCCTCTGGGTGGGGGAGGAGCCTTCCCTCTCCCTGGCCTGGTATCCCCTTCTCTTATCTGCTAACCATGCATTTAATATCCCATAGGTACACCTAAGAGAAAAAGTTTCCTCTTTAAAACTCCTCATCTTTAAAACTCTTCGGCTGCATGTTCTACCATTAATACACACATTTGTTTCCAGCAGAAATTCTAACCATTTAAAGAGTTACAGGTTTCCATCCTCTGGACCATGGACATGCTGTCTAGCTGCAGGACTGCACCCCACCCTCCAGCCCACACCGATGTGCTGTCCAGGCCCAGCTCTGCGTCACGCCCTCCAGCCCTCGAGACAGAAAATTCTGCTACACTGCCTGTCTCACAGAGCCTGAAACAGCCTGCGCTTCCTGGGTTTCCACTGCATCCCAGGCCTCAAGACCCCCAGCTTCGCCCCCATATCCGCAGGAAGTAACCATGAGAGATTTCTACAGCCCCCTTTGTCACGTACCCCTCTTTGTGAACTGAACTTTCCAGCCCAGGGGCTGGACTGCCCTTAAAAATGCTCTATTGTTAATTGTATAAGTTTTGCCCATGATCCTGAATTGTATGTATGTAAGTCTTGCTATGTATACCCTGACACAGGTTATTACTGTTCTCTCATAGCTAATAGTTTAATATTGCATTGATTACAAATTTAAATTAGGAAAGCTTCAGCTGCAGCCTTGGTCCCACAGGTGTTCAGGCTAGCTCAGGTAACTCTTTAACTATGCCTCATTAAATTACAGGTTAACCAAATTAATACCACTAACCAAAGAATAATAGATAGAGTTAATGTTCCAAACTAATCATTTCTTTTTGATAAGTCACAATCATATTATTCAGACACTTTTGACCATATTATGCCATACTAGCTAAGGATAGATTTTTATGATTAATCATCTGCTCCCTTTTGGAGACAGAGATATTCTAACTATATACAGCTATACCTATTAGGTGGTTAAACTAATCCTCAGTCTGCCATCTATATAGAGTATTGATTATAAATATATATTATAGATACAATATTGATTAAATATCAATGTTAATTAATCATTATTTATCATTTTTCAGAAATCTCCAAACTTAAGTTTATCTACATATTCAATGTCCTACAAAAAAATTTTTTTTAACTAAATGAAAAAAGGGGAACTCTTGCGGGCCGCAGAAATATATCATAAGAACTCAGCTGGTTATGGCAAAGTCACTACCTGGAGGGATCAGGGAATTCCTCCAGAGGAAGCCAAATCCCAAGGAGTTTTTGGTGTTACTTGGCTTGTTATATATCAGCTGTATTCTGTTATGAAAATCATGTGTGCCTTCATAGTTTTCCCAATTGACTTTCCCCTAAGAAGGACTAACAGTGTAGACTGCTCACTCTCTGGACATACACATTCCAGGTATTTGGAGAACAGCCTCAGGAAAGGCTTTCTCTGGAACCAGTTATCTCCCTTAGCCACTTTCAAGGACTACAGGAAACACCACCCAGGTGGACGCCCAACTGCCAAAGACTAACAATGATAACAGCCCACCTGAAAGTCTCCTGACTTAAATTCCACAAGGAGACACCACCCAGGGGGGGGGTGCCCAACTTCCAAGGACTAACAAGTGATAGCAGCCCACGTACAAGTCTCCTGACTTACAGTAAATTCACAAGAGGACGCCGCCTAGGCCAGGTGGACACTAAGTAATAGTTTTACACAATTTAGCTTAGGCCCTCCTTTCTTACAGCCTTACTAACTTTATAGACTTCTAACTACTTACCTAACCACTTCTAGGAATTTTTAGATAACCTTCTGTGCTAACAGCTATGCTCAGCCAGAACTCCCAGTTCAAGTCTCCCTGTAATTATTCTTATCACCCCTCCATTTGACCCTGGAAGCCTGGCTTTGCACTGCTAAGGAAATACTACTTGTAAATGTATATATACCAGAACTCCCAGGGCAGGAGAGGACAGAGAAGAGAGAAGAGAATGGAAGAACGAGATGGGTAAGAACTTGAGAGGAACAAGCTGAGATGGGGAAGAACTAGATTGAAGAGCTAAAAGAGAGGACTAGAGGAACGAGATGGAAGATGAGGAAGAGCCAGATGGGGAAGACCAAGATGAGGAAGAGCCAGATGAGAGAGAAGGAGACAGGAGAGGAGCTGATAGGGGAAAGAACTAGACAGATGAGAACATAGAAGGGACAGAACTAGATGAAGGAATTAAGATAGAACATAGAGGGGACAGTAGATAAATATAGAGAGAAATCAGGCAAGAAAGGAGCTAGACATGAGAACAGAACTGAAGCTGTGTATAAAGGATGTTATGCCAGAGGAATTAAAGCGAATGGATCAAAGAACTCTGAGTGCATAGACTGATTTACCGACCCTAAAGATTCTCTGCTGGTTGATAGAGCCTTCTGCGGACCCTGGGAGGGGACTATCGAGGGGCTGGACCCCCATAGTCCTCGTTACTGAAGATTGGCAGCTCTCCAGGAATCCTTCCAGTCTTCAGGGCCAGATTGGGACTGCTGAGACATCCAGCCTTGTGGACTGAACAATTAGATCCTCAGCCTATCCAGCCATTGCTGGACTATCCAGACCACATCCTGTGCGCCAATCTAACACATCTGCTTTTTATATATATTCATTCTATCAGTTCTGTTCTTTTAGAGAACCCTGCCTAGTACATTCAGGAATCTAAACTTATTCAAGGAAGGTAAGGGAATCCTAAACTCTTAACAAACTCCATGGTACTGCAAGTGAAACAAATGGAAATAGACAATTAAAGGTGATGGGAGGGGTGTGAGGAAGGTGAAGGCATTTTTGAGAAATGTTTGCAAGTATAGAGTTATTACTCCTCTCATACAAGATACAACAACAACAAAATAGTGACCTGTAAACGGACGTTTCCTATCCTGACTGCCTGTTCCCAAATACTCAGCAGCTGCTTCATAAATTACCACACAGAGGCTTATATTAATTGTAAATGCTTGGATGATAGCTCAGGCTCATTACTAGCTAACTCTTACACCTAAATTAACCCATAATTCTTATCTATGTTTAGCCACATGGCTTAGTGCCTTTTCTCAATACAATATTCTCATCTTGCTTCTCTGCATTTGCTGGCGACTCTCTGACTCTGCCCGCCCCCACCCCCTTCCCAGAATTCTCCTAGTCTGGCTCTCATGCTCAACCTCTTCCTGCCCAGCTATAGGCCAATCAGCATTTTATTAGCAAATGAAAGTAATACATATCCACAATGTACAGAAGGATTATCCCACAGCAGTGACCCAGGCTTACAACTTGGATGTATAGAACCTTAGATGATGTCTCATTCCTTTCCCAAGACATCTGAAAATCTCAAACACAACTGTTACAGTGAAAATAGCCTTACTTCCTGTGCCCCTGCCAGCTAATCCTGTCAGGTGCCCCTTAGGTTCCATCAGGTGATTTCATTAGCTTTCTTAGCAACTTTTTGATGACAGTTGCTACAAACCCCACCAAAACACTAAACATGACTATTGCAACAAACCAACAACATGCTATGAGCTGTGACTCTCCCTGGAGAGTTTGTGCCCACACTTGGGAATGACTCACTCTTTGGAACTCTTCTTGGAGAAGTCCACAGCCACACACTCGGGGTGTGTCTTCTGAGTGCCTCCTCTCTAACCTCATGCTTAAGCCCATCCAATATCTTCCTCAAATCCCAAATCTACTTCATTCTGCCTAGTCCTGAAATTCCTTCCTGCATCCAGGTCACAAATAGGGGTTGGCCTGAGTTGAGGTTCCCTAAAATTCTAAGGGCAGCTGAGGGTGACAGGAGGGAGCTGTGCCTGTACCCCAATAAGATGATGCTCCCTTCCAACTGTCTGCTATAGAAAGGATGACCAAATTGAAACCCCACAGACACAATGCACTTGTGTGTTGTTATTTTAAGTTGCTTTCAAAAAAATATATTGAAACTAGCTAAATACTGGGAAGTTGCTCTACATATACCGGGCCATGGGCAGGGGCTTGGCTGTTACATCATCATGCATTTGCACACCGCTGTTACTATGTGCCAGCCATACCATGGAGGAAGTGGAGAGGTAGATGTCCGCACCCCCCCCAGGCTTGCTCTCCCTGTGCTCTGAGAGAGAAAGAGAGATCACTGAAGTGGGGTGACATTCCGATCTGTGCTGTGTACCATGTCTTGAAACCCCTCAGTCTTGGGCCAACAGCAAGAGCTGGTCACTGGCGGGCAGGAGTGGCCGGACAGGGAGGAGTGACTAACACACAACCGTAACAAGGGTCTGGAGATGGCAGACTGCACCTGGCCTGCTATGTAAAGGGGAGCTCTTTAGCATGCAGATGATAAGGATGAGCAGGGAGCTCCCCACTGAGAAGGTGCCCTTAGCCTCGGTGTCAGTCAGAGTGGGCGGGGCCTCCTTTCCAGGTGGTATTTCAGCTTCCTCTCTGAGGCTCAGGTTGCCTCCCCCAGGTATCCACACCCAATAAGGTTTGCTGTGACCTTTCCCTTGCTGTCTCCTGGGAGGTCTGACTCATATAGGCCACCTGCTTTTGATTTTGTTAACTCAACCTTGCTCCTTTGTCTGGGAGAATGGCTCCCCTGTACCCCCGTTTCCTTGTTCATCTGCTGGTTGTTCATTCTCTGTTCTGTTTTCTGTCTGCTCAGTATCCTCATCTCCCTTTTTTTTCTTTCCTTGTCTGGACTTCAGTCTCCTAATACTCATAGTGGCTATAGGAAAGATTTAAAGGGCCATTCTTAAAGGAGATTCACCGTCTAAGTCAACAAGAAATACGCTTTGTGATAAATCGCCTTCTGTAAGGGATGGAGTGTGAGTGTGGAGCCTCCCTCCACCCCACATGTGCTCAGGATAATCTAATCGACAGCCACCAGCGTGCGCGTGTTACCATAAGATTGCTTCTTCCAGCGCTGCTTTCTCTTTTTATTTAACCCAGCACCCCAGTCCATGGGATGGAGCTCTCTACAGTTAGCATAGGCCTTCCTACCTCCGTTACCCCAAAATAGACATCCCCTCACAGCCGTGCCCAGGGGCTTAGACAGTTGACAGGGCACACACACCACGCACGAGACAGGGCAAGGCGGAGCTGGCAGCCTGTAGCAGAGGGGGAGAGCCCAGGGAGCTTCAGTGAGGACAGGAGACGGTTTTCAGAGTGGACATGGGGGATAGCAGACCTGCGCGCACCAGGGAGCAAAACAAGAACACAGTGGGTCCTGAGCCACCAAGGCAAGTGGCTGCATTCATGGGGACATAGAGGGCAGGGTGAAAGCCAAGGTACTCAGGGACAAATGACAGTTTTCTCCTGCCCCAACTGACCCAAGCCTACACATTCAACCCAGGCCACTCTTTTTTATAAGAATCAGACTCTGAACTCGTCACGGTGGCCTTTCGTTACAGCATGAAGAGGCAGGTGGATCTCTCTGAGTTCCAGGCCAGTGTGGTGAACAGAGCAAGTTCCAGACCAGCCAGGGCTACATGAGACCCCATCTTGGAAAGACTCGGTAGAAAATACTCTGGCTAGCGTCTTAGTTGGGGCTCTGTTGCTGTGAAGAGACACCATGACTATGGCAACTCTGATAAAGGAAAACAACTCACTGGGGCTGGCTTACATGGTGGCAAGCATGGCGGCATGCAGGCAGACACGGTGCTGGAGAGGTAGCTGAGAGTCCTACATCTGGATCCTCAGGCAGCAGGAAGTGACGGACACACTGGGCCTGGCTTGAGCATTTGAGACCTCAAAGCCCACCCCCTAGTGGTACACTTCCTCCAACAAAGTCCCACTACTTCAACAAGGCCACACCTCCTGATAATGCCACCCCCCATGAGCCTATGGGGGCCATTACCTTTCAAACCAGTTAGATGTCACATAAATATTTCAGACTCAAGTGTCTAGAACTGACCTCATTGTTTGCTATTGTGTGACAAAACTTTTCCTGGGGAGACTCTACTCACTCCAGATAAGGATCCTACAACAGATCAAAATATGGATACCAACGAAGTCCAACTTGATAAACCAATTAGTTTTATTGGGGTGACTTACAGGAGCAGAAATGACTCAAAGGCAGCTGAATCACCAAAGTCTACCTCAGAATGGGTGACAGCTCACAAAGCTGGGAACCTGGAGCGCACTGAACTCTATGAAGGCAGCTCAACAGGTTGGAGACAGTCCTTTCCAAGTGCCTCACTTGGTCTAATTCTTTTCCAGGCAGCTGGTCGTCTTTGCAACTTGGTTTTTCTGAGTCTTCTTCGCAGCTTTTATTGCATATTCTGGCAGGGAGAGGCCAGAGAATCTGGTCAGTTTCAGGGACTTCCTGAAGCTATTTCCGGTTGTTCTTCCTGTTTAAGGAGCTCCCTTGCTGGATGGAATGTTTCAATCTTGGAGGAAACTGTGGCACAGCATTTTCTCAGTGCTGGTCCCCTCCTGAGAAAGAGCCATCACCCCTTAGGTCACCCACCTGCAAGCTGCAGGCCTTGTTCTAGACTTCTTCTCACTTATCCCCTCACAGACTCCGAAATGAGTGGTTTCTGCCTCAGTAACATTACCAATGCTGAGTGTGTCCTTTGCTTGGTCCCACGGCCATAGGTCTCATCTTGCTTCCGTGTCAGCAAGAAGTACCTCAATGTCTCCTGGAACACCTTGGCTCCTTCTGGTCTGTCTTCCTTATTCTGGATAAAGGGACTTTTGAATGATAGATCTTGCTATATTTTGTTTTGTGTCTGTGCTTTAAGTCTAGAGAATCAAGGCCACAAACATAGGAACAGAGAGAAATTTCTAAGAACAAGAAGAGAAAGGTATTATCTCCACAAGATGGACTTTGTCCTCTGGATGAAGTGATAAATTCACATCCCTGCACAGGACACTTATTCACAATCCGCCAAGCTTCTTTTTATCTGGAATTACCAGTGATCTCAGGGTAAAAAAGAGGATGTATTCTTCTCAGTGAGATATTGTTGGGCTTTAAAATCTTACTTTATTATTTCAAGGTTTTTAAACATTTGAGCTCTTTGAAAAGGCTTTATGACCTTGTGTTAATAATCAATAGCCAAACCCCTCTTGGAGACACATGTGCCTAAAATGACCTAAAGGAACATTTTTTTTTTTTTCTTTTTAAAAAAGACTCAGTGGGTAACAGCACCTGGTACCTTGACTGCGGACAAGGTTCTATGTCTGGTATCCACATGGTGGAAGGAGGGAACAGATTCCTGTAAGTCATCCTCTGACCTCCACCCCAGTGCTGCGGCAGCCACACCCACACACGTGTGTTTGCACACACAGATAAGCAAACTAATGTAATAAAAAATATAACGCTAAAAGAAGAGCCTCCCTTCAGTCTACCCTCACTTCCAGATGTATGCATCACTGAGCCCTGTGCACCCTCACTTCCAGATGTGTGCATCACTGAGCCCTGTGCACCCTCACTTCCAGATGTGTGCATCACTGAGCCCCGTGCACCCTCACTTCCAGATGTGTGCATCACTGAGCCCCGTGCACCCTCACTTCCAGATGTGTGCATCACTGAGCCCTGTGCACTTCACTTCCAGATGCATGCATCACTGAGCCCCGTGCACCCTCACTTCCAGATGTGTGCATCACTGAGCCCCATGCACCCTCACTTCCAGATGTGTGTGTCACTGAGCCCCATGCACCCTCACTTCCAGATGTGTGTGTCACTGAGCCCTGTGCACCTTCACTTCCAGATGTGTGCATCACTGAGCCCTGTGCAGTGAGTGTCACAGGCAGGGCAGTTACACCCGGGGTAGTCTCTGGAAAATTGAGAATGATGTGATCAACACATGCGCATGACTCCTGCTCATTAGAAGCCCTGTGGAGCTGTGAGCGAGACTGGCCACAGTGTTTGCACAGAGTGTGCTGTTACGTGGCACTGGTGGCCTCACGCCACTTTCAATTCTCCAGGGATTTGTTCCTGGTGAGAAAACACTTTTGCCCAAGATCACAATAGCGAGGAAGTGCTACTCTGAAAAGTATGTATGTCCCCTGAGACAATGGGGTGGGGGCTGGAGAGACGGCTCCGGAGTTAAGAGCATATACTGCTCTTGCAGAGAATTGGAGTTTGATTCCCAGTTCCCACATCAGGCAGCCCATAGTCACCTGTAACTCCAGCTCCAGGGGATCTGAGGCCTCCAGCCTCCCCAGGCACCAGCAGTCAAGTACACATACTCACACAGACACACACAGACACATTTAATAAAAGTAATAAAATAAATCTTTTTTAAGTCATTTTTAAAAAGGGGGGTGGGGAGCCTGTACATAATGACTTTGTCCTCAGGGGCCTGAGAAGCTGGATCCAGAGGGGACAAACAGCCAGGTAGCTCAGGCTGAGTGGTCCAGCCTCAAGGTACTGGGTACAGTGTCAGAAAGAGGTTTCTGTGGGAACTCCTGAGGGAGACTTGGAGTGCAGAGGCGCCAAGCGTTTAAAACAAGTGTCTCAACAGAGCGTTAGTCAATGGGGCCCTGGGAGCTCTCAGCTGAGAGGTGCAGGTAACCAGGAGAAGAAGACACCCAGAAACTAGCTTCCTACACTTCCACTCCACTGGCCCTACCACGGGGAACTGCAAACCAGCAGCGGACACCTTTTTGTTTGTTTTTGTTTTGTTTTTCGAGACAGGGTTTCTCTGTGTAGCTTTGCGCCTTTCCTGGAACTCACTCTCTAGCCCAGACTGGCCTTGAACTCACAGAGATTTGCCTGCCTCTGCCTCCTGAGTGCTGGGATTAAAGGCCACCATCACCACCCGGCAGCAGACACCTTTTGCTAGGCACACCGATGCACGCTTGTAATCTCAGCACTCAAACGCCAAGACAGGAACATGGCAAGTTTGAGGCAAGCCTGCACTTTGTAGCATGTTCGATGCCAGCTTGTGCTACATTGAAACTGACGAAAAGAAGGCAAGAAAGATTAGCCTTTAAAAACACGCAGTGTGTAATTACATGCTTTTGACACAGTTGTTGTTCGTACTTTGGGAATATAAATTTCTGTTGGTGACTAAAAGATCTTCTCACATGTTAGCTGCACCCCTACTCTATAAGAGTCTAAATTCTGGAATGTCCATCCCGTTTGCCTGGAGTTGGATGTTGTCAGCCTCTCAGAAACACACTCACTAGAATACTTTCTTAATGAGTAATGAGAATAATAACCTGAAAAAAAAGGTTTCTATCAAGGGTGAGACACCCACACCCACCAGAGCCCAGGAGTGCACAGCACCCTTAACTTTTTAGATGTTAAAAAACCACTGGAGGAGTCATGTGTGTGGTAGCTATAATCCTAACACTTGGGAAATGGAGGCAGGAGGATCATTAATTCAAGGTCATCTTTGGATGCAGAGTGGAGGCCAGTCTCAAAAACACAGACTTCTAAACACACACACACACACACACACACACACACACACACACACACACACACACCAAACCAAAGCAATAAGAACAAAACCCACATGCGCTCCAGAATCACCCACAAGAAATGGTCCATTTAACACTAATCTCACATCTGTCTCCCCAAGACTCCACCCAGAATGGGAAATGAAAATATAAACATGGTTTAGGTGGCTGAAAGGTAGAGAAACCTCTTATCACATGAGGGAAAAGGAGGAGGGGCTGCAGGAAAGAGGACCAGTGGGAAGGAGAGGGGGAGCCAGGGATTATGAATATGCGCTTTACAGCGTCATGAGCAGCACCCGTGGAGGGAAGAGCTCCGCCCACCGGGAGGTGGGACAGCAAAACAGAAGAAAACCCTACAGATGGTGTTTGCAGCTCTTTCCTCTGAATTGAAACATTCTCTCCCGGGGGAGGAGAGAGGTTTGTAAGACTGGGGAAGTAAAGAAAACGTGCAAGGCTAGAGAAGCCTCCAAAGCCTCAAGATTCCCAGGCTCCTCTGGGAAGGTGCAGCTGCCTGAAGCTGGTCAGGGAGCTCCAGAGAGGAAGCTTTTGGGAGTGGTCACTCATACTGGGGAGCTTTTCGGAGATGAGCTGCCTTTGAGACACCTGTGCTCCTGGATATAGTTTCAGCAAATTCTTTGGCTCACCAAGCTAGACCTCACTGAATCGCTTCTTTGGCCTGTAATTGGTGCTCTACCTAGGGTGAAAACACGTTTATTTCTCCCAGGGAAAAGCAATTCAACAAGAGGGGGCTGGAGAGATGGCTCAGTGATTATGCACACATGGCTCCTGCAGAAGATTCAAGTTCAGTTCCCAGCACCCACATTGGAAAGTTCACACCTACATGTAACTCCAGCTCCAGGAGATCTAACGCCGTCCTCTGGTCTCTGAAGGTACTGCATCCACATGCATAGGCACACACATACACACACTTTTTTTTTTAATTTGCAGGGGGAAAAAAGTAATGCACCAAGTGAGTTTCTTAAAGAAATTGCATCCAGAGACGTCTGTAGTACTTAATAATGCAAATGGTCTTCCAGTCACAGACAACTACCATTTTAATATAAACTGACAAATTATAATTATATGTATTTATGAGTTACAGATGGATTGCTGGTTGATATATGGATACATATGCAATGAAATCAAGCTAGTTATCATGTTCATCCCAAATTCCCAAATGCTCCTGTGTGTGTGTGTGTGTGTGTGTGTGTGTGTGTGTGTGTGTGTGTGTGGTGAGAATATTTGAAATTGTACTCAGTGATTTTGAAATAGACTAGACAGTGTTATTTACCATCTCTTAGTTACTTTTCCTGTTACAATGACGGAACACTTGGCAAGACCAACTCAAGGGAAGAAGGAGTATTACTGGCTCACACTGAGAGGTGCAGTCCATCATGGCGGGAAAATCTGGGTGGCAGGAACTTGAAGAGGCAGCTTGTCTGTAGTGGGTGGTCATTCCAGCTTTGATCTGGAAGTTCCAACCCGCATTGAGGCTTTGGTAACTGTCACGCCTACAAGTCGGGCCAAGAGAGGACCCTGAAGACCCAAGATCTGGATACCCAAGATCTTTTGGTTCCTGGTCCCTGGACGCTGGAGGTAGACCGAGCAGAGTTCTCCAGAGAACAATGCTGGACTGCGACACACCTTTCCCAGACCCTGTTACCTATCCCTTCACTTGTAAGTTACCCCACAAAATAAACCTCCCTTTTAACTACGTGGAGTGGCCTTAATAATTTCGCCAATACTGGTCCCCATCAAATCTGCACCAAGGAAGCAGAGAGAAGTGAACGCCTTCTGTTCAGCTAGTTTTCTCCTCTTTCCACAGAACAAAATCCCAGGCCAAGGAATAGTGCTGTCTACTTTTAGAGTGGGTCTTCTCACCTCTAACCTAATCAAGATAAATCCAATGGGACATGACCAGAGGCTAACCTAATTAAGAGGTTAGTTAATTACTTACTTAATCACGGGAGGGTTATCTCCTGGGTGTTTTGAGATCAGTCCAAGTTGACAATCAGCTCTAGCCATCAGCAGGGCTGTATTTGCCACACTGTGCAATAGAGCTCGGAAAAGAAAAGCAGCTCAGTGTATTTCTCCAGCCTGAGGTGAGGCTCTCTATCCCTCACATCTCCCTACCCCCACTCCAGTTCCCTAACTGCCATTTTAATCTCTGCGTCTGTTGTTTGGAATTCCATAGATGAGTGAACGCATGTGGTATTTGTCTTTCTGTGCCTGCTTTATTTCACTTAGCATAATCGTGCTCCAGTTTCATCCAGATTGCCAGAAATGACAGAATTTCCTTCTCTGCTAGACCTGGGTAGCGTTCGAGCTGCGCACGTGCCTCTCTCTCCTGCGCTTCGTTTACCTGTAATGAGAACTTGGGCGCCATGGCTCTTCTCACACTGTTTGGCACATGGTAAGCACTCCAGATACAGCCATTGATTGCTAAGTGAATAAAGGAGAGATGTAATAAATATTTAGTTACTTCTAGAAGTTTCCTTAAAGCCTGCATCTTTTCTAGATTTTGTATGGACCTTCTGGATTCTGCATTGAGAGTCTGGTGCTTCATACCCCTCCCCTTTCTCTGTGGTGTGTGTGTGTGTGTGTGTGTGTGTGTGTGTGTGTGTGTGTGTGTGTGTAAGGACAGCCACCAGGACAGATGGACCCTCTATTTTAGAGTTTGAAGAATAAACATTTCCCAGAACGGGAAGCAGGTAACCCATTGTTTTCTGACTAAATCAAATGTTCTTTCCTATAGAAGTGTCCTATGACCGTCTTGGTGAAGTGGTGTTCTCTGAGCTGGTGAGGAAGTGGCGAAGAATGAAGAAGTGTCTGGAGGCCCCACGACTCTTGGTCCCCTTAGAACCTCTCCGACTTCTCATCCTCTCCCACTGTGCTGGTTTCTTTTCGGTTCTGTAATGGTGCACAGTTCTTTCCGGCCTCAGGGTCTCTGCATTTACTGCCCCTGCGTGCCACCCCCTTCCCCACTGTATCTGACCTCACTTCTCTAGGACCTGCTGCAGTTCCAATGCCCAGAACAGTCTCTTTGTTCGTCACAGGTCCTTGGGCTTTCTTTAAAGCATCCACCACGGGTTCTTTCCCTCTCCATCCTAAAATCCCAGTGGTATGAGCCGATCTGCCTGCCTCTCTGGGGCTTGTCCCCTCTCAGGGTCTTGCCCAGGGGTCAGCACATGGTAGGGGGTAAATAAATACTTCCTCAATAGCCCTTGCTGCTCTTTAGAGGGTAGTATTCAGCTGCCCAAGTAAGACATTTTTTTTTTTTCTGGTTTTGTGGAATTTTTTTTTTTTAGAAGGGAGGATATATTTACTTGATTCTGAAATATGCATTTTCCCTTGCATCCCTGGAGTGTAAATAGAATGAGCAAATGTTAAAATCTAATTTACAGGTCAGTGTCTTACTGTTTAATCTGAGAATAAACATACAAAGGAGGGTTCTGGAGGTAGCTCAGTGGTGGAAGGGTTTCTTAGCATGTTGGAGGTCCTGGGTTTGATCCCCAGCGCACACACAATGTGAGAGCGAGAGATTTAAGAAATGAACACATAGTCATAGCAACTTGTTACAAACAGTATGTCTTAGTCTTTCATCCCATGACAATAAAGTATGTAACGTTTTAGGCTGAATTTCATATTGGATTCGTGTTTAAAATATTTATAAAATTTGTTTCCAAAGCGAGAAAAGTTAAGTAGTGTGGGGTAGTGCAGTTTCAGTTCTGAAGTCTGGGAATTCAGCTCTGTTCCTTGGAGTCATATATACGGTTGACCTCACTGCTGTGGCTATTACTTTTTTAGAATCACAGCTGACTTTCATTGTTTTATTTTTGGAAGTGAAGTAGAAGTTTATTAAGAAAAGTTTAGCACAGATTTAAGCGTGGGTGTTGAGAGAGAGAGAGAACGGCTTTTTAAAACACTTTTTTTTTTTTTTTTTTTGAGATAGGGTTTTTCTGTGTAGCCCTGTCTGTCCTAGAACTTGCTCTGTAGACCAAGCTGGTCTCGAACTCAAAGATCTGCCTGCCTTTGCCTCCTGAGTGCTGGGATACAAGGCAGGAGCCACATGCCAATTTCAAAATATTAATGTTTTAATTTTGTCAGCTATTTGCTTATTTATTTATTTATCCCTGCCTGAGATTACAGGCTCCTAGTTTATATGGTGCTGGGAATTGAACCTATGGCTTTGTGCATGTCAGTACTTTACCAACTGAGTTATGTCTCCTAGTCCGTTTACTTGCTTATTTTGTTGAATTTTTAAGGCAAGGACTTGCTGTATAATCCAGGCTGGCCTCAGACTTGAGGTTCTCCAGCTTCAACCCCTGAGTGTTAAGATTACATATGAACTCCAACACACCTAGCTCACAGCTGACTCTTTACAGTAATTAACAAAGGATAAACTACAAACATTAGACTGTCATAAATCTAACTTTCTACTTAAAATATTAAACCTAAGAGTCATGTAGATGCATTTTCAGTTTGAAACAAGCACAAATGAAATAGATGGGATTTCTTGCAGATTCAGTTAAACAGACAGTCTCTTAAAGGTGAATTTTAGGCGGAGGGACATTTGTTACCAATGAAAAGCCAGAGTTTTTAAAAAGAACACTTTGTCTGAAGTGTTCCTTCCCCATGCTGGCTGCAGAATGGATGTGGGGTTCTGCTTGGTGTTCTGGGGTTTTTGAAGGCGGCAATCTCTCTTCACACTCAAAGCCAGAGGCAACAGCTTTGAATTTTTATTTTTTTCAAACACAAAAAACAAAAACAATATTTCTTTTATTTTTAATTATGTGTGTGCACGTGCGCACTTGTGTGAATGTGCATGTTTGTGGGGGGTGCCCATGGAGGCCACATATGTTGGATCCCCTTGAAGCTGGAGTTACAGAGGTTGTGGTCTGTGTGTGTGTGTGTGTGTGTGTGTGTGTGTGTGTGTGTGTGTGTGTGCGCCAGCGCACGCGCACGCTGGTGTGCACATTTGTGGGGGTACCTGTGGAGGAGTTGTAGGGGTTGCATCTGCCTGCTGTGGGTTCTTGGAACTGAACTGTAGTCCTCTGGGAGAGCAGAACATGCTCATGATTGTTGAACCATCTCTCTATCCCCGAATTTGAAGTTCTTTCCATTAATTCAGGTGAATCAATTTATTTTATATGATGGATAACAACTGTAGGCTGTTGTACATATAACTCTCTCCCCAGATATTATTCTACGACTCGTAGTTTCCACTGGAAAAGGATCAGATACTATGTGCCTTCAGCCCATCTTTAATTAGGTTATATATGCATATTTTTATTTATTCTTTGAGAATTTCATACATGTATATAAGGAAATATGATCATATCCATCTCCCATTCCCGTTAACTCTCCTCAGATCTCCCTCCCAACTTCATGCCCTCTGCTTTTGCATTTTCACAAACTCATTAAGTCCAGTGTACAGTACGGTACGGGGTCATCCAGTGAGAAAGGGGCAACCTACCAGCGGTTAGGTAACTCCCCCCAAGCAGAATGACTGACTCATCCTTCCCTAGCAGCTCTCAATACCCTGTTTTCTGTTACCCTGTTTTCTGATACCCTGTTTTCTCCTCCCCAGCACTGTTTTGGTCCTTATCGATTTCGGTCCTCTAAGGAAATATTATCCTTTTTATTTCATGGCTGAGCATGTCTCCTAGTAGATGGAGAGATGCTTTATTGATGGGCCTGCTTCTGATTCCTGAGCAGTCGGTCCTTTGTGTGAAGTGCGTTTTACAGGTGGCCAGAGTGTGATGGCATCCTAGAGTGTCTGCAGAGTTCAGGGCAGGAAGAGCCGCTTAGCGCTGCCCTTGTCTGAGCAGGCGTTCCTGGGAGTGCATTAGTTGCTTTGCCGATTGCTGAGTACTTAGCATGGGGCACAGACAGCCGTGTCTGGAGCAGATGGGACACTGCTGGGCTAGTAATAGGCATTCTATGTCGAGTGTCTTTTCTCCGCATCTCACTTCCCTGGACCCAGAAGTCAGAAGCCAGTTACTTGCTAATCCAAAACACCTAATGGGGAGAATGAGTGATTAGGGGAAAGGTTAAGTTTGACTCACTGTTTCAGAGGGTTTCAGTTCAAAAAGGGGGTGCAGCTTAGCTCCTGGTGGAGGGTCTATGGGAGAGGCTTGTTAACATCATGTGTGGTCAGGAACCAGAGCAGAAGACGAGAACGTGGGGCCAGGCTCTCATAGGGAAAGCCCCATCCTTAATGACCTACTTCTACCAGCTAGACCATAGCTCTTAAAGATTCCATAGCTTTCCAAAAATAGTACCAGTAAGCCTGAGAACAAGGGCTCAAAATGTGATTCTGTGGGGTAAATTTCAGACTCAAAACTTAACGACATATGAGACATCCCTGAAAGGCAGTTTTCTCAGCACACCGAGTACGTGTCTGCAGGAACCCATGCAGAACTCACTCAAGTCACTGTCTTGGACAGTGGCACTGACTTGTTTCCTAAAAGCAACAAGGGCATCCCTTTGAAAAGGACATTTCTGTTTGGAGTTTATTTAAGAACAAGACTCATTCACTTGGATTTAGTGTGAACCAAAGAATCATTTGTCAGAATACATGTATGCAAATAAGAGGCTGTATCTGTAAGTGATGTACTGTGTGTCTGCACTGTGCTAAGCGATATCCACACGTTATCTCAATTAGTCCTTTCAAGCATCACTATCTACACTCTGTCATCGATCTCTATTTTTCTCAATTACTTATTTATTTATGGGAAGAGCGCTATGGAGGTGTCACAGCATAAGTATAGAGGTCAGAGGTCAGCTCCTTCCGCCATGTGGGTTCCTGGGATTGAACTCAAGCTGTCAAGCTTTGCATAACAAGTGTTTCTCTCTGCTGAGCCATTTCCCTGCCCAATGGCGCCTATCCTAAGATAAGAAAATGGGCACAGGATGGCACGGCTTCATGGTACCAAGGCATCAGGCGGTCAAGTTGGCGTTTGAGTCCAGACAATCAGATTTTTCAGTCCACCACTCTGTCATTCAGTACATGTTTTATGAATACATCTGTGTAATATTCCTTTACACTGTGTGAATATATGCCACTAACTGGCCAATAACTGGGCAGGATAAGGTTAGGTGGGAGATCCAGACTTAAGGACACTGGGAAGAAGACAAGCAGAGTCAGAAGAGTTGCCAGCAAGGAAGCACAGAGAGGAAACAGGAGGTGCGAGATGAAAGAGAGGTAATTCCACGTGATGGAATGAAGATTAATAAGGATGGGCTAATTTAAGTTGTAAGAGCTAATTAATGACAAGCCTAAGCTATTGGATAAGCATTTATAATTAATATTAAGTCTATGTGCATTTGTTTTGGAGCCAGTGGTCCCAACAAAAACTCTGCCTACACACATCTATAAATATAAGTAAATATATCAAATTCATATATATGCATGTATATGCATGTGCAAAGTCTTAATCCACATCCAAAGCTTACAATGAGCTTCTACAGACAAGCAATTCACCTCCATCACGAGACTTTAAGAGATTTCGGATCAATGATTACATTTATGCCACACTGCTCTCTAATGCTTTTTGCTTTTGTTTGTGTTTTGAGAAAAGGTCTCATGAAGTCCAAGCTGGCCCGGAACCCACTCTTTAAGAGAAGCTGACCTTGAACTCTTCTTGATCCTCCCGGCTCTATCTTCCAACTGATGGGACTATAGGTGTTTGGCATTGTGCCCAGCTCTTGAAATTCTCTAATTCATGAGACAAACAATCACTATTCTTGTACTGAGACACTCAAGTTACCGACTCGTGCGGTTCCATTTGCACCAGTAACGCTCGACGAACACTTGAACATGGTGACTGCTCAGGGTAGCTCATTCTCCCTTCCATTTGTCTTAGAGATCTTAAAATAAGGGCAAGTCACAAAAAATGGCGGAAGCACAAAGCATCAGTCCAGCAGGAAGCATATCTTGAGGCCTCATTCCTTCCAGAACACACAATGCTTCACAGATGACTTGACCTAAACACAGTGTTCCCTCTCCCAGGTTTAAGTCTCCCAAAGTCAAATCTAATTCATGGCAGGAAGAAACGCGCTTCTCTCTCTCTCTTCCTTATTTTGCCTCAAGACCCTGGATTCAGTCCACTCCTCACCCAGGAGGCTGGCAGGCTGGAAGTCTGTCCACATACTCTGTCTGGACGGACGGACACACACGCTCTGCAGTGTTCAGTTCATTCATGTTGCAGTGTGAATTTCCGCCCAGCTCCATCCTCTGGCGGTGTATCTCGGACCTTCGTTCCCAGTGGCAGAGCACTGCCCGGGTCACACTTGGGCTTCCTCACCTCACTGCTCCTTCGGACCCACTGAGCTTTTTCATCACGAACCTGAGGGGCCTTTCACATGTTGGAACATTTGCAGCGTTTCAGGACTCATCTTTTTATACCTTTGATCATTTACAGCTCCCCTGTGTTTCTCAATGTTTTTATAAGCATTTCTTCTTTGGAAACAGAGTCAGTCTTGCTATGGATCCTAAGCTGTCTTTGAATTCACAATCTTCCTGCCTCACCTTTTCAAATACTGGGATACCAGTTAGGTATGTGACACCTACCCCAAAAGATCTCTCCCCCCAAGACAGGATCTTTTTTTTTTTTTTTTAAGATTTATTTATTTTCATTTTATGTAAATGATGTTTTACCTGAATGTATGTCTGCGTACCACTCCTGTGCCTGGTGCCCATGGAAACCAGAAGAGGGCATCGGAGCCTCTGGAACTCCAGTTACATATGGTTCTAAGCAAGCACGAGGGGGCTGGGAATTGAAGCTCAGCCCTCTGGAGGAGCAACCCGTGTTCTTAACCTCTGATCCATCTTTCCAGCCCCCAAGACAGGCTCTGATGCGCCACAGAGTGACCTTGAGTTTACTATTTGTGGAGTATGACCTTCAGCTTTTGATCCTCCTGCCTCCACCTTCCTTGAACTTCAATCCTTGAGTGCAGCCTTGATCCACCACACCATCCCTGTTTATTTAGTGTCGAGGATGAATGCAGGGCTTTGCGCATGTTGGGCCAGCGCTCTAACTGAGCTTTATCCCCAGCCCACATTCATTCATATCCTCCCTCCCTTAGTCATTTGGAGTAGCAGCAATGCAAGTGGCTAACATTTAGTGACTGCTGCTTGAGATTTGTGCTCTGTGTTTAATTTTCACACTCATATAGGTGAGTCACAGAGAAGCCTAACCTTACCGGCATAGCAGGCTGGTTCCTGACATGCCCTCCACAGTCTGGATGCTTTTGTCCCCTCCCCCTCCATCCAGGCTAAGCTAGGCTTTATCTGAACCTTCAGGAGACTGCTTCCTTTTAAGGTCTACGGCTACATTTCAGGAGTAATTGTAATCATTTCCATGTTCTAACAGAATACTAAATTCCACCCTCTGAGCCCTAGATTGACCCGTCTGTCTATCCGAATCCACCAGGACTGTACCTGGAGTGGGAAAGGACTTAATTCCTCTCAAGGGAGGCTTCCAGATCCGAGTGCAAGGGCTGAGAGTAAGGGGAGCATAAAGAGCATGGATGAGATGCAAAACTCCTGCCTGGAATTCCCGGCTCCGATGCACCCCATGTGATCTTGACAGATACGACAATCTGCGTTAACATCTGAAGTGGCTAGCCTGGTCTACAGAGCGAGATCCAGGACAGGCACCAAAACTACACAGGGAAACCCTGTCTTGAAAAAACAAAACAAACAAACAACCCAGTATCTGTCGCCGGCGATGGATTCAGTGGGTTACTGAATTTGGATTTGTGGCATTTAAGACGTGCTTGCTCAAGGCCTCCAAGTTGCAGCTTCCAATCCCTGCCACTGATCACTGCGACCAAAGGCTGGTTCGACCTCACTGAGGCAACCAATTCTACAAGCCACTGTCCACTCTCGTGAGATGACTCACGAGAGCAGCCAAGCGTTGGCTTTTGCTCTGTTGCCTCGCAGTGCGTTCATTCACTGAGCTCGCATCGTGCGTCTACTTCTGCGCCAGGGGAGCCTGGGCAGAGGAAGTGTAAATATGCTGACACGAAGTTTGCAGTAAGCCTAGCGGGCAGCTCTCCTCCCTTTGTGGTTGTTCCCTAAGCCGAGTTTTTTCTCCGTCTAACTGCTTAACCACTGCCTTCAATAAGCGTGATTCTGGGCTGGAGGATTGGAGGCTCCCCCAAAACCGAGCACCGAATGTCTCCATCAGAAAGTCGTTTGGGCATCCTCTGGGTCCAGGGGCAAAGCCCCCTGAAGCCCCAACCCCGTTTCCTTAGCTGGCGTTGTTAAGGAGGAAGACAAGGAAGAGCGTTGGCGGGAAGCGCACCCGGGCAGTGGAGGCGCCAAGCCGCCAAGGCGCCTCTCTCAGCGATCAGCGGCTCGGTTGGCCCCGCCCCTCCACGATGCCCCGCCCCCTGGAGCCAGGCCCCGCCTTTGCGAAATACCGCCCTCCCCCCAGCTCCAGGCTCAGCCCCTACTCGCTCCAGCCTCGCATTGGCCACGCCCCTCCCAGCACGCCCCGCCCACGTCAGCTCCAGCTTCACCTAGGCCCCGCCCCTCCGCCCGAGACTCGCCCCTAGCGTGAAGTTCCGCCCCGGGTCTTCTACGCCCCAGCCTGGGCTTGATCCCGCCTCTCGCTCCCGCTCCGCCCCCAGCCTTGGCCCCAACCCTCCCGCGGTCTCGGCTTGCGCTCCGCCCTCCTCGCGCCCGCTGTCTGCGACCAGGACCCGCCCGCACTCGCGCCCCGCCCCGGCCCAGACCACCTCTGCGCCCGCAGGCGGGGTCCAAGCGCTCGGAGCTGTCGCGGCGTCCGGGCACCTCACCACCTCCGCCCCTCGATCTCCACCGCCGTGGTTCCCGGAGTCGCGCGCGCCCCCGGCCGGGCGAGCCCCACACGACGAGGGAGCCGCAGGACCCGCCGGGCGCCATGCGAGCCAGGTAGGCGCGGCGAGAAGCCCGGGGCCGGACGGAGCACCCTACCCCAGCGCGCGGGGTGGCTTCGGGCTGCATCCCAGGCGCAGGGGCTTGGCCAGCCCTGAGCAGCTCCGAACCCCTAGAGCTCCGTGGGTCCTGCCCTCTGTGGTCTCGGCCCGGCCCGGGCTGCCGACTGTGGTCGCTAGGGCCTGGGGCACAGGGAGGGCTGAGAGGGGTCGCGGCGCCACCCGCGCAGTTCTGGGGAGGAGCGAAGGGCGCGCGGCTCCCGGTTAAACTTGGTGACAATGCACATTTCAACTACTTCGGAGAGTCCTCCCGGAGGATGAAATTGAAAACTCCGATTTCTGTCTTGGAGATCGAGTGACCGAGCACCCTCGAGGTGACAGCGCCAGGGTGCACGGGTGGGAGCGGCTCGGATAGAGGAGCGTTGTTCTGCAAGTACTGTTTACCGGGAAGCCGCCCTGCGCCCCCGAGTGTTTCTTTCTAGAGGGTCCCAGTTTAGGTGCCAGGAGGCTCCTAGCTGGGATTGGAAGTGCAGTGTACAGGTTTGGGGGGCTTCGCGGTGTGGACTGGGGGGCTGACTGGTGCTGGCCCTTTTCGGGTGTGTGGGGCGCCAGCAGATGCCGCACGGGAGGAGCAGTGGAGAGCTGGCTGGCTGGCCGCTCTGTGTGCGCAGAAGGTTGTGGAGCCTCGTGGATCAATGAGATTTGAAAGGGAATACCGTGCTGGGTTTGATTCATGTTTATTCTTCCCTTGCTAGCGCAGCTGATTGGTGTTCTGTGATTTAGCAGCAGAAATAAAGTTCGCATAACTTTTGCTCTGATTATAAAAGCAATGAGTGTCCAGAGCAGAAATAAACAAACAAGAGACCCACGCTGATCTCATGTTCGGGGGTGGGGGTGTCACAGCCTTGTAGATTTAATCATTGAATTATACCTGGCACCTTCTTGCATAATCCCGAAAAAACCCTTGTAGGAAACCATCCCCTTCCCACCCTTCTGATTGTCTCTCCAGTGTCCAAAGTTTAGATTTTTTTGGCGTGCCTCACCACAGAGGTTGTTTGTGATAGTCACGAGTCCCCCTTTTGATGTGCTGGGGTTTTCCATGAGATGGTGGGTCCAGATGGAGAGAAGGGGAGACCCGGTACCTCAGCCCTGTCTGTGGTTTTGGTGCCGAGCCTTGTAAAAATGATAGTAATGATTCTCAATCTGCTTCCTAGGCCACCATAAAAAATAATGGGTGGTTTGCGGAGCGTTTTGGCATCCTTAGATGGACAGCGGCTGTATTTCAATGTGCTGGGGAGCATTTAGCTGTTCCACGATGTCATCCAGTAAAACAGGCTACCTAGAGCTTGGCTACCCTGCCCTGGAAGCAAGATCCAGGCAGGCCCCAGGGATCCCAGAACACACTCCTATTTCCCTGTTGGTGCAGGCCAAGTCCTTCAAAGTGGGAAGCTTGGGAGTAGCTGGGGTTCTCCAGGCTGCTTCCCTGCAGCTCCTTCTGGACTTGGGAGGACGGGTGGGTGTCCTGAAGTCAGGGGGCATTGGTGCCTGGTGCATGCCCAGGGCATCCTCCAAGAGAGAACAGTTGGTTCTGGGAGGACGCATGAAGTGAACAACCTGGTTTCCCAGCGATTTGTTTCATGTCTCACGTGTTTACCGACTGAACAATGACCAGCTCCGAGGCTGGCTGCAGAAATGCCAGCGAGGTCTCTGAGGACTTTCCTTTCTTTCCTGTTGTCCCCAGGTCCTGGCACCAGGCTTTAATGTTCTTAAAGAACAATTACTAGGGACCCAGACAGAGAGGTGAGGCACAGGCTGCCTTTTGTCCTCACCCTGTCTCCCCGCCAAGAGCCGGGCTGGAAGCTTCTCTTCATGTTACTGGTGACCCTCTGATAGTTTCGTTTTTAATGGTTGCTCCCCCTAGCACTTTGATGTGGCCTGGGTCTGGTTGCAGATGGGAGCTCAGGCGGGGGCTTGGAAGGGTCCAGAAACCTGGCTGGATTAAATTGTTGATAAGACATCCTCCATTCCTGCCATTGTTAATAGAAGTTGTGCTGTTAATTTTCTGGGCAGAGGTAGAAGTGGGGGGGGGGGCACGGCGAAGCGGGGGTCCTCCTGGAATTTCTCCTTTGCTGTTTGCTAATCCAGCAGCAGGCTGGAATTATTCCCCTCCAGGCTGTTTGCATAGACTTTCTTTTTATTCTCGTGTTGGTTTCTAGTCTGATAATGAGGAAAGGAGAATGAATGATGAATGGGGTTTACGCCCTTGATTCCTGGGAGGCCTCCTGGGTTTGAGTCCTCTGTTCCCAGCCAATTAAGAGCCCTTGGCTCTCTGAAACCATGTGGGAGGGTGTGTGTGTGTGTGTGTGTGTGTGTGTGTGTGTGTGTGTGCACGTGCACCTCCTGGGGGAGAAGGCCATTGGTGTTTCTCTGAGAGCCCTTGACCGGAAGGAGGCCAGAGCCACTGTGTTCCAGGGCACCGTAACTCGCTGTTGGAATCAGCAAGCGGACAGCCTTCCTCCCCACTGCTCTGTTATGTGCAGGCTTGACACCTGCATGGGTCTGTGTCACCGGCTTTCTCCTGAGACTTGGAACCAGATCTCTGGGACATTTCCCAGGGCCCTAGAGATAAGCCCCAAGGTTCCCTTGCCCCAAGGTTACAATCTGACAGCCAGGGATGAGGATAACCAGCACATAGCCGTGCTCACCACAAGTGGACTGGCTCCCGCAGCCCTGGGCCACCCCACTTCCAGCACAGCTTCTGGTGGCTTCAGGTAGGTCCTGGCTCCGCAAAGATTTGCACAACACACGCTGCCCCTCTTTGAGAAGTGACGGGGAAAATTATTGACCAAACCCCAAGACACCCAGGGAACAATGCATGTGCTTTCAGTGTCCTCCAAGAAGCCTTGGCCAGCTACTCAGCAGGCCCCAGGACATCTGTGTTGCATAACTCCACACCCCAGGCTTGGAGGCCAGCTCCTGGGAGAAGAAGTGAGCCTCTAGAGGACAGAGATTGCACAGTGTTTCAGAAGTGAAGCGTTTGGGGTTGAGTTTTAAGGAGGGAGAGGTGACATCCTGTAGACCATCTGGTCTCTTGGCCACCTACCAGGTACTCTGCCCTTTCAACTGTCACTGAGCTATGATGCCACTCAAGAGAACTAGACATCTGTTGTGTTAAGTTTCCTCCATTGCATCCTGCAGGGAAGCTCCTTAAACACGAAGGTAAGCAACTCCAAATAGCTTCAGGAAGTCCCTGAAACTGATCAGATTTACTAGACCCTTTCCAGACTAAGCAGTAAAAGGTGAGGGTCACAAAGGAGATCAGACCAGCTGCTTGGAAGAAATAGAAACCACCCTCGCTGCCTGGAAGAGGTTTAGACCAACTGAGTCACTTAGAAAGGACACTCTCCAGCCTGCTGAGCTGCCTGCGGGCTGTGCAGTGTGCTCCAGGTCCCCAGCTTTTGTGAGCTTCACCCGTGCTGGGACGGACTTTGGTGATGCAGCTGTCTTTGAATCATTTCTTCTCTTGCAAGTAATCCTACACCCACACTCCTGTAAGCAGCCCCAATAAAACTCATTGGTTTGCCAAGTCGGACTTTGGTGGTATTTGTACTTTGGTCTCTTGTGGGCTTCCTATCTGGGGTGAGTGGACGTGTGTAGTGTCTCCCCAGGAAAAGTCTTGTCACACAACAACATCACACTGAGAACTCCAGTGACACTTCCTGTGTCTTTTTGGAGTCTTCCTGTATGCACTCCAGGGAGCCTGCACAAATAACCTTTGTTGACTGGAAGGCTGGCCACAGAGTTTTGCTAACTCTTCCACATGCATGCCTGATGTGTGATTGAGCTGGGATTTGAACCTGGATCTGTGTATCCCAGAGGCTTCCATCACCCCCACAGAGTCCTGAAATTAAAGAAGCAAACACTCCCAGTCATGCATTCAGGGAGTGTTAAGAAACAGGCATGGAAATAGCTGGATGCTGTTTTTCTTACACAGTTACAAACTAGCTCACACTCTGAAGGTGGTGAAAGCTCAGCCTCATGGAAGGCAGCCAGTGTACACCTTCACTTCTGTAGCGGATGTCCTCACTGCCTGTCTGCAGGGCAGAGCTTGATGTATCTGGAAGATCTGGGTTCTGCAGTTGAGCTAAGTCAGAGTCGACCAGAAGCCTGCCCTTGTACCACTGAGAGAGGTGTTCTGGGATGATGGTGTCACCAGAATTAAGTTTATAGGAAGGCTGTTAAGCAAACGTAAGATAAGGATTCCACCTTCCTTTTTACAGCCAAGTAAATGACACACTAATGAGATTATTCTTATCTGCTCAGTAGATACTTGTCCCAGGAGAACTTTGTGGATGTCGGTTAGCCCAACTCTTCTGAACTGATTGAGCAAAAAAAGAAAGAAGGGAGGGAGGGAGGGAGGGGGGGAGGGAGGGAGGGAGGAAGGAAAAAGAAAAAATCCTTTCTTTGAGAGATTTTTTTTCCCCCCACACAGAGTTTCTCTGTGTCGCAGCTCTGGCTGTCCTGGAACCCACTTTGTAGATCCGCCTGCCTCTGCCTCCCAAGTGCTGAGATTAAAGGTATTTGCCACCACAAGAGAATTTTATGATTCCAAACTCCTCCAGTCTTCTCCTGGCCACCCTGAAGATGTCAGCTCTCAGGACCCTCCTGAAATCTGAGGGCCTGTTTACCCAGCCTCCGATGTAGGAGGCTGGGAGCCAGGTGTGTGCTGGGAACCTGCTCCAGGGGAGAAAACAAAGGATTTGGATGGCACCATCTGCCAATTTGTGTGGTGTAAACACTCCCACCCTGGCTGATTTTAAGCTCCCAGCGTGGGCTGGCAAAATTCCTACACATTTAACCATATGTAGGAGCCGGAGGGGAAAAAAAAGAAAGAAAGAAAGAAAGAAAGAAAGAAAGAAAGAAAGAAAGAAAGAAAGAAAGAAAGAAAGAAAGAAAGAAAGAAAGAAAAAGAAAAGCCCGGTTCCAGCTCACCTTGCATGTGCCGAACCCCCCACCAACCCTTTTAGCGAGGTGACATAGTTGCCCAGCTTGGGCAGGGTCTGCCTAGAAGCAAACATTGCAAAGGGTTTTGGGGGACACTGTGCAACCTAATTTGACCAGCAAGGGGGCTTCAAAACCCAGACTGCCTTAAAGTCACTTGGGAGCTTAAAAATTTTCTTTCCACTCCCACCACTAAACCCAGTAGTTACCTCTCTGGGTGTGGGCCTCCAGGCCTCCAGAGTTTGGTGTGTGTGTATGTACACGTGTGTGCATGTTTGTGAGTGTGCACATGTGAGTATTATACAAGTGGAGGCCAGGCAGAGATCAACCTTGCTGTAATTTGAAGGAGTTACCCGCTTTTTAAAAATTGTAAATTATTAATTTTGCCTGCATGCATGTATGTGCACCACATGTGTGCCTGGTTCCCAAGGATGTCAGGAGAGAGGGTGTCTGATTCTCTCAAGAGTGGAGCTACAGGTGGAACCACCCCGTGGATGCTGGGAAGTGAACCCAGGTCCTCTGCAAGAGCAACAGGTGCTCTTACTGCTGAGCCATCTCTCCAGTTCTCCTCCTTACATCTTAAGACAGGGTCTCTCGCTGGCCTCAGACTCACCAAGTAGGCTGGCCTGGTTGGCCAGTGGGCTTCCCTGGCCCTGGGATTGTGAACGTGCACCACTGTGATGCTCTTTTTTGTGGGTTGTGAGGACTGAATCCAGGTCCTCCTGCTTTCCAAGGCAAGCACTTTACCTCCTGAGCCGTCTCCCCCACCCATCTGTAGCTTTCAGAAACTCCCAGGTGATGCTCACATGAACCCAGGCCTCGGCACCACTGATGTAATACAATGAGGAATTTGTGGGAGAAGAGAATTGAGCAGGAAGCTTAGGGTGAGGCATGGCCAAAACCCTGAATTTGCGTTGTCTGTGTGCGTGGGGTGGGGCAAGTTGATGTTTCCCCTGGTGTAGAAGATTATTCAGGGAAGGGCTGTGGTCTTGCGGGAGGCAGGCAGAGGCCAGTTTCCCCAGCTGCCTCTTGCTGTCTCAAGTGGCCGTTCACAACCCGGTAATGGTAGACCTTCTTGTTTGGTCTTGGTTGCTTCTTCTGGCTTGGAAGAAGAAGAAGACTGGAAGATTGGGTCTTTGGGTGTGTGTGATGAGGGGATCTTGCACGTGAAAGCAGAGGCAGAGAGACTCAGCAGCCTTCCCTGGGCCATGTTGGTAAAGGAGAAAGCCCAAGGGTCTTTTTTGAATTGTTGGGCTTAGCACATATGTAAGGGGCCTATATTTTCTCCACCACCATTAACAGTATAATTATTGTAAAACCTAATAGCTTTCTTTAGTAACATTATGTACACGGGAGAGAAGTGTCCTTCAACCTCGGCTAGCTATGGTTAGCAAGACATCTTCAGCCCCTGCCAGCTGTGATTAGCAAGACATCTTCAGCCCCAGCCAGCTAAGGTTAGCAGGTCTGGTTGGGAAGAGGCATTGGAGTCCCCTGGGTGTAGTAGTGAAGGAGACACCAGGTCACAAGCAGGGGAGAGAAGGACACAGGAGAGGGGACAGGCCGGGGCTCTTCTCTGCTTTGTAGGAAGAAGGGCTCAGGAGACTTACTTATAAAGCTGCTGCCTTGGGTCACTGGTGAAGGTGGACAGGTAGGCTAAGGGTATGCGTATGCAGAAGCAGGTGGGGATCAGGTGCTATGTGGGAAAAGGGGACTGAGAGTCCCAGGATGAAGGCCTGGAAGTGTCTGGGTTAGGCCTGAAGGAGCTGTGCTAGTTAGATAGACTGGAAACTTACAGCACAAAGGAGAACAATACTAGCCTTAAGAGAAGCAGGACCATCATCACTCCAGGGTGAGCTGATGGACGGAATGGCAGGAGCCAGAGGTGGGCCAAAGGGCTCTCAGATGTTCAGGGGCTGGCATCACAGGGGTGCTAGGATTGAGGGCCCCAGGGAAGGAGGGAGAGATGCTCTTTGGGAGCAGCAGGCTAAGAACAACCCCCCAGTACCGGCGCAGGTATTACATCTGCAGCTTTTTTTGCATAACCTTTTGTGGGGGGCTGGCAGGGAGCTCCTGTTCTAAAGACATCATTCATGGGATACCTCCGTCCCCAAGGTCCAGTCCAGCTTCCTTGAAGAGAGCTCCCCTGGCTTCCTGAGGTCAAGAGCTGCCCTGTACTGTTACCTGCCTCTGTCCAGTGTCCTTTTGCCTTCATGTGTATGTGACTTGGGGGGGCGGGGAGTAACGTACCTATGTGTGGGTGGGTGCACATCTCTGTACAAGTGACCATGCATGTGTATGTGGAAGCCAGAAGACAGTCTTGGGTATTATTCCTTGGTTTTAGTTTTCTGAGACATTATTACCTCTCACCAGCCTGGAACTCAGCAGTAGGCTCACTCTGCCTCTGGCTGCCCAGTACTGCCATTACGAGTGTGTCCTTGACGGACGGAGCTTCTTCCTTGCCCTCCTTACCTCTTCCGTGTACAGTAGGTTTTCAGTCACAGTGTGTGTGTGTGTGTGTGTGTGTGTGTGTGTGTGTGTGTGTGTGTGTGTGTGTGTGTACTGGCCAAGTGAAGCACAGTGGTGATTTTGTCCCACCAGGCAGTGACAAGCCTAATTTTCTCTTCTTAGGCATCTTGGCACTCTAAAACTTAGAATATATGACCAGAGTAATTTCTGGCTTTAGTATTCCAGCTTATGAATAATAGCTTACTTATAAATGCTGTCGAGTAGTGGTCCCAAAGTTGTATGCAATTTAATTTTTAATCCAGACAGGCGTACCTTGCCTTTGTTTACCCGTGTTACATTGTTGCTCTTTCGTAAAGTGATCTGACTGTTCAGTCGCTTTAGGATACAAAGCGGTCAGAGGAATACCCTAAAAAAATCCAAGTGCATTTGATCATTTGAAATTCACCAAGAATTATGTCCGGAGAGGCAGCCTCGTCAAGAGTTAACATGTGGCCCGCGCATAACAGGAAAGTCAAGGTACTATGTAACGATCTGGCAGAAAACAATTCATGAGTGCCAATGTAGTGCATATAAAAAATTCATGCAGCGTGCTGGCCCACAGCGTCCCCGTGCAGTCCAGTGGTGCTTAGAGGGTGAGCAGGACACAGCCCTGGAGTCCTGGCTACTACAGTTTGCCCTTAGCCTCGTTTCTCTCTGGCATCCTCTCACAAAACTGGTGTTTTCTTGTTGCTGTGTTTCATTTCAGAAATCTGTCCGTAAGGCCTTTGCAAGAACAGCTCTATTCCTGGCAGGTGCTGGGGAGCCATACCTTTAAGGGGGTGGTGCCAGGAAATGCCATTTTTGAATTTGTTACCTCTCCAAGCCCATAGTGGAGGTAAGGCTGTGGACAACATCAGGACCCATCCCCGACAGCCATCAGCCACTGCAGATCCTCGCTGTTCACGCCTGCACACCTAGTTTCTCTCATGTTTTTATCAGAGTTGTTCGGATAGAAGCAGAGGATATGTCACTGTTTGGCGACACCATTACACCCACTTGAAATAACTGTGTGTTTCAACATAAGAGTTTTTCTGTGGTTTCAGATTCTTCTGAATTTATTGGGCTTTTCCCTCTGCTGGGCATTGCGACATGTCAGTCAGTAGCTGTTTCTTTGTGGTCAGTCAAACCTGAAACAGGCTAGTTTGCATCACCTGAAGTCATCCAGGAAGATCCCAAAGATCCCGGCTGGGCTGGGAATTCAGTAACTGACTACCTATCAGGTTCCCCTCGCAGGCGGCGTTTGCACCAGGCCATTGTGGCAAACAATAGCTGAAGCGAGACGTTGGTGAGCTAGAATTTGAGAAGTTCCTTTTCCCGAGGGGCCTCTCCAGTGGCCTTTCGCGGGGCCTGTTTCATTTTGAGGAGTGTCACAGCGCAGAAGAACCTGGGCTTTGGCCCCATCACAAACCTGCAGGCTTCCTTTTGTCTGTAAGTGGTGACCTCAAGTGCTGACCTCCTGCTGTTGGGATTTTTGAATGAGATCACGAGAAATGTCCACACACTATCTGAGGTAGATTTGGGGTTCCTTCTGGTTTAGAGGAGGGGGGGTCTCTCGTGAGTCTTGTGTGCACACTGGAGTTGGTTCATAAATATTGAGTGAATAGAGTGTCTTTTTTTTTTTTTTTTTTTTTTTTTTTGGTTTTTCGAGACAGGGTTTCTCTGTGTAGCTTTGCGCCTTTCCTGGAACTCACTTGGTAGCCCAGGCTGGCCTCGAACTCACAGAGATCCGCCTGGCTCTGCCTCCCGAGTGCTGGGATTAAAGGCGTGCGCCACCACCGCCCGGCTCGAGTGAATAGAGTGTCTTATGGCCAGGGAAGTGACTTGGTTCAGGGTGACTTGGTCAGGGATGTCCCGTCATCAAAACTGAGTGCTGGGTTTTGATTCTTTGGGCATTCCGTCTGACCTTTAAAGAGCAATCATGTTTGCCTTGCCCTTTGTTCAATGTTCTGGGAGGAGGAGGAAGAGAAGGAGCAGGGTCGAGGTAGAGGAGGGGATAGGAAGAGGAAGAAGAGAGATGAGATACTGCAGCTTGCAGCTTGCTCTCCGGGCCCTAGCCAATAGGTGGGTCTGGTCAGATAGTAAGAGCCCAGGAAGAGGGAAGCACCTTGCTAGAGGCTTCTGTGCTTTGTTGGGTGGGGGGTTGGGAAGCATCCTGTGCCACTGTGAATATGTTATGAGTTGTTGACAAAATAGATGATTTACTTTTCTAAAGATTATCACAAAAAAACAAAACCTGTTTCTGCATTGAATTACTCAACAATTGCATGCTCCCGTTAGGATAAAGTATTCAAGGGGAGGGTGTCAGGTTAGCACGGTCACACACCCGATGATGGAGCCATTCACGTTTTTATGTGAGTGATAGGCTGGGGGGGGCACTCCATGGTGCATCTGGCACACAGGGATTTTAAAAAACAAACACTTAAAAAAAAACTGCTTGTCTGAAGTTGATGTTTTCAGGTTAATAAACAGGATTTGTATTCCTGCTTTTGACATCAGGTCTGTATTGAGTTTACCGTATACATTTTGTTTTATTTTATCGAGACAGCCCTGGCTCTAGCCTAAAATTTGCTGGATAGACCAAGTTGGTCTTGAACTCATGGGAGATCGTCTTGCCACAGTCTCCAGAGTACTGAGTGCTGGTATTAAAGGCACGCTTACCATGTGACCACACGGTTCATAGTTGCCCTGATTATAAGCTGCATTTCAAGGAACATCTCATAAACATAATGTAAGCATGTGTCTCTCAGTATAAACCTCTCTTAGGATGACTTTTATTTTGTTCAAAGTCTACAAAGTACTTCTCAGCCATCTTGACTGTTGGTGACTGTCAACCCTGTACAGTAAGCCCCTCAGCAGGTAATGCCACTGGGGGCAGTTTCTGGTTGCTCTAAAAGCAGCCTCCCTCCTCCTCTCAGGGGTTAATTCCCAAGGTGCATTGCTCTTAGAAGTAAGTTGTGCTTTTGTTGGAACCTAGGGGTGGGGTTGGGGGGGCACTGCACCTAGGAAGGGGCCAGGTGACTTCCATGTGTTCAGTCAGCTTCGAGAGCCGAGGCCCTGGGCTCTTCAGGTCATGCCCTCGTGTCTGGGGGCGTTTATGGGCTTTTGATTGGAGACTGCATCATGAATGGTGCTGACTTGACTTTGGGAGCCTCTGAGTTCATTGAGAGAAGTTCCTTGCAGCCTACAGTTCTGCCTCCAGACTGCGGTCTGGTGTCACAGGACTGCTCCAGTCTGGCAAGACAGGAAAACCAATTTATAGGTGGAATATTTTTTTGGCCTGTCTCCTGAAAGTGGTTTTGGCACTGCCTGTCTGTGTGACTCATCTACCTATTGGTAACATGAAGCAGCATTTTGGGGGCCTTGGAAAACCCTAAGGAGGGTCACGGACTGACTTGGCTGGCAGTCCGGAACGCTCAGGGCTCATTAGCTTTGTTATTTGGTTCTGAGTGCCAGGTGCTCCCTCCACGGCTGGGTTTGACATTAACTCACTCACTGCCTGACTAGGTAGGTGGAGGAGGTGTCCGGACCCCAGAGACGGCTCTCACTGGGTGTCTACCCATCACTGGAGAGTGCGTTAAAGTACACAGTGGGGCTCACAGTTTAAAGCTGGGGCAGGAGAAGATTCCCAAAGGACGTTTGTGACAAGAAGGAATGAGTAGGCAGGATAGGCATCTCGGGGGCAGTGGATAGTCAGGTTCCAGGCTTGGAGAATCCAAAGAACGGAGAGGGATACAGCGGTGACAGGGTTTCCAGAGTACCTGGGAAGGATGCCAGAGGAAGGTGCCTGGCCAGAGAGTCCCTTCTGGACTTCCATCCCCTTTGGATTTTATTTGAGGACACTGGGGAAATTTGATTAGATGTGTGAGCGTGATTTGAAAGGGCAGAGGGCAAGCTGCCCAGGAGGTAAGCAGTCCAGGGGGCGACATAGCTTCGGAGGTGACCTGGCAAAGGACTGAGCCCATCGGTCCCTTCTCACCCTGGGTCCCTGCACCACAGCCTGTGTTACGGAGGAGTTTGGCTCCCTGACTGCAACCTCACATGGATGCCACACAAGTGGTACATTTCCCTCCAGCCCAGTTCCCTTGTGAGATTTTCATAAAATGACCCTCTGTTGAGGAAGAGCCTTTCCCGACAGTTCTACATTTTATAGCCCGATTGCCTCTGCTGACAGGAATAGCTTCGCTGAGTCTGTGTGAACTGGCCTATGTGAAGTTGATCAGGCAGATGGCCAGTCTGGTAGAAAGAACATCTTTTCTACACCCAACTTTACCGTTCACTGGTAGTTCACGGACTACCGGAGTATTATCTGTTTAATACACATACACCTAGATACTCTTGAGTCTTGTTTGGGAATCTCGAATACAGCCTGCTCCAAGAAAGCCGTGGTCTTACGCATCCCTGGGGTAAAATTGTAATGTTTCTAGGGTTCAGGGGATGCTGCCATGAAACCGGAGAAAGATGTCATAAAAGCCTTTTTAAAAACTCATCTGGAAATTGACTGCTTGCTGAGCGTGAGTTTGATTCTCACAGTGGAGAGAAGGAATGATTTCCTCTGAGCAGGACGGGAATGAGAATGGCGGCGATTAGTTCTACAGTCAGGGCTGTGCCTGGAGGCTGAGCAACAAACAGGTGACTGACACAGACGAGCAAAATACCGATTGACTGCTTAGCAGAGGATGGGAAGCTGGGCATCATGGGAAACTCTTGGGCGCCCGAGACTTTGAGATTGTTCATTTGTTTGCGGTTGTCTTTTGCCTCAGTTGGTGCTGCTGGCACCACAGAGCTCGCAAACATGGCCTGGAAAGGAACATGCAAAACATGGGTTTGGTGTGAGCTTTGACATGGAGGCATTGGGTCGCTCCTCCTGCTATTTAAGGAAACAAAGCAAAGCGTGCCATTGAAATGGGAGCAGAGAGGGTCAGGGAAGCGCTGGCTGGTATTTGCAAGGTCTTGCCAGGCCGTGACTACAGCCGGATCTTTGATTTATTCAGTCTCCAGGGACACTCACAGGGCTAACTGGTCCTGACCCTGGTTTATTGAGAAAGAACTGAAGCCAGATGATGATGCAGGAACCTAGAGCGTTGTGCCTGAAAACACCAGGCAGTCATGGCTAACCTCGGTGCCTGCATCTTGTGCCTAACCTCCCTGCCGTTCTCTGCCTCTCACAACCGGCTTCTGAGGTGCCCTGAGCTGTGGTACTGTTTGAATTTCTTGTCTTCCATTGGATTTCAAGGTTCAGCGGAAACTTTAGACATTAAGTCATTTGCGTGGATGGCAGGGTCTTTGATACCGACCAGTGTATCAGAGAATACGAAGCTTTGCTTCGCTAAGTTAGCTTTCCACTTGAGAGCAGAACCGTTGGAAACCGTGGTCCCACTGTGCTGCGAGGCCAAGCTTGTGTGTCTTCCCCTCCTGATTCTTGGGTGTTTGTGACCTCCTTGTCTCTACTGTGCCTGGATAACTGTAGTGACAGACAGGGCCCCTGACGTTTCTGACAGGCTGTCCAGTGTCTTCGGTGTTTTGCTTGGAAACTATTTTTCTGACCCAGTTGAGGGAGTGGAGGCTCTTAACTGCATTTGTATAACGGAGAAGGTAAGTCACAGGGTCAAGGGAGCTAATCGTTGGAGCTGAGGTGTGCAGAAGCCAGCAGTGAAGGCCAGGCTGTCCTCATCCGATTTGTCTGCCCGGTCTGGGCACCACCCCTCCAGATTCCAGGGTGAACAGGCCATTACTGGAACCAGCCTGAGGAGCACTGTCTGAGTGAGGGTTACTATTGCTGTGAAGACACACTATGGCCATGATGACTCTTATACGGGGAAACATTTATTTGTGGTGGCTCGCTTACAGTTCAGAGGTTCAGCCCATTATCATCAGTGTGGGTGACCCCAGCCACCTGCTTCTCTTCACCAGTCTTCAGTGGAAGGAGTGAAGAGTGGGGCCTGTTTGGACTGTGGCCTACCAGAGACTCGCTCTCAACTTAGCCAAATGATAATAGTGATGCCTGACAGAATGTTCTAGAATGACCTTTCTTCTTCTACCCCAATGGTGATGGCTGGTGGAATGTTCTGGATATTTTTTTAAACTCTGCTCAGAGAGGGTATTTGGGGTTGACGATGTTTGTGGTTATTCTTGGGCACATGTAAAGCAGTTGCGTTGCCTCTGTGATGGGTAACAGCGTAGAGCAGTTGAATTGGTGCTGTGCTGCATGTTGTGTGCTGAGCATCCTTGTCGGGCACCCCCCCCCCCCCAGTATTGACAGAGGGGCCTGTGTGGCTGGTAGCTGTATTTCACACCTTGGTGGCAGTTTCCTCCCTCGTTCTTTTGAAAGGTAGACCAGATGCCCTGGTGCTAGTCTGTGTAGTCCAGGGATAGTTTTCTAGTCTCCTTTGTGTTGGTGTGATAAGCAGTGTGACCAAATGCAGCACGGGGGAGGGAAGGCTGTTTCTTTTCATACTTCCAGATCCCAGTCCATCATCGAGGGAAACCAGCACAGGAGCTCAAAGTAGGAACCGGGAAGCGGAGACTGGAGGATGCTGTTTGTTGGCTTGCTCTCCGACTTACTCTCAGCTAGTTTTCTCATATAGCCCAGACCACCTCTTCGTAGGGATTGTGATGCCCCCGGTGGGCTGGGCCTTCCCACATCAATCAATCAAGATGGTGTCTCCCAGACAAGGCCACAGGCCGATCTGATCTGGGTAATTACTTGAGGTTCCGTCTTCCCAGATGACTCTAGGTTGTGTCAGACCGACAATGAAAAACGAGCCAGGATAGGAGTGACGCTTGCTGCAGCCCAGGGTTGCACCCCGGACCCCTTCCCCTCTTCCCAGTGGCCCTTGCGGGTAGTTTTCATTTGATAGTGTTGTGTCTGCTAGTGTCGGGAGGTGTTTTCTTGTTAGAAACATCTAGTTTGCCGTGTTTTGTGTGTGGTTTTCATGTTGTGTGTTCATTCTTGATCCGTGAGTGCCTCTGGAGTATGACAGTCTTCCTACCTCCGTGCACCTCTGTCTTCACTGAAGCTTGGAGATGGCGTCTTAGCACAATTGCTGATGGCTTTGCTAGGGCCTTGCAGCCCTGCTCCAACCTCCTGTGAGCCGCAGTGTGACCAGCGAGAGAGTCGGGTGTCTCTGAGCCGCAGCTGCAGCTGCTTTTACTTCCTGGATTCACCCAGCAGACACTCAGTACCCTCCCCATGTGGACATTTCGTGGCGGTCTTCGCCCTTTTCCAAGAGCCAAGAAGATGGATCCGGTAGTGTCTCCTCCTGACCTGCAGGTGGCTGAGGGCCTCCTAGTGTCTCAAGTGAGCCCAGACTTCTAGGCTGGCATGCCGAGTCTGCAGCTGGCTTTCCAGCTCTAGCCTGCCTTCCCTGCAGCCTCCATATAGACACAACGTTCCATGGAAGGTTGGAACAAACTTCCTTCCAGACCACCTGGAACCCTTGCACATTGGGGTTTTGTTGTTGTTTGTTGATACAGGAGCTCATGTAGCCCAACTCACCATGTGGCTGAGGATGACTTTGAACTCCTGAGCCTTCAGCATCTCCCTCGAAAGTGCTGGAATTTCAGGCCTGAGCCATTGTTCAGGGCCAACATGGATGGTGTGGTGGACAGCACGTAGGACATATAGACATGGGCGCTCAGACCCAAGATCTGAGAACACGAGGCTCTGGGTGGTGTGAAGCACAGCGACACGCTGTGTTTGTTTGAGTGATCTAAACTCACTGTAGAAGATTTACAAAACACAAGTTGGCAGAAGGAATTGAAAATCTATAACTATTGCCGCGAGATAAATCACATAGGCATTATTTTCAAAATGGAGTCCTTTGTGATCAGTTTTACAACCTGCTATTTTTTCTGGCCAGGGTACAAGGACAGTATCCACTAGGGACACTGAGGTCACCTGCAGGCCATCCAGCTGTGCAGCTGTTGGGGGGGGTCATCTTCTGAGCACCACCAAGGCTCTTCATTTGGCTTAGAACACCAGGTTGCCTTGCCCCTGTATGCTCTGGGTAGTGTCAGTTTCAGCCCTTCCTTCCTCTTCAGGGTTGGAATAGGCACAGAGCTGCACCACTCTGCCTGGTCGCTTTCACAGAGGCAGAATTGTGACCAAAGCCTCTTCATTTCTGGGGAAGATGGACAGACACCCCTGCCCTTGATTGGACAACAGAGCTCTTCACGCCTTCTCACTGTCCTACCCGCCTTTCTCCAGCCTGGGGTCTGGGGACCACATTGCAGACAGGGACTACATCCCTGAGTGGTTTCCCAGGTCGGCTGGGGCTTCAGATTTTCAGCAGCTTCTCGCCGGCCTAGGGGACACAGCCCTAGGATAAAGAAGAACATTCAAAGTCCCATCCCCTGTTGTGTGGGACCCTTATAGAAACCCAGGGAACTATGTGGGATTTTAGCTTCTGACTTAGAGATGGGCTCGTGCAGCCCCACGGGGACTTACTTTATGATTTGGTGATCTGGGGTGTGGATAGGGGCTCTATTCCTTGTGTTTTTTTACAGTATCACTTAGCTGCTGCCCACAGCCCATGGCAAGCTTCATAACGTGGGGAAAGTATGGGGTCCATCCTCGGACTGTTCCCTGGCTAGGACTGAGGAGAGGGAGGAATCTGAGCCGGTGTGCCTCTCACACTGAGGTGGAGTTTTATGACAACAGGCCCTGCCTGCTCATGGCATGAGGCAGTTTGTCATGGGGATGGTGATTTGTAACGGGGATCATAAGAAAGCACCCGGATTAGAAGTGGTGTGGGGTGTGCCTAGCACGAGCCCTAGTCCTGCCCCTGGGAGCTCGCTGTGCCCAATCGCTCAAGCAGCTGCCTTTTTTCCAGGAGCTCAGGAACTGGCAAGAGAAGGTGGTGGCCAGGGAGTCTCAGCAGTCAGTGTGTGCGGGAATGGAGTATTCCTGGGGTGTGTGTGTGTGTGTGTGTGTGTGTGTGTGTGTGTGTGTGTGTGCGCGTGCGTGCATATTCCTGGGTGTGTGTGTGTGTGCATATTTCTGGGGGGGGGGGTGTGTGCATATTCCTGGGTGTGTGTGTGTGTGCATTCGAGAGCTCCTTAGAAGGCAGGTGTTACTGTGGGTTGGATTGTTATCATGAAATGGAATTGGTTCCCTGCCTCTAAAACCCCCGCGGCAGCTGCCAGGCGACTTGAAGGCCTCTGGACGCTGCCTCACTGCCTCACTACCCCTTCCGCAAGGCCCAGCGCCTTTCAGCCCCCACTGAAGTCACAGCAGCAGCACATGGAGCCCAGAACCCTGGCTGCACCTGAGTGCGGTGTCCTTTACCTCCCCCACCTGGAACCCACTGTCACTGGTCTCTCGCTGACTGCCCGGGGTCTCTCCTAATTCTAAAGTCTGACATGCAAGGCATCTGCATCACGTAGCATGGGGAGAAACTGAGACCCTAGGCAGTTTGCCCACGCCTTGACAGTCAGCAGCTGGATGCAGGACGTTTGCCCTGGACCCGGGAGATCCTGCTACCTGAGTCTTCCTAGCTGCGGTGTGTGGGAGAGTGTGTGGTCTGTTCTGCTCCTCACTCCGTCGTCGTCTTCATCCTCAGCACAGTCCATCCCCAGAGGAGCTGCTCTCTGAACCCTGAACCTTGTTCCCACAGCCCAGGGGCCTTCAGCAGAGTCCAGGGCCCCAGAGGGTCGGTGGTTGGCAGTGTCTTCTAGTGGTTAGGGTCCCAGTTTACCCCTGTAAAGGTTACCTGCAGATTTAAAGCTCCACTAATGACCGTCTCAGGCTGAGCAGGTATCAGGGAACGGCTAGTTTAATTGTCAGTGCTGCACAATCATCAGAGAAGAGAATCTCAGTGGGGACTCCTCTAGATCTGTTGGCCTGTGGGCATGGCTGTGGGTGATGCCTCGATTGCCTTAGCCGATAGGGGAAGGCCAGCCTGGGCTGGAACTCTAGACTTTAAAAGAGTAGGGGAAGCTAGGTGAGCCCCAAGCACGCATGTGTCGATTGCTCTCTGCTCTCGATGGTTGAGGTGATGATGTGACTCACCACTTCAAGTCCCTGCTGCTTCGACCTCACCGCTAGGATGGACCGTAACCTGGAACTGTGAGCTAAAATAGACCCCTTCTACCCTGAGTGACGTGTTGTCAGGGCATTTTTATCAGCAGCAGGAATGAAATGAGAACACCCCCATATTACCCACTTGGTTAGGTTGATGTGAACGGGTCTGGTGAAGGCAGGTGGTGTTCAAGCCCCTCTTCCAGAAGTTGTCTTGTGATCAGCACAGGCCAGATTGTCTCCTTTAGCCATTTCCCCCACCACTTCCACTGAGGTGACAGTGAGCTCGCAGCCCACTCCAATGTACTGAGTAGCTACCTCCAGTGCATCCAGATGTCAGGGCAGGTGCGCGGGAACTAAAGGTCTCACATATATTACGCCTGCGGTTCAGCCAGGGCTTCCACCCTCTGGGTTTGTGCTTCCTGCTGCATAATCCACGTGAGACCTGGGACTTGGGCCCCTCGGGCTGGCAGTGGCCCAGGGACGTCTGTGAGCACAGAGGAGTAGGAGCCAGAGAGGGACAGGGGCTTGGAGAAGGGGTTGAGAGACGCTGGGCAGGTGTCCACAGTCCGCCTAGCAGTGCTAAATCCTGCCGACCGTCCGAGATGACAGTGGAGATGACAGTGGACGCCTCCCCTGGGGGATGATGATCCTGCCGATGACACATAACCTTTGAAGAAAACACAAGACGAGTCCCAGCTGCAAAGAGGCTTCTAAAGCACCCTGCTGGTCCTCAGACCTGTCAAGGTCACCTAGCAGCAGTGTGTGAGGGAAATTCCAGTCAAGAGGAACCTAAAAAGATGTGACAGCAAGATGGTGTGTGGTATCCCGGATGAGACCCTGGAGCAGACCAAGGGACAGTGGGGAGGTCCAGCGTCTCCTCTGCAGAGCCGTGCTCAGTCAGCCTGGCCCCTCCATGCTGGGCCTCAGGCCTCTTCCCATCGGAAGCTTCTTTGTCTCCCCCTGACCTGGACATTTAGGGGTGGGCACTCTTCTCAGCAATGATGGGGCCTCTGAAGCAGCAACGCACAGGTTATCTGTTTGCAGAGCGAACTTGAGAAAGGCAGAGGGGTGGTGAAGACAATAGCCATTAATAAACTGCTCGGAAATTCGGAGCCCGGGGCACCAGGCCTCGGAGTGCATTGGTGGGTGTATTGGGAATCTGTCAGGTTCTCACAAATCCTACCAGGGTTAGGGGTGGGAGGATGGAGAGCGAGCCGGATGGGATTAGCTCTCCTGCAGAGTCGATCGGCTAAACTTTGCCCAGATACTGAGGCACATCGAGGCACCTGTTGAGTTAAATGGGGTTGGTCAGTGTACAGAGTGAGCTCAGGTCTTGGGAGTGTTGGTGAGCTGTGTGCGTGCGTGTATGAGACAGGACCTTGCACTTCAGGTCCTGGTCTCAGGAAGACTGCTTCCTTTAGGACCCAGCTCACACATGCTGGAATCCTCCAGCCCAGCACTTTTCACTCTTGCCTGCCCAGAAATGACCTAGGTGATATTGTCAAAATGCAGCATCTAGCCCAGCAGGTCTTGGATGGGGGACAGCAAAAAACACTTACATGCGCTGACTGTGGACTGTGCAGAGTTCTGAGTACCTCTCAGGTGTTCCCCATCCATAGTAACCTTGCAAGGTGAGATAGTGTCTGCGCTTTTAGGAGCTGAAGAATTGCTGGGCAGGCCTGTGGCTTGTGGGAGGTTCCCTAGGGAGGGAGAGGTGGTACTGGGTTCTGATCCTGGACAGATCTGTTCTGACCTCCACATCTGAAGCTTCTCAGATGGGACAGGCAGCAGACAGCCCATAGCTCCCATGGTCACACTGACATCTTTGCTGGGTGAGAACAAGTCAGGATGGTTAGCCACCTGTCTTGGGCCTTTCAGATGTTGCAGTTGGGGTGCGGGGATCAGTAGATAGACACCCCAGTGGCCTTCCTGTGACTCCTCGGTGTATACTGGGCGCTGGCCTTGCTAGAGGAGAGCCCACAGAATAGAATGTCACACAAAGGGGAGCTGACTGCAGTTCCGTCATTGGGTTCCCCAGAGGCACTGTGACAGATGTGCATCTGGACTTGTCAACCCCTGGTCTTCCTTCTTTTCCAGGCTGGAGCCCCAGGCATTGTTGTCCCGGGACCACTGTTGTACTGGCTGCACCCCAACTTCTCATTCACCCCACCCCTGAAGGCTCCTCTCAGAGCCCTCACATCACATTTCATCTCTCCTGCCGACACACTGCTCTCTGAGCTTACGTTTACATTTGAGGTCCCGTCAGTTAGAATTCCTGTTCCCACCCCACTTACCTGCTGTGCCCTTTAGGGACAGCCTGGAGGTTGTGGAGCACTTTTTAAGAGAAGGATGGGGTGTAGGGGTGGGGACCCCCGGGGGTTTCCACTCCCTGGGCTGCCATGCACCGTGGTCCCAGAGGTTTAGTGCTCCAGCTCCCCACAGCAGTTCCTTCTCTGGTCTGTGTGTACACCACCCTCTTCAGCCACCCAGAGAAGGACCACATTCATCTGCTTGTTGGCTCGGCTGGTATCTGATGATGCCGAGGTGTGGAGCAGGCAGGCACAATTGCCCCTCAGTGCAGGGACCAAACCCTCTGTCCTTTCACAGTAGAGAGTCCCAAGCCCATCACCGGGTTCATAGTCCTCACTGGTGAACCCTGCATCTCCTTCCTCGATGCAGACTGGTGTCTCTCCTCAAGCCTGTTTTGGGAGGCAGTACGGGCATGATTGACTCCATACTCTTCCAAACAGATGCAGCCTTGTGTGACTCCAGCTTCCGACAGTTGCCAGAGAGGTACATACACTCCAGCAGTAGAATGCTTCAGGGTCTCGGGGTAGCCCTGAACCAATGAAAAGCTGAGTTTTAAAGCTATGGCACCTGTATTTAATAGACAGTCAAAAGCTGGGGTGATCTTTGAGTACCCTAATCCTGCATGGGAGGAGCAACCTCACCTCAGAGTAGAATCTGAGGCCACTGTTGAGGGGGCAAAGAGGATTTCCAGGCAGTGCCATGGGCTAGAGCTGGCTTGATTCTTTTCTGAGCAATATGAACAGGAATCAGCTGGCTTGATTCTTTTCTGAGCAAAATGAACAGGAATCAGGGATGCCCAGCAGGGGCAAGCTGAGTTTTTTGAGGCTCTCAGTGTGCTCAGTACCTGTTGTCACTTCCATGGGGTTCAAGGGACCAAGACAGGTGATTCCTTAAACTGTGTGTGTGTGTGTGTGTGTGTGTGTGTGTGTGTGTAAATATTGGCATGGTCATTGAAGACTCACAACAAAGAACTCCTGTGGCCACTGCCAGGCCAGACCGAGAACTTCAAGCCTAACTTTGACAGGCCCCATTGTCCTCCCGGTCTCAGCTGTTTTATTTGTTTATTTTCAAAACAGTTTAAAAATTTTTAATTTCTTTTATGCCTATGAGTGTTTTTGCCTGCATGTATGTATGCCATGTGTGTGCCTGGTGTCCATGGAGGCCAAAAGGGGTGTCAGATTACCTGAAGTGAGCATTACAGATGCCATGTAGGTCCCGGGAGTTGAACCCTGGTCCCCTGGAACAGCATCAAGTGCTCTTAACCACTGAGCCATCTCCCCAGCCTCAGTCAGTTTCTAACCTGGTGGATCTTAAGTTAGCGCCGAGCTCTCCCTTCCTGGGCTGTGTGACTCTCCTCTGCTTGTTCGCAGTTGTACCACGTGGAGTTCAGTCTGCTGTTTCGTCCTGTTTCTGGCTGGCCTCCATTCTGCCTCTAATAAAGTTCACCAGAGTGATAATGCTCCACACTGCAGCTCTGCTGGTGGAGTACTCGCCCAGCATGGGCAAGTCCTGGGTTCCATCTTGAACCATTAGGCCAAGCACGGTGGTGCATGCCCGTAATCCCAGCACCCTGGGTAAAAGTGGGAAGAATAGTTCAAGGTCATCCTAAGCCATATAGGGAGTTTGAGGCCAGCCTGGGCTATATGAATCTCTGTCTCAGCTAAAACAAAGGACAAAAGGTCTATGTCCCTTCTGTGATTAGGTGTGTCAGCTTGCTTGATAACGTGTTGGCTTTGTTCACAAACTGCCCTGTGTTTGGGATGAGGGTGGCCTCACCCTATCAGCCAGCAGGGAAGCCACTAGCCATGGTCTGCTCCAACCAGGTGATCTGGGAAGTTAACTCCTCCCTGTTGATCCTTGATGAGACCTTGGCCTTGATTGAGAGGCTGAGACCCCAAAAGCAGAGGGTCTCTTCACTCAGCTGAACCAGCCCTGACTCCCGAGCCGTTGAAAGAGAGACGATCAGCCTGTTGTCCGTGGTCCTTTGCTCTGTTGGGTTCCTTTTGGCCCACCAGCCTGCCCGTGGGGTTCACATGTGCATAACTGAGTTTCCACCTTCACTGCGGGTGCTTTTGTGACGCACCTGGTCCCTGATTGACTTCTCCTAAAGGATGGGGGGCTTTGTCCCGTCTTCCACTGCAGCATGCAAACTGCCAGTGGAAATCGGATCCTCCGCGCCCCACCCCCAACCCCCAGCCGCTCCTCTGCACAGAGCTGCACACTGACCACCTTGTGATACTAGAGCTGGTCTGCCCAGGGCGATGTGTATCTGATAGGCTTTCAATGCAGGTACACCTGCCACCCCTCCCCCAAACTCAGGTTATTATTCTGGCTTTTTCCAACCAGAAGGTTCTTTGCGTGTTTTTTGGCCCACTTGTCTCATTGAACCCTACAAAGCCTTAGAATTTTCTAGAACATGGCAAATACTGGCTCTTCATCTGTCTTTCACTGGAGGGATCCCCACCCCACCCCCACCCCCTATGGAGGGCTTTAAAACTGACTGACGCTCATTGGAATCCTCTCCCAGGGGACAGTTGGCAGGATTGTTTTTCCTGAGTGCTCAGGTCCTGGACTCCGCTTTCTGAGCACAGCTCTGTCGTGGGGTTTGTGGCACCCCCGCCCCTCAGAGCTCTGCTTGAGAGCTGCTTTTTCTCTGGGCTCTCTGGAGGTGGCTGCAAAGGAATGTGCGCCCCTGGCTGAGTGTTCAGAACACACACATTCCTGGAGCGAGTTAAAATTAGAAAAAAACCTGCCACATTTCCTGCCATTCAGGCACGGTCTCTGGTGTTTGTTTGCACAAAGGTTCTTCGGTAACAATCTGGAGTGGCTTTGGGAGGAATGGGAGGTGAAGTCATGATTTTCAGGAGGGAGGTGAGCGGTTTCCATGGCGACTTTTGTTGTGGGCGTCTCCCGCTTTGAGCCCTTGCAGAATGATACTGGAATGGAAAAATGCTGTCAACTCCTTTTGATAGGTCCCAAGAAAAATTCAATTTTTTTTTCTAGAAGGTAGCTATAAAGGGAAGTGATTGTAGCAGAGCGCCTCTCTTTTAAAATGACTCTTTAAGTCTGACTACTGACCTCCACTTTCTACCTATTCTAAGAGGGGGCCACCCCTAACACACTCATCAGCCAGAGTTCTCAGGTACCAGGTGGAGTGGAGGACTTCTCAGTCTGTTGTCCATATATGTGCATTGTGAATAGTCTAGAATCATCCATACAACACAGAGTTACTGAGTCCCTGCCAGGACCCAGGAGGTTCCCAGTGCTCAAGTGAACAGGCAGGACAAAGGTCTTGTCTTCATAGAGCGTTTATTCTGGAGATGGGGGAGGGGGCAGGGGAAGATGTGTGTACCAGGAGAGGCAGACGAAGCTGGGTGGGGGTGGGGCAGGTAAAGTATACAGTGTTTGATAGAGTGTGTGTCCCGAAAGATACCCAGACCCTGGTATACATGATTGTAACCTGAAAGGGCAAAGGGGCCTCTGCAGATCGAAGGAGCCTGAAGTTTCAGGATTTCTTGGTGTTTTACTTGGTAAAGAAGAGATTCAAGAGCCCCCACACACACACTAGCATCTACGGCACAGTTTGGAGCATGGCACCACGATAGGACCTTGTGAGGTGGTGAGATCACTGGGAGAGACAGGAAACTAGGGAGTCTAGGATAGGATGAGGCTTGTTCTTTTTAGGGGTGCCCCTACCGCTCCATGGCCTTCTGTTAGGCCCTGTCTCTTAATGCTTTTACCGTTTCTCAGCATCTCCAGTCTGGGAGACTAGGGTTTCAGGACTCAAACTGTACCCAAACCATAGCATGTGGGGTTCCTACCTCCGTCTTAAATGCAAACACACACGTGTCTTTGTAAGAGGTGGTGCCCAGAGGTGTGACCACAGGCACTGATGACAGACACAGGCTAAACTGGGATGCTTTGGGTACGGAGGCAGTGACACCGGCAAATACTGGGAACTGAAAAGAGGCGTTGCTAGCTCCAGCCTGCTGACCCCAGCTCCTTGGCTTTAACCCAGGGCCTGGGTTTCTAGCCCCTGGAACGGCATCAAATCCATCTGTGCCTTAAGCTGTGATCTGTAGAACTGTGTTGCAGCTGTAAGAGGAGAGATGGTATCTGGGAACCCAAGGAAGTGACCTCTGAACAGAGCCCTGCTGTCTTTCAGCCCAGGGCGGGCTTCCCTGCTGACTGGCCTGGGACCAGGGCACCTGCATTAGTACCCAGCCCCAGCCGAGAGCCCCAGTCCCATGACCTCTGTTCAGCCTGGGAGCAATCCATAGCGATTTTATGTAGTACTGATGCAAAACCCTCTCCTGGAGGACAAATGTCCTTTGCCCTCCTCTTCAGATGTAGCTGGGTGTCAGTGCATCATGGTGATGGGACAGAATGTTTGCTTGGCTTTCTAAACTGGAATTTTCTGTGCCCACAATGCCAAGTCGCCCTCCAGCTCTGACCAGAACCAACCAGGAGTAGAGGCCCCTGTCTGTCCTTCAGCCTCCTGTTAGCGTCTCGGCAAAAGGCCAAGCCAGTGACCGAGAGCCACCTATACATGGTCCCATCTGTTCCGCGCTGTGACCCCCAAAGGCAGAGCCTTCATTTTAGATGGTGACTGCTCTCAGGAGCAGGATTTGGGGTACCAGGTGGAGAGCTGAGGAGAGAAAAAAACCAGCAATGGGTGAACTGTAGAAGGGACGACATTGGTGACTACTGAGGCTGCGCAGTATGGGGGACCTTCTTGAGGTGTGGTGGTATTGTGTTCCCCAAAATATTGTGTACCCTAATAAATTTATCTGGGGTCAGAGAACAGCCATTAGATACAAAGGCTAAAAAATGATGGCACTCACACCTTTAATCCTAGTACTCCAGTGGTAGAAATCCCTCTGGATCTCTGAGTTCAAGGCCACATTGGAAACAGCCAAGCATGGTGACACATGCCTTTAATCCCAGAGAATGGTGGTAGAAAGCAGAAAGATATATAAGGCGTGAGGACCAGAAACTAGAAGCATTTGGCTGGCTAAACTTCTAGCTGGTTAAGCTTCAGGCTTTTGAGCAGCAGTTCAGCTGAGAGCCATTGGGATGAGGACACAGAAGCTTCCAGTCTGAGGAAACAAGACCAGCTGAGAAGTTGACCAGGTGAGGTTAGCTGTGGCTTGTTCTCTGATCTTCCAGTGTTCACCCCAATACCTGGCTCCAGGTTTGATTTTATTAATAAGAACTTTTAGATTCCTTCTACATTGAGGAGCTATGAGAACATGCCTTGGAATTGTCCCTAGGGGCAAAGAGCATGGATCCTAGGGTTGCCTTGGGGTATCTACCGAGACTGGTGTGCTGCAGTGGGGAGCACCTTTTATAGGGAGCACCCAGCATCTGGAATTATCCTGGCAGCCCCCTGAAAGGGATCTGTCTTTTATAGTGTGGTATCTATTATAGCATGGTGTCTCTTGTAGCATGGACTTCTGTAAGGCTTTTTTTTTTCTTTCTAATCTCTGAGGGTTACAAGAAAGGGAAGTGTAATTAGTCAGGGTTTTCTAGAGAAACAGAACTGATAGAATGAATATGGGATTTATTAGAGTGGCTTATAGGTTATAGTCTGACTCTTCCAACAATGGCTGTCTCCCGATGCAAAGTCCAAGAACCCAGGGATTTTTCATTCCATGAGGCTGGATGTCTCATCTGGTCTTCAGTATACTCTGGAATCCCAAAGAAGTAGGCTCTAATGCCAGTGAAGGGATGGACCTGCTGTCGAGAGTGAGGGCAAGCCGGTAAAGAGAGTGCACCTTCTTCCATGTTCTTTAGATAGGCTGCCAGCAGAATGTGTGGTCCAGATTGAAGGAAGAGCTTCCCACCTCAAAGGATCCAGATTTAGGGTGGGTCTTCCCACTTCAAACAATTCAATCCAGAAGAACCCCTTACAGTAGTACCCAGGTACTTGGGTTTTAGTTAATTCCAGATGTAGTCAAGTTGACAACCTAGAATCGCCAGCACAGGACATATTTCTGCTCCATCCAATAAGCTTGGAGACAGGTGACTACAAACTACCGCTGTGACAATATTGAGAAGAACATGGGGAGAGTTGAAGTGTGCCGAGGCTCACAGGAGCCTGCTGGTCACATGGTCCTTGTCAGGCCAGGCTGGGGTGCCATTCTGCCTTGTGCTAACGCATGCAGGCAACTCTCATCTTCTATGTTCAGCCTCATCTCTCCCTGATTTCTAGCTCGCTTCTTTATCTTGCCAAATTGCTGCTTCACGGAGGCAAGGAGGAAAGCGAGCTGATGGGGACGGCGAGGTGACACGGAGAGCTGATGGCATCCTAACGTCACATGAGCCCTAGCTATGGAGGGCGGGAACTGGGTTTACAGCTTGCTAACCTTTCATGCCTAATTAATGGGGTTAGTGAGGGAGGAAGACGGGAATGAACAGATGCGTACAACAGTAGAACAGCCGTGGGATGGAGATTGAGGCAGAGTCCATCTTCATATCTACACAGCCTCTCTGGGCAGATGTGTGCTGGATGAGACCCTGTCTGTGTTTGCTTCACCTTGACCAAAGCCAGGAGGCTGTGAGATCAAGACCACCCGGCACAGCCTTGTGTCACAGATTGAAAGACCTCCTCAAATGCATTACAGTCCGACAGAGTGGCAGTCATATTGACTGTGTTTCAAGTTTGCGTTATTTTTTTATTTAAAACTATGTGTGCTTAAAAATAAGACATTGCCCGGTACGTTGGCACACACCTCTAATCCCAACACTCCAGAGGGTGGAGATAAGGAAGATTTCAAATATGAGGTTAAAAAAAATACAAATGAAAACAAGGTATTTTCTACAGACTGGAGGGACAGTTTAGTCTTTAAAATACATAGACTATAAGTCTGGGAACCTGAGTAGAGTCCACAGCACCCATGTTTAAAAGGTGGGTGTGGTGTGTGGGGAGGTGGAGATCCACAGATATCTGGGGCTCACTGGCCAGTCAGCCTGTCCTCATTGATGGGCCTCAGGTCCCTGTGAGAAACCCTGCCTCAAAGGGTGGATTTCTGAGGGTTGACCTCTGACCTCCACACACACAGGCACACACACATAATAAACAAGTAAATGAAAGGTGTTTCTTGCGATGGGGGCATTGCTTCATGTTCTGGGTAACGCTGTGGTCATCTCCGAGGGATTTAGACACTGGAGTTTCATTTGGGAGAAATATTGAACACACAGACTAGTGCTATATAAGTTGATGCAGGTTTGGGGTTCCAGCGAACATCCCCCCACTGGCTTTCCTTTCTCGGTTTCCGTATCTGTTGGGGGGGGGGCGTGGTGGATTTGAAAGGAGTGGTCTGAGATAACCCCTCGAATTAGTGAACCACAAGTCCCTAAGAAGTGGGCACCTTCCCCCTACCCGCTCTGCTCGGCTGTCTGTCGGGGCTTTCTCAACTGTGGCTGTCACCCCAGCCCTCTGCCCACCCCCACCCCCACACACAAAGCCGAAGCTGGAAGAGGGCTCTTGGTCCGCAGTGAGTCAGGCATGGAAAGAATTTGGATCTCGTTGAAAGGCTCGGGCCTCTGGCTGCATTTCTCTCTCCTTTGCCTCTTAGACTGTTGCCAAGGTGAGAGGTTGCCAAGGAGTAGGTTTGACCTGTAGGAAGGGGCGCTCGCCCGAGAGGTCAGCTGGCAGCCCCATGCTGGTGGCCCTTGGTCAGCAGGGACAGCTCTCTCTCCCTGTGCCCTGCTGTGCTGCTGGAGGGGGAGCTGTGAAAGGTGGGGCCAGGACTCTGAAGACTGGCTACTGCCGGACGACCAGTGATGTTATCTGACTGCCCCGCCCAGCGTCCGGGAGGCAGGATTTCTCTGTATTCCATGGCAGAGCTGGGATTTGAGTCCCTGTTCGTGGAAAAGCCAAGTCTTCAGCTCCTTCACCTTTTCTCGGTCTCTGCAGCCCCCTCCATGGTCTGTGGAGGCAGGAATTCTCTCAAGACCCCGCCACGGCTGCCTTCATCTGCGGGATATTTAACTTTATCCAACGTTTAGACTTGGGGGGTTTTGTCACCTGTAAGGGACAGAGAAGGAAGGAAGTACAGCATGGGACTGCATTATGTCCCTGCTTGCAGACATCCGGTCTCTACAGCCTGCTTTGTCTAGGGCTGTTGCCTTTACGTTTCGCTCCTCTAATTATCGAGGCTACAGATGCTTGTTTTGTACAGCATTGTACACCATCCCAGCTCTGCTCTTCCCCATCCTGCTCGAGGGGATGAGGTCACTGAGACCTCTCTGGTCTGCCTCCAGTCCTCTTCTGCTCCGTGTGCTGGGGACACCTGTCAAGCTGCCTCTCAGGCTTGCCGAGGACAGTAACTGAGATGACGGATGGAAAAACACAGTTCGGGTTCACTATGCCAGTGACTTCCAAAATGTTGGCTGGGACCCTGTGAGCAGTGTTCATTCTCAGGCTTGCCCTAGACTGCAGAACCAGGAACCTGGGCAGGCTGGGAACAGGAACTGGTCTGTGGTAATCAGTTCCCTGATAGACGCCAGTGTTTGGGAACCCCAGCCTTACTCAGAGGTAAGAAATGATGTTCTAAACACGGGGAGGTTTCTGCTGTGTACTTGGTGCTGTGCTGAGTATTTTCTGTTTCCAAGAAATAAAAGACAAGGTTCATTCTCCCAAGTGGTCTGTGTGGGCCTGTTGAAAAGCCGGGAGGAAACGACTCACGTAGGAGTTTTTCACATGCAATGGAGAGCCTTGTTTTAACAGGCAGGGAAATGGAGGTCCAGAGAAACGAGGTGATGCTAACTAAACCCATCAGGCTTACCTGAATGCACACATACATGTGTGACTGACAGTCACCAGTCCTCTGTCCCAGGTTGTTTACACATGCACACATCAAGTCCTGCAAATGCTCATTCCCGTGGTCCTCATGGGTGGTCCTTCATTGGCTCCCCAGGAAGGTTCCCAGCTCATAATCAGAGCACAAGCTGCACCCTGCCTGAGGAAGTGGCTTTTAGATGGTGGTCACAGATAAAGCAGGTTAAAGACTTCAGTCCCAGGGGAAGGCAGGAAGATTGGGGGTTCAAAACCACCCTTGGCTATATAGCAAACGTAAGACCACCCTGGGATACATGAGCCCCTGTCTCAAGAAACCAAAGATAAATAAGAATTCTGCTAGTAGCATCCAGAGTGGACCAGGGCTTAAGTGCACAGCCAGGCCCTGAGATCTCAAGTCACTCCTGGATGCCACAGGGGCTGGTGGCACTGATCTATCTGCCCTTGGAGGCTTTGGGAGGCACCAGGCCACCGAAGGAGCCAGGACTGCCCGTCTGCTTTGTGAAGGAACCCTGGGGTGCTTTTCCTCTTTCCAGGGTGGAACCAGCTCTTGATAATAACTTTGAAGTTGGACTGGGTCGGTTCTTGTTTCCCTCTGTGGCCACATCCTCATCCTTGCACCTCTCCTGCCCTCCTCGCTGCGCTGGCTGCCCCTGGCACCGCTCCTGGCCTCCAGCCCGCACCTGTGGGTGGGGGCCCACTTGCCTCTGGCTTGAGCCTGCAGCCGCCTGGCTCTGTGCCCGTTGCGCAAGTAGCCTGGCATGGAACGGGGGCTTGTAAACATCTCTGAAAAGCCAGGAAACAGGTCTTTCAGCTTTGTGGGCCAGAAGGTCTCTGAAGCTGCCTCGTGGTTTAGCCCAGCAGCCCTAGAGGAGACATTAGCTGACACGTTGGCTTATTCAGTAAGACGTCAGAGTAAGGACACGGAGATTTGAATTTCATGTAATGCCCACCCACCTCATGAGATGCTGGTCTTTCGATTTATTCCACTCCATCCCCCAACTATTTAAACACACAGAAACTCTGCTTTTGTGGGTCCTACAGAGGCAGATGACCACACTGGGTTCAGCCCACAGGCTAATCGTTTGCTTCTGGTGTAGGGCAAGGATTCACCTGTTTCTGTCTTGTGTGTTCACTCTGGAATCTCAGCACTTGCCCATGGGAGGGCTGGATGCGCAGGTATGAGACTTACTTGGATCCATAGCTGTCTGCTGGAGCGCTATCTCAGAGTGTTGAGACAGAGTACAGACTTTGGGGTATTGGCTGGAATAGAGAGCCCTGTGGGGCCTTTTCTGAAGACTTGTAATAGGTAAGGTGGGTGGGGACATTAGCCATCTCAAGTCTGTCTCCCTCAGCAGCATCCAGAATGGCAAGGCCCTGAGACTCACTCTCCTTTTTTGGCAGATTAGAGTGTGAGATGTAGTGGATTATTTGATGGGCAGTTCTAACACAGAACCACAATTATGTTTCTTGCAGTTCTGGTACCTGGAGTCCAGCATGGGTGTGGAGTGGAGGCAGAGGAGGTTCCCTCAGGGGTCACTGTAGGGGGGCTGCCCCCTGGCCCCGCCCCAGCCCTGGTGGCTACTGGAGGCCTTTGGCCATTCCCGGCATCACGACTATCTGTTGTAATGGTCGCAGGGCCTCTCCATATTATCCATTTTAGCAAATCACCTGGTTTTACTAGATTTGAGCCTTAATCTCTTTTTACCTCCTTAGAGATTCTCCCTCCAGATGAGGTCATGTTCTGAGATACTGAAGCCTATGAATTTGGTGGGGAGGTCATCTAAGAACGTTGGAAACAGGGACTTGCTAAGCGTCCTGGAATGGGGTGTGGACAGTCTGTCTCTCTGTAGTTTACTGTTTGAAATTGGTGGGATGGTGGACATGAGTCTTTACCCAGCTTTCTAGCACTCAGCTAGGGTCAAGCTGTGAGATTTCATGTCCTCCAGGACCATGAGAGATGACCAGGGTGGCCCAGACACCCTCTTGTTCAGCAGCTTAAGGAAATACTGATCCTTTGAGACTGCTGAAAACAAGGTAATGTTGTCCTCTCTGCACTGGATTTATAGGGAGTTCCCCAGATTCTTCCCGAGGATGACAATGGTGTTTCTTGAGTCTACTGGAGATATAGAATCTTCTGGATTTTATGATGACTCCATCCACTCAGTATGGTTATCCTTGAGTCATGACTACTGATGGGCCCTGGCTCCCTAGTCACACCTTCTCTTTCATTATGCAGAGACCTTGGGAGAGTTAGAGCAGGAAGATGGACGGGTCACCTGGTCCTGTCAGATTGGCGCCCAGCACAGCCACCTCTCCCCGCTTTCCTCAGCACCACAATGGCAGATGGTTAGTGGAGTACCTGAGTCAGCCTGGTTCTGCTGTGCTCACGGTCTTTTTCCCCTTTTGACACGAGCTTCCGGATTGTGGAGTCCTGTAAGCACTCTGACAGGGTTCACCCAGTTCTGAGGACTTGTGTGACCTAAGAACAGTATGGCTGGCTGTTCTCCAGCAAGCCTGATGGCTGGATCGTGGTGCCTGCTCCGGGGCCTGCATGGCCCTTCCCGTGGGTCCCCTTTAGGATTGCGGTCTCTCTTGTTTATGAACACGTCTTCTTACACTGTCCTTTGTGAGTGATATTTTTCTGGTGCCGCCATGTCAAACACTGCCTGTGTGTTTACATGGCCCATCTGTTTCCGCGCATGGCATTTTTCTGGGGTGCTTTAGCTTTCCTCTGCTTCCTACCTTTTGGAACATCTGGGGTTTGTATTTCTGTTGAAGCCCTCATGGGTGAGGTCTGTGCTCTGAAATCTCAGCATGTGCCCTGGCTACATAGGGAGGGGTTGTATGTTACATAGATGTGGGTCAGGGACACAGATGCTAGTCCGTTAAGGTATGGGGCATGGATATGAGTCTGTATGCGTGAGCGCTGTTGCAGATGGAGTAGCTTTTGAAGTAGGAAGTAGGTGTCCAGAATGGACTCTTCTCTTCCTGCCCTGCCCAGGCCTGCATTCCTATAAATGCCCACAGCAGTACAACCACCTCAGGTCTTGAACGTTGCCCTGGGGTGGATGGCGCCAGGGACTCGAGCCTTTAGCCCCCCCACTGTATCTTACTGGTGGTCAAGTCTACTCTTGCTGGTGGTCATTCTGTGGCTGTCTCACTGTGTCACCAAGATGCCCCCTCCTCTCCACTATGTCAGGAGGGACCACACTGCTCCATTGGGTTAGAATCTGCCTGGGTTTGACTGCTGATAATAGCCAGTGGCTAGAGCAGAAGCAAGGGCAGGCTAGCCCAGAGGCAGGCTAGCCCAGAGGGGGCTGCTGTGATCTTCCAGCAGGGCAGCTCTGGGAGGCCCACAGGGAAGGATCTGCAGTCTAAGTGTCTATCTCCCCATCTCACCCCTGCAAAGATGCTTACAACAGAGCCCACCCTCAGAACCTTCTCACACAGCCCTTTCTGTCTTGCAGGGCATCCCTCTTCTCGGGAATGGAAGGTCAGGTCTCGGAGTTCTTCCTCTGACATCAGGAGGCCAACATCCCCCAGCAGGTAAGCAGGCCCTGGATGAAGTTGCTACCTTTCCCCCGCTGCCCAGCAGCAGCATTTGGTGCCTGAGATGCCCAGACCAGTGAGTGTATGTCAGGGGTAGAGAGGCAGGAAGGCTCCCAGCACACAAAGCCTCACCAGAGCAAGGAGCAATAACTTCCAGAAGTTACCGTCAGCTCACAGCGTGGCCAGCTGGGAAAGGTCAGGTGTCTGAAGCTGGCATCTGTGTGTTTCCAGGATGGCCACGTTCCCGTTTACTTTCTGTGAATTCCCATTCATGTCCTGTGGACGGACCAGTGGAGCAACTTTTTCCCTGGTGACAGACAGCAGAGGGCGGGGCCGGTCGCCTGTCCTGCCTTTGCACAAAGGGGCTGTTATTCTGACAGGAGTTTCCTAAGCCCAGGGTGAGCAGTTGGTTCCACTGGCCCTCAGGTTATAGATCACCCCTCCACCCCCTTTCCAGGGGTGTCAGGAGGAAGAGGATTAGTGGGTGCTTGGATTAGTTCCTGTTTGTTCACATCTTTCCCTTCTGGCTCTCAGTAGGACCGCTGCCCCCAGTAGAGTCGGGGGAGGGGGGGATTTCCATAGGATACGGAGGTACCTTGTGTCTTCTTGCCCGGTGGGAAACATTGGCTACCACTGAGCACAAGACTGCTGCCCTGAAGACTGAAAAGGGAGCTTGAGGAACAGCTGCTGGGTCATGTCATCTTCCATTCGGGAGCATGTATGGGTTTAAATAAAGCCTCCCGCTGACCACAGGGCTTGGTCGGGGGCTCTCTTTAAATCCACAGTGCCTCTGTGATGGAGCCAAGTAAGCTGCTGGGTTTTTTCTGGGTTTCTCCCTGTCATTTTTGTCTTATCTCTGTTCAAGTCCGCAAGTGCACTAGAGCAAGGAGACTGCCTGGGCGTCCCGGGATACCACAAAGTATGCAGGCGCCGTCAGTCCCAGGGTCAGTGTTCAGGCTCCTGAGGCCTGAGGTTTTAATGCCCAGGAAGTGGCCGGCAGCAAGACTTTTCCTTATAAGTGCAGCTCCTTGCCCTGTAGGCGTTGATCTGTTTGGGTTGTGGAAACAAGCTGAGAGCCATCCACATTCCACACGTTCTTTTGGCCTGGCATTGGCCAGAGGGGGGCCAGAGCTTGAAATTACTATCGGTCGCTGCCCCGTGATTCTCTGTGGATGAACCTTGGGGATTCCAGGGGGTTGTGCAGCAGGAAATGGGGGAGGGGGCTGCCTCTCTCCTCCTCCACCTCAGACTGACTGGTCTTGGCTATAGGGAAGAGCTTGGCTGAGCAGGCCCCATCCTGATCTGTGTTAGAGGAGATGAAAGAGACTGCTCTTTGGCCGCCTTGTGAGAGGCCGACACCATAGCACCCAGCTCTGCCCTGGGTGGCATTTGTATGGTTTGCTTTTTCTGGCACTCTGCCAGATTCACTGGGCCAGCAAGATGTCAGGGAAGAGGAAATTGGAGGAGCAGTGCCCTAGGGTGGCTTTGCCATCTCAAATGAGCCACAGGGACTTGGTGTCTCCCACCTGGGAACTCAGTGAGGTGAGGCGGGCTCTCTTTGCTCACCCTGAGGTCATACATCTTTGGGTGAAGTTCAGGGACTAGATGCCAGTTGTCACATCACTCAAAGAGCCCAGCACCTGGTGGCTGTGATACCTTGGGGTCAGTTCCTGTGATTTTTTTTTTCCAGGAAAACAAATGTCCCATATCCGTGGTCTTTAAATTCATAACATGATCAGCCTGGAGGTCGCTGTGATAGAGAGCTTCCCAGGATTTCTATGTCCAGAGCTCTGCTGGTGGCCATTTCTGTGGTTTGCTTGGAGCACCTGAAATATAGTTTCAAAAGCTTAGCCTGGAAATATTATGCCCTATTCCCATGCGTGTTGCTATTCAAAATGATGGACCGTGTGAGGGCGTGCAGGGGTCTGGTCATCTTTGAGACCAGTGTGACTGGCCCGTGTACCTGTGATACAGTGTAGGGGTCTTGCTTGATAAGTGCTCTACCAGTTAAAGAACTAAAAGGCAGGAAAAGTCTTGAGCACCACAAGTTGCATGGGAGAAATCTCAAGCACCAAAAACAGGAGCAGACAGAATCAACAGTTGAAAGGCGTTTGTTGAGGGTTTGAACACACCCAGACACACAGGGAAAAGGGCCCTCTGCGAAGCATAGGCAAAGGTGGGTCTTTTTAGGGCTGGGTTGTTTTTTGTTTGTTTGTTTGTTTGTTGTTGTTGTTTTTTTAGTCTCTGAATTTTTTCTCCCCTGATTTCGAGTTAGTCAGTTTGAAGAAAGCTAGCGTGGTTTATAGGTCCACAGCTGTTGTGTAGCATGTCCTGATCCAGCCTTGGACTTGTTGAGCCAGACCATCAGCAGGGGGCCCAGGGAGACAAAAGCCCGCCAGGCCTTTGTTTTAGGCTGCCAGGCCCTTGTCTCAAGTCAGGAGGGGGAGGAAGAAGCCAGAGATTCACCACCTTTATTACCTACCAGGGTCCCTCCCCCGTCTGTCCACAGGGCGTCTGTTGAACTCCTAGTCTCTCACCTAAGACAGTTAAGAGTGCAGCCCAGCAGCTAAGAGGGAGCCCGAGGTCACCGCGAGCCTGAGCTCTTTGTCCTGAGTGTCCTGCCCCCAGGCTCCAAGCCTGAGAGGGCTCCAGCACACAGCAGTGTCCACAATCACCAACTGTTCTCACGTTGTCCTAGGGCCCGGGAGCACTCTGTAGCCTCTGAGAGGACCTCATTCAGATTTAGCCCAGAGGCTTATTATAGGACAGCAAAGCCAAGGCCTAGAATTCCACCAGGTTTGTGTGCCCTCCGATCCACCTCCTGCTGACTCATTCCTCAGCTGGTACCTGGGAGGGCACATGAGCCAATGGGCATGTGCCATATCCCCGATCCCTTCACTGACCTCTAGGGAGAACCACAAACATGAGCCGCAAAGTAGAAATTAATGGGCAAACTTCATGTTAGGGTGATGAGTTTCTTTCAAAATCAAATATACAATTAACAAATTAAATGGTCTAAAAGGAGGGTTTTATCAATCTGTGGTGGTGAGACATTTTCTTTAGGGGGCCAGGTGGAGCCATTCTGTGCAGTTACCACCTGCCTGGGTACTGTAGGGTGTCACTAACACATTTAGGCTGCGTTACCTTAGATCTTGAATACCCCTGAGAGGCCATCATCCTGGGGTGCCACTGGAAGGCAACAGAACTTTTAGGAGGCTTTATGGGAGGAAGTTAGGGGCCCACTATTGAGCGGTGAATTAGGATCAAGTCACACACAGGACCACAGACACTGGCTTGCAGACTGAGTCATGGTAACTAATGCCCACAGCCTGACTAGCCTGGAACCCCTGCTGCCTAGGAGACATTCAAGTGCTGAGTCTCTCCCTGGGTGCCTGTGGGTCTGCCTGTCTGGGCTCAAGTGTTATCTCATAGTTTCTGGCCGGTGATTGAGGAGGCTAATGGCCCACAGTGGCTACAAGAGGCTGTTCTTGGCATCTTCCGAAACCTCTGCCTTGAAATAGCCATGAAGTCTGTGCATCTTCATTCAAGAAAGGGCTTCAGCCGAAGTTCAGGGCAAGTTCAGCAGCAGTGAAGGGGGCCTGGGGAGCCAGGACAGAGAAAGGAAGGAGCCTGAACCTGCTCATGGTTTTTAAGTGGCCTCTTTATCTTCCTTCAAGCGGGTGTGGCCCTGGGGACAGGTAAGACATTCTCATCATACTTGAGGCTTTGTGGGGGCGGGGGCAGGTTGTAAATGAAGAAAAATTCCAGCGTTGTTTATATTGAGGGCTTCAGAATGCCTTAATGAAATACACTTGGATTTGGAAGACCCTTCCTGTCCAATCAGAAGCTCACTCACTCCCCAGCCCCGTGCCTAGAGTCCCCTCAAGCAGACTGACATTTAGGAAAAGCACATGGACAGTATGCACAGCTCCCCTGGTAGTCACAGGGATGGGGAATGAGACCCAGGATCCCCTCAGGCTATCCAGTCCTGTACCTCAGTACCATATTTACTATATAACCTACCCACATCTGCCTACGTACTCCACAGCAGCCGTGCGTGGCTGATGCAGGCTGATGCCGTCTGGTTTACACAGTGTATTCTCGAGGGAGCAACAGTGAAGACAAACTCTGTACGTGTTTGGTGCAGACATGATTTTTAAAAAGGATTTATTTTACTTTGAATTATAGTAAATAATTGTGTGTAGGTAGATACAAATGTGAGTGCAGGTGCCTTTGGAATCCAGAAGAGGATGCTGGCTGGGTTCCCCTGGAGCTGCAGCTGTAAGGGGTTATGAGCCATCTGGCCTGTGTGTTGGGAACTGAACTCAGGTCTTATGGGCTCCTAACCACTCTCTAGCCCCTGACATACTTTTAAAATATTTCATTTGTTCTCTGAGAACTGTGTGTGTGTGTATAGTGTATTTTGATCACCTCTACTCCTTCCAGGTCCCCTTGGACCACCAACACCACATCCTCTTTCCAACGTCAAGTCCTCTTCTTTTTTTTTATAACCTACTGAGCCCAGTTAGTGCTGCCCTATATGCACGTGAGTGTGAGGCCAGCCCCTGGGGCACGTCCAGCCTATCAGTAGAGGTAACCGTAACTTCTGTGAACCCCTGGGTGCACTGAGTGATGCCCCGAAAGCAGCATTTCGCGGTACCCCACTCCATTCCCCTCCTCCTACATTCTTTCCGCCCCTCTCTTCGGTGCTTTTTCCGGACTTGGGCAAGACTGATCGAAGTGGGTGTTTCTCGTAGCCAGTTACTCTCAGCCCATTGACCAGTTATGAGTCACTGAATTAACCTCCGCCCCAGACATTATTTTTTGTCTAAATATTTTTATCTGTGGTTGTTTGGATTCATGGATGCGGGAGCTCCGGTAAGAAAGACAGACTGTATTTATTTGCTTAGATAGGGCCTCACATAGTTCAGGTTAGCTCTGAACTGGCTGTGTAGCCAAGGATGACTTCGAACTCCCCATTCTCCTGCCTCCACCCCCAGCATGCTGTGTTGATAGTCATGTGGGTCTGTGATTGAACCCAGGGCTTTGTGCATGCAAGACAAACACTCCACCTGCTGAGCTCATACTCAGCCCTGTGTCTCATTCATGAGCTCTTAAAATTATTGATGTAAAGAGTTTATAATTGATCTTCTCAAAGCTGGGTGTGATGGCACGTACCTATGCTCTCAGCACTTAGTAGACTGAGGCAGGAGGATCGCTACAAATTCAGGCCAGGTATGGTTACGTAATAAGACTCTGTCTCCAAAACAGAACAAAACAAACTATCCTCTAAGCACAGGCATTTTTTGGTTCTAGCCACAATAGCATTTGCATAAATTAGTATGGATTTACGTAGATTAATTTAGCATTTGCATAGACTAGTTTCCATACACATTTGTTTCCACATCAGTAAACATGAAGCCAGGGTCTCGGAAGATTCTCAAGGACTTCAGGGGGATTGAATGTGTGCTCAGACTTGATGGAGAAGAAAGAGACTAGGCAATTGGTATGATCCAGTCTTAACATAGCAGGTCCTGGGCACCAGACCTTGAGAAGGGAGTTTGACCTTCAGGAATTGCAGAATCCTATGTCCACCCTTGCCTGTGCATCCTGCCTGTCCCCACATCTCTCTTCTCACTCAAGGAACGCCTGACCCAGGGATGGATGGCTGCCAGCCCTTGCACAGCAATTCTTTGTGGGACGTGGCCCTGGCCACTGGGGATTTCCCGGTTCCCTGAGGAAGCTGCGGAGGCTTATAAGTAAGGGACAAACTTGGACCGTCTGTCCCTGCGGTGTAGTCTGCTGTCCTGGTGTGCGGCACCCGGGTGTGACTGGCATGTTCCCTTGGGCAGAGGCAGGTCGTGGAGCCCGGCGTGAGATGTGCTGCAGAGGCCACAGAGCCACACTGCACTTGGCAGTGGAAGGAGCAGAGATTTGGAGATTGGTGGCTTGTCCACAGTCTCACTGCGGGGTCACCTCTCCTGTCCCTGTCCAGTGTTGCCAGCAGCCCTGGATTGTACACTCAGTGAACACACCTTGGGTCTGTTCCTTCTCCCTTGACATTGCCCACACTGTCCACGCAGAGAACATGCGGTGTGCCCTGGGCTCAGGACCCCCTAGGGTGGTTCACAGAGGGTTCGAAACATTGCTGTTCCTGCACACCGTCACAGGTACAGTGATTTCCTACACACCTTTACAAGATTCTTTAAAAAAACAGTTTAAACTTGTATTTTATTATTTGTGTGTGTGTGTGTGGCTGTTTTGCCTGAATGTGTGTCTGCACAGCATGTAAGTGCAGAACCCCGTGGCCAGATGAGGATGTCAAACAGATCTCCTTGGACTGGAGGAGTTACAGATGGTTGTGAGCTGCCATGTGGTGCTGGAAACTAAACCTGGGCCCTCTGGAAGAGCAGCCAGTACTCTTAGCTACTGAGCCATCTCTCCGGCCCCCTTTACCAGATTCTTGAAGGATTGGCTGTAAAAGTAGCTAAAAGCCTGGTCTCGGAAGGAGGCCTCCCAGGCAGGACTATGGAACTTAGCTGAGCATGATCCAGCCCCCTCGAAGGGATTGCATGTCTCCAGAAGCCACCGACAGAAGCCCTCACCAAGCTTGTGTCCTTGGTAGATTTTATGTCTTTGGCATTTTAAAGCGCACATGTTAATTTGCTCACTTTTGGAACCACCTGCCTTGTGCATCCCTGTGGAGAGCTGTTGAACTTAGTTGTACTCGAATGTGGAGGTGCTTGCCAGTGATGAATGCAGACCCGGGGAGCAGGTCCGGGAGCCGCTGCTTACTAGAAGGTGGCTCCTGGACAGGTGACAGGCAGAGGTTCCTCTGAGCTGACTGAGCTCTTGGTGCTGAGGTGGTGGGGTGTCATTTGAGGAGTTGTGAGGAGACTTGCCAAGGAGGTGAGTTTAAGTGATGCCCTCTACAGACTGACAGGCGGAACGTGGAAGGCCAGCCTGGGTCTGTTCAGGGTTGGGAAAGTCCTCTGCCGCTGGTTTATGATTAAGCTTGCCACTGTGCTTTCCAATAGATTGTCTCCCTTGGTCTTCTCCAGGCCGGGTGGCTTGGATCTAGCATTCATTCATTCATTTGGCATAGGAGGAACTTGTTCCTTCGGGTTGAACAGCAAGCAGTTAGACCAAGGTCAGCGGCTGAGAGAGATCCATCCAGACTGAGTCATCAGAGCTCAGCACCGTTACCCAGGATCCCCCAAATAGCCGTGACCTCAGATGTTACAGAGCCAGAGAAGGTTCTAGAATGGCCCAGCACAGGAAGAAATTGTCTGCCGATAGCAGAATGCAGAGAGGGTGTGCACCAGCCCCTGACTGTGGTGGGATGCTGACACCTCACTCTTGCGTGTCTTTGATCCTTGGTCTCAGAAGAGCTTGGCATCCTCTGCAGGGCAGGCTGCATACAAGTCACTGCGGAGTCCTTGACCCAACCTAGGCGCTAAGTTTCGGTGGATTGTTGAACTTGGCCTTACTCCAGATAACACCTGGAAATTCTTCGGGTGCTACATATGGGTGGGCTTCAAATTGAGCACCCCAAGGGTCTTTTGAACACCCACCTCCCTCTGGACAGCCCGAGGCTGCCCCGTGGTCTTGCTCTGTCTTCAGTAGTGGTCCAGGAAGCACCCGGGGGCCAAGGATAGCTGACTAGCCTAACTGTGCTCTGGCTGGGACCTTCAGAGCCTGGCATTCTACAGACTCGGGCCACAGAGGTCAGAGTATTACCTGATGGACGGGGCAGAATCCCCACTGAGCAGCTGGGTGCGTGGTACATGCCGTCTTTATCTGCTGAGAAAGACCCCTCCCCTCCAACCCCACTTCCCACGACTATTTTATGAGGACCTTTCTCCTACCCACCGAGTGGTTCTGGGGGTGAGGCCTAGGTCTGAATTCAGATCTTGGCCTCCGACACTGAGTGGTCCCACTGACTTGCTCTGCCTTCATTTGCTCCTCTAGTACAGGAGCGAGAAGCTCAGCTCAGAGCCCAGGTGAGATGAACCTCGAGTAAAAAGACATTGAACCCCCAGTGGGGTAACAAGACGCTAGAGGCTGCCACTCTTAAATGTCTGTGTCCAGGTGGCTCTGGGCCAGATTCTGGTCCTTCTCTTAGCTGGGTCAGGGTTTGCTCAGCCTTGGAATTGGTTGTGTAGGATCCTGGAAAGCAAGTGCAGAAACTGCGGGAATCTGCCTCTCTTCATAGTGTGTTGTTCCGCGGACACCGCTAGACCCTGTGGCTCCTGGTCAGTGTCTCTCACCAGTTGCTGCTTGCTGGGGACACCCTAGGGACACTTGCCTTGACCTCTCGCATCCAGCATTTTCTCTTTGTAGGACCTGTTAGGATTCTGCCACTCCAGCTGTAAGACTGCACATGCGCAGTTCAGTAGCTGAGCAGGGGGTCTTATGTCTCACGTCATCAGTGCGCTGCGTGATTGCGCAGTTGTGTGCGGCACGGTCACGCAATCAGTGCATGCGTGGCGTAGCTCCGTAAGCCCACCTGCGCATGTGCGGGGGGGAATCCTTAAAAAGCCGGACACAGACCCCTCCCTCCTCTTCTGCTCGTCCTCCTTCCCTCCCCCACCATTCTCTCTCCCCTGCACGCGTCTCTGCCCAGGCCTGGCCACGCTCTCTTCTGCCCCCCCCCCCCCCAATAAAGCTCTGTTACTGGGTTTTGTCGTGCCTTGTGCCTAGTGACCTTTCTCGACAGTGTATTTTTTAAAACCAACAGGGCCCACCTCTGTATCTGGCCACAGGTTTTCTTTCTGCCCATGGGTGCCTCAAATCCTGATCTCTCACGGCACACGCTTCTCATTCCCGGCGACTTTTCAGACCGTTCTTCGTGTGTGTGCCTCGTGGACAGACAGTCGCTAACCCATCACCGTCCTGGTGGCACTGTACCTCCTGAGAGTCACAGAGTCGCCCCTGCCTCAGTTTCCCCCCAACGCGTTTTCCATGCACTCCTGAAGGGGGTGCGGTAGGCGCTCGCACTCTTCGGGATCCTGCTTGGTCTGATGAGCCCCATCTCACCACGTTGTGTTAGGACTTCTCAGCTCCGTGATGTGTTTATGGTACTCACCCCCTTGTAAGCTGCTAAAGGTGTATAGCTTTAGAACGGTTCGCTCCTGTTTGCAGCCCACACTGGGTGTTTCAGGACAGCCTAGGTCCAGGGACATATGAGAATATGTTCTGCCACAGCCTGCAACTTTGGGTGAGTGGATTCTTCCACTTAGCCTGACTTTTCGGGGTTCAGTTATATTGTGGTGTGCGTGAACGCTCCATTTCTTTCCGCAGCTGTATGATAGAGTTGTTGGTCTGTTCGTTCTGCCGTGGTCAGCGGGTCGTTTTCAGCTAATGGCAGTGGCGAATGATGTGGAATATGTTGTTTTCATTTTCTTTTTGAAGAGCTGACTTCTCACGTCCAAGGTCTCTCAGATCCTTAGCCATTGACCCTTGTGTCCTCCCCCTCCCCCAGGCCTGACCCTAGTCTGTCCTGAATCCCCAGGTCCTAAGGCTTGGTCTGCTGGTCCAGCTGTCCTGTGACCCACGTGGGTCAGTCACACATCCTTCACCGTTGTCCTCAGTGTACTGTGTGCGTCACAGTAGTGTCCAGCCATCTCCTACTGAGCCTGGGGGGGAGGGGGTGTCAGGACAACCCGAGACCAGGTGTGCCATCAAGGTGAATCACACAGGAAGCTGCGAGGAAAATTTCCTGGACATCCTTTGAGCTGTGACATCTGAGTCTACCCTGCTCCGGCTGTGGGCCCATTTGAGAAGACTTCCCAGGCTGCTCAGTGGGTAGAGGGAGGAAGGGATGAAGGAATCTGGTGGCCTCCCTTCAGGCACACCAGGGGCTACCCAGGTTTCTCTCCTGGGGGTCCCTGTCTCCTGTAGCTAATTCCCCTTCTCCCTGTCCCTTCCATGGTCCCCCTCCCACAGCTCCTTCCACCCCACCCACAGCTTGTTGTAAGTCATTCCTGTTGGGCCTCGATGATGGCTGTCCTTATCCTTACTGGATAAAGTCCCCCAAGGTGGCGCTGAGAGTCTGTCTGCCACCCTGGGCTCCTCAGCAGGCCAGGCCAGCCTTCTGCCTAAGTGTTGAGGCTTCAGAGGTTGACACACACTTTCTAGCAGGGAGGAAGAAGAGAGGGTGAGTGTGTTATGGGGGGAAAGATGAGCCCATCTCTGGTACCGGTCGGCACGGGACATCTAGGACCTCCCGACAGGGTCCTCTCATGCAGACATCCCACTTCTTCGCAGCGTCTGTTGCCGGAATCCCACCGTCGTCTGCCCACCCTGTGCTCCTGGCCGTCGAGGCGCCTCCGGTGCCGGAGAAGCAGACTCCAGCCTTTGCAGCTGTTTAGCTCTGGACTCCCGGCTCCATGGCTAATCCTGGCTGCAGCCACCTGTCCTGGCCCTGGGCTAGGCCGGCTGGTGCGCAGGAAAGCCGAATGTGGTGCTGTGTCTGTGCCCAGAGCACGTGCTGGCCCCAGCCTATCCTGTTTATATGTATGGTGCAAAAGAGAAAAAGGACAGCGGGAACAGATGGGTGGGGAGCCCCCCGGTGTCCCGCCTGACCTCCAGGGCACGCGCCTGTGTTCAGGAAACCTTAGGGCTGCTTGCTTCCCAGCTGTGATCCAGCCCCCAGTGAGGAGACAGGCTGGACCAGGATGGACATGGGTTTGGAACTCTTGAAGGCAGGCAGGAGAGGGAAGTCACCAAAGGCAGATGAGGGGTCCCCAGGAAGGGTCCTGGGGAGACACTTGTGAGATGAACTCTCAAAACAACAGCGAGAGGAGCAGAGGGAGGCCACTGCATGGCTTGGAGGTCATGTGGGCCCCAGGAAGCGCACCGGGAAGATGTCCTTGAACTTCCAAATGTCCCCTGACTCTCCTCTCCAGTCTCATGAGGCCTGAGGTGGACACTTGGTTCAGAAAGGCAGGAAAGAGGATGTTTGTGAGCCCGGAGGAAGGAGATTTCCAGTCAGTGTGCTAGACTACAGGGCCAGGCCGGCCAGCCCAGCCGGTGAGAGGGAGGCCCGCAGGAGCTGGCAAGCTTCCAGCTACAGCTACCCCGAGGGCCCAAGGGGAGGGTCCAAAGGACGGAGGAGCAGCCGCCAGGGGTGGAGCCACTTCTAAGTGTTGCTCCTTTGGGGACTGCATCTCTGCTGGACCCATTGCCGCCCCTCTTGTGGATATCCCTGTTCCTCAGGCACTTTAAAGCTATAAAGAAGCTTCCCTGTGCCCTCTGGCTCTGGGTCACCCTGGCCCTAGTCCCGGGAACCTCTCCCCTTGTTCCTTTCCATAAGAGTTGTAAGAAAACAAGTCAGGATTCCCAGAAGGCCCCGGGCCTGGCTGGGCCCATTGTCCCGGGAAAACCTGTCGGATAGGTTGCCCATTGCTTACCTCTGCTGGGTTCCAGCCGGTGGCAGAGGTTCCCCTGAAAAGCAGGCAGTTTCCCACAGGGATCACTTTGTGCCTTGACTCTAAGGAGAGAAGATAAGGCAGGAAGGTATCTGTCTGTTTACCAAGTGTCTTGTTAGCGCCCCTGTACCAACACAGCCCTGGGGTCCCAGTCCTGGTCGCAACAAAGCCCTTCACCCAGTGAGGTAGGGACCGTTGGATGGAGCAGCTTGAATTTATCCTCCAGGACTGGAAGCCATCCGATTTGCATGAGATTTTCGTTCCCATAGCTGAGAGCTCAAGTCTTCACAACTGACCTTTTGCTGCGTTTGTTTAAACAGCAGCGGATACGGTTCCTTTACCATCTCTAGAGTGTTTTAAGACCTGAGCCTGCTTGTGGGAGAGGGGAGGGGACAGGCGGACGGACGGACGGACGGACGGACCCGTAGAGGGTTGCCTGGCCCTTCAACCACAATGGCCCTTCAGCCACATGACATGGAATGCTCCTGTAGGCTGCCCTTTCTGTGGAGGCAGCCACCAGGCCAGGCTCCCTGCTTGCTATTGCTCAGCATGGCCTGCTGCTGTACGAATGGGATGGGGGAGCGGGGTCCCAGTAGTGGGTCCTGCAGTGCCTTGTCCATGCCTCACTGAGGCTGCCAGACCTTGGCCAGGTGGCCTGGCTCTTCTGCACCTCCATTTCCTCATCTGTGGATGTGGAGTGAGTCTGTGGTATAGGGTGGCCGTGGTGTTTATGCAAATTAGCACACAGCAGCAGGTCGGGGAGAGTCCAATGCACACCCACCCTGCAGGTGGTTGCTCCAGCAGTTAGTTGTAGTTGGAGTGCGGATCAGTTGTAGGATGCTTGAGCTAGTAGTAAATGCAAGGTGCTAGGTTCCATCTCTAGTTCTAGAAAAAAAAAATTACTCTCCTGTTTTATTCTAGTCTGTAGATCCAGTTGACCTCAGAGTAAATATTCTGGGAAAAAAATTATACTGTGCTGAGTTTTAGCCTGGTCATTATTCCCTGAATAATATAACATAACAACATTTAAAGGGTACTAGAAGATATGTAGAGCTTGTATGTAAACATTATGTTCTTTTATATACCCTTTTATAGAGGGGCCTTGAGTGTCTGACAGGTCCTGAGACCGGTACCCTAGGATGCCAAGGGAAGACTTAAGCCACGGCAGAAATGCATTCTCTCATCATCTAGTGCCTGGACATATACATTGGAGATGTTGACAGGGTCCCCCTCCCTCTCAGGAATCCTGGGGAGCCTCTGTACCTCTGCCTCTTCCTGGCTTCTGCTGGCGGCAGGTGATGGCCCCAGTGGCCTCCAGGTCTTGTGGCTGCATCCCTCCAATTCCTGTCTCCACCCTCACATTGTGATCCCCTTTCTCTCTCTCTCTGCATCTCAGCCTCTTTTCCTTAAAGGGGTGTCCATGAGTGGATGGAGGTTCCACCCTGACTCGGTATGCGCTTGCCTGAATTTGACCAAGACATGATTCCAAGTAGGCTCACGTGCACAGCCCACAGAGGACTTGGGCCTGTTGGTGAGAGGCACAGAGCAGCTTCTGAGCATGACCCTGCTCCTTGGTATCACCTGTATTGTGGCTTCTACCAAGAGGGGAGAAGTCACAGCTTTGCTTCTCTCTGTGTGTCTGGTGGATGCCCAGCCCAACTGCTGTGACTTCAGTGAGCCCCCGACAGCCTTTGTGTCTTTAGATCTGGAGCCTGTACCACACAGGAGCCTGTCAGCTGGGCACACAAGCACTCCTGATCTGAGCAGGTGTTAGGATCACCCACGGCGCCAGACTTGCATGTGCTGTTGACTGGCAGATTACGCTGAGTCCCAGTTGCTGTGGTGGGTGCTAGAGACGGGAGAGCAGACATATCCTGCTGTGGCCAGAGAGACCTGGAGTGAAATCAGCAGGTCCAATGAGCTTCACAGCAGAGCACAGGGCCCTGGGGCAGGTGACCACAGCCTCAGTGTCAACCCAGAGCAGCTTGAAAGATGTTCCATGCACCCTGGCACTTTCCCCTCCGCTGCAGTGAGAGTGTCACGGGGTGCTGACTGCTGCTTGGAGCACTCTGGGGACAGCTGGCCAGGAGGAGGTATGAATGGCCCTGGACCTTCTCGGACAGGTTCCCAGGGTTCCTCTTATATTCAGCGGCGGTCAGCGGTAGACGGTCCCGCTGAGCACTCTGCATGCACGGTAGAGAACACCGGGGAGAACTAGCTCTGTTCCGCCAAGTGCTGTGAGGGGGAGCAGAGCCGCCGCCACTTCCCTCCTCGTGATTGTTTCCTCACGCACTCATGTCTACCAAGAGACAGCCTGGGAGAGTCCACACCTCAGTGTGTGAGAGGAGACCATATCCCTGAGCATGGTGACGGAGCACCTGTGAGTCCACAGCCTTGCTCTTACCAGTTTCCTCCGCCCCCCTGGCTCACTGGGATGTGTTCACACGCAAGTCAACTCCCAACTCCCACACTTCTTTTTCTTACCAAGCCACCTCTCCACCTTGGTCCCCACTAGAGCCTGAGGAAGACCCTAGTGGTAGTTTACATCCCACTGGCCATCAGGT